>NC_053394.1:291954411-292259256 GCF_905171765.1 Bufo bufo
GAGTTGGTTGAGTGGCTCACTCAGCCTTCCACTTCTACACCCTCCTCATCCTCTGTATCAGCACCCTCCTCACTCTCTGCTGTGTGCACCCTCAAAGACACCACCACCACCATAGCCCCTCCATTTGAGTCAGAGGAATTATTTTCCCATCCATTCCCAGACCTTACCAATGCGCAGCCATTGTTGGCATCGGATGAGGAAAAGGAGGTAGCAACGGCCGCCACCCAGCGTTTTGACAACAGTACCCAGATCAGCCCAAGGAGGGTGGTCCCCACTGTCACTGCCTACTCCGAAATCTCTAATGTCAATGTTGGTGAAGGTGACGATGATGACGTGTCGATGGACGTCACGTGGGTGCCCACAAGAGAGGAAGAGGAGGGGAGTTCAGAGGGAGAGACGGAGCAGCAGATAGGGAGGAGAAGGAGGAGAAGCAGGCAGAACTCGCAGTGCACAGGAGGCAAAGAGCAGACTGCAAATGTATCTGGAGCGAGCCATCCACCATGCATGGTCACATCTTGTGCTCCCAGGATGCCGGCACATGGCTCCGCAGTGTGCGCTTTTTTTTAACGTGTTAGCTGCTAACAATAGTGTTGCCATCTGCAGCCTGTGCTGTCAATGCATAAGTCATGGTAGGCCCAACAGACACCTAGGGATGACTGCCTTAAGAAGGCACCTGGCCTCCCATCACCGAGCCCAGAGGGAACAACGCCGTCAGAACCCACAAAGTCACACTCTCGGTGCTCCGCGTCCTGCCTCTTCTCCTTCTCCTCCCATTTGTCCTCCACCTTCCACCGTGCTGTCGTCGCGTCCAACTGGCAGAAGGCAGGCTTCCATGGCCTTAATGTTCGAGCGTAAAAAGTTGATGACTCCGGATAACCGTCTTGCCCAACAACTGGCTTGTCGGAACTGCTAGCCCGCCAACTACTGCCATATAAACTGGTGGACTTGGAGACCTTTAGAAAATTTGTGGCCATTGGCACACCGCAATGGAAGGTCCCCGGAAGTAAATATTTCTCCCAGAAGGGCATCCCAGAGCTATATGGCCACATTCAGCGGCAAGTGAATACAGGTGAAACTCCAAAAATTTAAATATCGTGCAAAAATCCATTTATTTCAGTGATGCAAATTAAAAGTAATTGCATTAATGCAGCTTAAAATTAGAATTTTGGGAAAAGGTTCAATATTCTAGGCTCAAAGTATCACACGCATAATCCATATTCCCTGAGCAAAGGGTACCTCAAAATTGTGACTTTGGGGTTTCATAAACTGTAAGCCATAATCATCCAAATTATAACAAATAAAGGCTTGAAATTTGCAGTTATTTCTGTTGAAAGCGTATATGGTCATATTTCAGTAATACAAGAAAAAAATATATCCACTGCACTGTTGCAGTTATTTCTGTTGAAAGCGTATAGGGCAGTATTTCAGTAATACAAGAAAAATATATACCCACTGCACTTTTGCAGTAATTTCTGGTGAAAGAGTATAAGGTTGTATTTCAGTAATACAAGAAAAATATATACCGACTGCACTGTTGCAGTAATTTCTGGTAAAAGAGTATAAAGGCCGTATTTCAGTAATACAAGATAAATATATACCTACTGCACTGTTGCAGTAATTTCTGGTGAAAGCGTATAGGGCAGTATTTTCAGTAATACAAGAAAAATATATACCCACTGCACTGTTGCAGTTATTTCTGGTGAAAGCGTATAGTGGCCTATATCAGTAATTCAAGAATAATATACACCCACTACACTGTTGCAGTAATTTCTGGTGAAAGCGTATCGTGGCTTATTTCAGTTCAACAAGAAGCGTTAATTTCTTAACGATAATTTGTTTTCCCTTAGTCCTAACAGCAGCACATGTGGGGTTTATCCACCCCAGTGAAACTGGTAGGACAGACGGAATATTTAATGAAGTAAAGTAATCAAATAAATCCACGCCCCCATTACCTCACTATAAGAGGCCAAACTCCCCCTACATCAGTGTGTCATAACAAGAAACTCTCAAAAAACAAAAACAAAGGGAGGGATATTTGTGTGCTGCTGTTAGGACTAAGGGAAAACAAATTATCGTTAAGAAATTAACGCTTCCCTTACGTCCTAACCAGCAGCACATGTGGGGACTTAGCAAGAAGTTAGCCTCAAGGGTAGGGACTTCAATGCTGAATGGAACTCAAAACAGACCGCCCAAAGGCAGTGTCTTCTGAACCCCTGAGGTTGAGTCTATAATGGCTCACAAAGGTAGAATGTGAGCTCCAGGAGGCCGCGGAACAAATCTGTTCCAGTGGAATAAGAGACCTTTCGGCCCAACTAGTAGAGACTGCTCGGGTGGAGTGAGCAGTGACAAAGGCAGGAGGAGGTCTATTCTGGGAAGCGAAAGATTCTCTGATGGCCTCTCTGATCCATCTACTTAGAGTAGGCTTAGAGGCCTTCTTCCCTTTATTCCTGCCAAAGAACAGGATAAGAAGATTCTCTGACCTTCTGAACTCCTGGGATCCCTCAATGTAGATTCTCAAACATCTGGCCACATCCAGAGTATGGAGGGAACTTTCTTCTGCAGAGGAAGAAGAGGAACATAACACAGGCAAAGACACAACTTGATTAACGTTGTGCACAGAGGGCACCTTAGGCAAAAAGGTGGGTAAAAAACGTAAAAGGACTTTGTCCAGTAAAAATAAAGTGTATGGCTCATACGCCGAAAAAGCCTGAAGCTCTGAAATGCGTTTGGCCGAAGTTACGGCCAACAAAAAGGTTACCTTCCAGGATAAAAACTTAAAGTCCACTTCCTCCAAGGGTTCAAAGGGGGGGCCACTCAACCCTTTAAGCACCACTGAGAGATCCCACTGCGGTATAGGTCTTGAAATGCTAGGCTTAAGACGTACGGCTCCTTTAAGGAACCTCTTAATCAGAGGGTCTTGATGTAAAGATCTGCCAAAGGCGGCTGACAGAGCAGAGATCTGTACCTTAAGTGTAGAAGGGCTGAGGCCCTTATCTAGTCCATCCTGCATGAACTGGAGAATAGCAGATACTGGAGGATCCTAAGATGGTACTTGATGAGATGCACACCATAGAAGAAAAATGCGCTTTACCCTGGCGTAGGCCTTGACAGTCGCAGGAGCTCTGGAATGAGACATCGTTCTTAAGACCGCTGCTGATAGCCCTTCAGGCTCTAGAAGGGACTCATCAATCTCCAGGCTGTCAGATTGAGTCTGGATGGATCCAGGCAGAGCTGAGTGCCCCGGGACACCAGGTTCTGCATTGGGGGAAGCTTCCAATATTGCCCTCGGCTCATCTGCATGAGCAGGGTAAACCAAGACCTCCTGGGCCAGAATGGAATCACGGCTATTACTGAGGCTTGGTCCTGCCGAATCTTCATCAATACCCTGGGTATCATGGCGATGGGAGGAAAGATGTAGGCCAGCCTGAACTCCCATGGAATTGACAGAGCATCTACTGCCAAGGGATTGTCCTCCCGATACAGGGAACAGAACGTTTCCACTTTGGCATTGAATCTTGTCGCCATGAGATCTATGTCTGGGTGACCCCACCGGAGAGTGATCTGATGAAAGATCTCCTGGTTCAGAGACATTTCTCCCAGAGCTGGGACTCCTCTGCTGAGCTGGTCCGCAACCACATTCAGGGACCCCCGAATGTGGACTGCTGAAAGGTGGGAAAGATTCTGCTCTGCCCAAGACAGAATTAGACCTACTTCTGAGAGTAGACTCTGAGACCTGGTGCCTCCCTGTTTGTTGATGTAGGATACCGCAGTAGAATTGTCCGAGCGAACCCTTACAGCCTTGTTTCTGATAAGGGGGAAAAAATGAAAGAGAGCCACCCGGATTGCTCTCAGATTGGAAGACATCAAACGCTCTTGAGGGCTCCAGGATCCTTGAACTTGAAGTTCCTCTAGATGGGCACCCCAGCCTAGAAGGGATGCATCTGTCGTCAACAGGATCCAACAAGGTTGGATCAAGGACCTCCCATCTTTGACCTGTTTCCACCACTTCAGTGAGCGGCGAGCTTGAGATGACAGGGAGCACTTTGTCTCTAGCCCTCTGGGAGTTCGATCCCATAGACTCAGAACTTCCGCTTGAAGAGGGCGAATATGCCACAAGGCCCAAGGAACCGCATCCACGGCTGCTGACATTAGGCCTAACATCCTCATCAATACTCTGATAGTTACCCGGCGGGGAACCATGAGTTGATCTGCAGTCTTGGAAATGCGTAACTTCCTTTCCGGAGAAAGGTAGAGCGTCATGTTGGCAGAATCTATTATGAACCCTAGAAACCTCCTGGTAGTGGAGGGAGAAATCTCTGACTTCTGCCAATTGATAATCCAGCCCAAGCGCTGGAGGAAGGACTGAGCCTGCAGCAGATGAAGATGAAGCGTCTCTACCGAGTGGGCTTTTAGAAGCCAATCGTCCAGATATGGAATGATCTCCAGGCCTCTCAATCTGAGGGGAGCTACTACAGCTATTACCACTTTGGTGAAGATGTAGGGCGCGGTTGTGATGCCGAAGGGAAGCGCAGCAAACTGAAAATGTTTCACCGTCCCCCTGAGACTCACTGCCACTCGCAGATACTTCCTGTGGGCCTGGCACACAGGGATGTGGAGATAGGCATCCCTTAGATCCAGTGTAACCATCAGGTCCCCTGGTTTCAGGATGCTGATTACCGATTTGATGGTTTCCATCCGGAACCGCCTTTTCTTTATGAATCGGTTGAGGTAGCGGAGATCTATGATCATGCGCCAACCTCCTGTGGCTTTGGGAACAAGGAAAACTGGCGAATAAACGCCGGATCCAATCTCTTCTGGAGGAACCTCCTCCAAGGCCCCTTTCCGCCTGTATTCCAGTATAGACTCCTCCAACACCGCTTGCTTCTCGCGCGGAAGTAATCTTGTCAAAACAAATTTTTCTGGGGGAACAGATAAAAATTCTATCCTGTACCCTGTCCTTATTATATTCAGGACCCAGGGATCTGGAACAAACTCTGTCCAGGTATTTAGAAAAAAAGTTAGACGGCCTCCGACTGGGAGGTCTGAAAGAATAGGAGTCTGTAGCAGAGCTGAATACGCTGCTGTTCAGACAGTTCTAATCGGGAAGGGAATAGACAGATGTAGCAGAGCTGTATATTTGGCGGTTTAGAATCAATGCTGGTGGAGGAGAGAATTAGATGTAGCAGAGCTGAATAAGCTGCTGCTCAGCCACAGTACTAATGGGGAAGGGAATAGACAGATGTAGCAGAGCTGTATATGTGGTGGGTCAGCATCAATGATGATGGAAGAGAGAAACAGATGTAGCAGAGCTGTATATGAGACTGTTCAGCCACAGTGCTGGTTTAAGAGATAAACAGACACATGTAGCTGAGCTGTATATGCATCTATACAGATACATAGTGTAAGGTTTATACACAACTGGAGTACAGCTGTAATGGAAAAATATCTGCATCAGTGCTGGTGGGTGTGGGATGGTCATGTTTTATGGGAGACAAAAGCACAGATTATAAGTCTACTAGCTGACAAGCTTTTGAGCTAATGTATAATATGGAATTATATTTTTTGATAAACAAAATGGGTTTGTAAGAGATCAGACAGAGATTTTGTGTGTAAGGGTCCATTCACACGTCCACAAATGGGTCCGCATCTGTTCTGCAATTTTGCGGAACGGGTGCGGACCCATTCATTCTCTATGGGGACGGAATGGATGTGGACAGCACACAGTGTACTATTCGCATCCGCATTTGCGGAAAGCGGCCCCGATCTTCCAGTCCGCAGCACCGCAAAAGATAGAACATGTCCTATTCTTGTCCGCAGCTGCGGACAAAAATAGGCATTTCTATAGGGGGTGCCGGCCGGGTGTGTTGCGGATCCGCAATTTGCGGGTCCACAACACACCACGGACGTGTGAATGGACCCTAAAACTGTGCAGAACAGCCACGTGTTACTGTACACTGAGCTCACTTATCACAGCTCTCTGAGTCAGGATTCCACAGCAGGGGGGAGGGGACTCACAGACACTGCAGGCTGCCAGACTGATGAGTCATACTATCCACATGAACGAGCACGCAGGACTCAGCTCTCAGTGTGATGTCATAAAGAGGTGTGGCCGGCCTTCACTCTAGCTGCCTAAACCCGCCCAGCCTTAGGCTCCATTCACACGCCCGTGGTGTGTTGCGGACCCGCAAAATGCGGATCCGCAACACACCCGCCCGGCACAACTATAGAAATGCCTATTCTTGTCCACAGGACATGTTCTATCTTTTGCGGAGCTGCAGCACTGTGTGCTGTCCGCATCCATTCCGTCCCCATAGAAAATGAATGGGTCCGCACCCGTTCCGCAAAATTGCGGAACGGATGCGGACCCATTTGCGGACGTGTGAATGGAGCCTTAGCTGTAGAAAACCAGGAAGTGAACAGCTAGCTGGCAGCAGGTGAGGATGAATTTGCAAGATGAGAATACCTCTTTAACCCCTTAAGGACTTAGGACGTACTGGTACACCCTATTTCCCGAGTCCTTAAGGACTCAGGTTGTACCGGTACGTCCTAACTTTAAATCGCGATTGCGGCGCGGCGGGGTTAATCGCAACAGGATGTCCACTGAAATCATTCAGCGGGCATCCTGTCACAACGCCGGGGGGTCCCATGACCCCCCCGTGTCGGCGATCGCCGCAAACTGCAGGTCAATTCAATCCTTATCCAGCGGGCGGCGGTGCCATCGGGTCCCCATGCGGCTGTAGGGGGTACCCGATGGCATGGAAGGCAGCGCGATGTCTAAGGAAGGCATCGCGCTGCCTTCCGGTGACGAGCCTGTGAGATCCAGCCCCCTGGATCTCACAGGCCGGAAGCTGTATGAGTAATACACACAGTATTACTCATACAGCCAATGCATTCCAATACAGAAGTATTGGAATGCATTGTAAAAGGGATTAGACCCCCAAAAGTTGAAGTCCCAAAGTGGGACAAAATATAAAGTAAAAAAAAAGTTTAAAAAATAAAGTTTTCCCCCCCAAAAATTTAAAGTTTCAAGTAAAAATAAACAAAAATGTAATTTTCCCCAAATAAAGTTAAAAAAAATTGGGAAAAAAAAAAGTATACATATTAGGTATCGCCGCGTCCGTATAGACCGTCTCTATAAACATATCACATGACCTAACCCTTCAGATGAACACCGTAAAAGCTAAAAAATAAAAACTGTGCTAAATAAACCATTTTTTTGTCACCTTACATCACAAAAAGTACAACAGCAAGCAATCAAAAAGGCGTTTGCCCACCAAAATAGTACCAATCTGTCACCTCATCCCGCAACAAATTAGCCCCTACCTGAGACAATCGCCCAAAAAATAAAAAAAACTATGGCTCAGAATATGTAGACACTAAAACATGATTATTTTTTTGTTTTAAAAATGATATTATTGTGTAAAACTTACATAAATAAAAAGAATATACCAACAAAAGAGAACCGGTACTATATGATACCCAATAAAATTAAATCTTTATTATGACATAAAAACATATAAACAAATACATATTTGTAGAGACCATACAGAGTGCCTACAGGGGCAGTCCACAATAACACCGCTACCAACTGGTAGAAAATCACTGTTGAGCCCACAGTCACTATGTGGGAACACTGTGTATTATGTATCTAGACCAGCATATAATATAACAGCTGCCTCTAGCTATAAACACCATCTGGTATGGATATGTGGGGCATAGATAACATCCATATAATCTGACCTGTGCAGTATAAACAATTCAACGCATCACAATGATGCTACAATGTATGCATCGAAGCGGTCAGAATCTCCTTCTTACCCGATATCCAGCAGTGTATGTATGGGCTGTCTCTGTCTGGCGTAGTCCTCGACGCAAGTTTCGCTAATGCTTCATCAGGAAGATTTACTTTCTAATGGCTTAGGATGTCTTTTAAATGGCTAGTGGCCAATGGCTGGCTTTGCTCACGTCATGGGTTCCGTTTAACATTGATTTCACTTGCGGCGCATCACGTAATCAACAGATTTGGGTATTGAAGGGACTTCCGCCCTTCCGCCTGCGCGATCCGAGTGAGGGCAGACGACGTCTGACGTCACCGGGATCCCGCCTGACGGGACGGCGCAAGTCCTCCTATCTGTGATCCGTGATGCGCACAGAAATCATTGTGTTTATTTGCTAGGTATGTGGGTGAGTGGAGATCTTTCCTAATCTTAGTATGACTATTGCTCCCATCAATCTCCTATCCCCCCAATAAAATGAAATAAAAGGCAATATACATTGTCACTAGATATTTCGGTATCGGAGATTCAGACCGCTTTGACGTCATTTACAAATATCTTGGCATTATGATGCAATAACAATGCAATAATTACATAATTGTATATTGGTGTGTACAGAAAAAATTTATACATCTATAGTCATATATGAGGACATATCGATATGTATGTGGTGTCAACAATATTGTGTCTATTAGTAAGTGTCAGTGAAGAGAGGTACGTGTACATATGTATAGGTCAAACATGCATCACATGGTGTACATGTATCATATACCTATATATCCATACACAGTGGGTCCGAGTTGCAGTGTCAGGTGGGAGGCTGTACACATATATGTTTCACAATTATCGACTTAGAATCGAATGTATCATGTCAATTATTGGCCTAGAATCAAATATATCATATCTGATATTACAGATTTCAATAATTATGATATTATAACAGCACCCCCAACCCAGATGCCTCAGCATCCTCCAACCATCTGCATGTAGTTATCAGTCTATGTGTGGTAGATGTGGACATGCGGGGAGGTGCATTATCTATCCTAGGTGTTCTCACCGGGCAGGCGACTCTGCCCACCCCACAGTCCACAACACCACACCAGATCTGTTCTTAAAGTGTTTTAAAGTGTCAGGTGCATATTATAGTCAAAGTGCATATATCCTACCATCAATATAAATAAATACATTACATAATTGGTGCCTATTCCATTATTACAAAATGTTTAAAGTGTCATGTGCATACACAGTACTAAATTCAAGTGTATTTATCCTGCCATCAATACAATAAATACTTTATATATAATCAGTGCCTATAGTTTATATACAATTAATGTCTATTCCATGATTACAAAATATTTATGATAATGTTACATCTCAGTATTAGCAATCAGTGCATATTTGCTTAAATACTGACATTTAGTGCATACGTGTTTAAATACTGACATTTAGTGCATATATGTCACCGGCAGTTACTATCTATAGATTTAAAGTGCTTAGTGCATATTTCCAAAAATTTATGGATTAATGACATCCTCTTTTTTTCAAAAGCAGTGCTTCAATCTTCTCTATTAGTGTATCCTCTATATATGTGACAGATTCCCATATGTATCTGGTCTATACCTGTAAACTTCAACAATTTTTCATTGCTTTGATGGAACAGTTTGAAATGTCTAGGTATCGTTTTAAGGTTGTTTAGATCTTCTTCTTCTTTGCTTTTCTCTATATCCCGTATATGTTCCCTAATTCGTACCCTCAATTCTCTGGTCGTAAGACCTATATAGATCTTGTCACAAGGGCATCTGGCATGATCTATTACGCCTTTTGAAGAACATGAGATATATTCTCTGATTTTATACCTTTTGTCATGGTTTAGACCAGTGAATTCTGTGGCTTTCATCATGTTTTTACATGCCTTGCATGTCCCACAAGGGAAGGATCCTTTCAGTTTATCATTGCCATCACTCCCAGTTTTGCTTATATAGTGGCTGTGTACCAATAGATCTTTAAAATTCTTTGCCCTTTTAGCTGTTATCAGGGGTTTTTCCGAAACACATTTCTTTAGGACTACATCTGTTTGTAATATATTCCAGTGCCTTTGTAAAATTTCCTTTATTTGCCACCATTGGCTATTGTATTCAGTTAGGAATCTGGTATTGTGTGATGTGTCTTCAGTTTTTATCACATTGGGGCACAATAATTGCTCTCGGGTCTTTTTCTTTATTTTACCAGCTCCTCTCCTAATCTGTCTGTTACTATATCCCCTGGCTTTGAATCTCTCTATCATCTCATTGCTTCGTTCTTTGTGCTTACCTTCATTAGAGCAGATCCTCTTTATTCTTGCGAATTGTCCAGTAGGTATTCCATCAATGGTGGCTTTCAGGTGGGGTGATTCAGCATGCAGTAAGGCGTTAACCGCGGTCTCTTTCCTATGCACGTCAGTTTCTAGTATGCCATTGTCTTTTATTTGTATTTTTAGGTCTAGAAAGGTGACTTCCTTTACCATCTGAAAGGTCAAGAATAGGAACTTAAAAAATTCATCAATACCCTTAACAATAATGATCATAATATATTCTTGACCTTTCAGATGGGTTTCAGATTCTTGACCTTTCAGAAGTCTCTGAAGACCCGATAACCCGGAACAGGATGGTGATGGTGGTGTGATTTCACCCCACCAATCACCATCCAGCGATCCTGAGTGGTGATGGTGACATCACCACTCAGGATCGCTTCTGATTGGTCTGTGGGCGGTCCGGCAGCAGATTCAAAAGAGGCAGGCGCTCCTCTCTTCCTCCTTTTCTGTTCCGGAGCCGGAGGAGAGAGGAGCTGCCTGCACGTGTCCTCCATCGCTGCCAGCAGAACCCAATCTGTGCCCCCAGGACCCGATCTGTGCCCCAGCAACCCCCATCAGGTACATAGGGAAAGCATAGGGGAAGTTTGGGTTAGGCAGGAAAAAAAAAGGGAAAGTTAGTTTGTAGTGTCCCACTAGGTAAAGGTGGGCACTACACAAGGGTCAATTGGGTTGCGTGTTACTTCTACTCACCAAGGACAGTGTCTTGTATTTAATTATGCACTTAATGTATTTTCTATGTGCTTTTATATGCAATGTTTCCCCTGTGTTATGCATAAGCAGGCCTATTAGGGTGTAGTTAGACATCCCAGACACTAGAGGGAGATAGGGAGCCCCTAGTATAAATGTTCAGGCCCAGACAGGGAGGAGGGAGTTCAGAGTCAGGAGTCTGTGGAGACAGAAGTAAGAAGGCACCAGCCAGAGATATGCTGAGGGCCTCCTCCTGACATGCAGCTTGATAGCCCTGGCTGCTAGCTATGACCAGGAAGCTAGTGAAGTATCCTAGCCTGCCTGAAGATCCAGAGAGCCTTAGTTAGCTCAGAAGACACCCCAGTAGAAGGACAGGACCTCCTGGGAGAAACCTGCAGTTACCTTCAAGCCAAGTAAGGATATTTCCAGCCAAGATAAGTAAACTAATAGGCAGAGGAACTATAAAGCAAAGCAAGAATTAATACGGGAGGAAGATATATATTTTACCAAGGATTTAAGCCAGCATTTAGGCATCCGGGCCTTGGGATAGAAACCAGACAGGAGTTCTAAAAGAACTGTGTACACTATTTCTGAGGAAAGGTACAACCTGATTCTGAGTGTGTTGTGGATTTACCCTCTGAGTATCTTGCATGATTAATACCTGCCATCTTGTGAAATAAGCCTGCTTGTGAAGCATTTGATATAAGGGACTGTATTACCATCTTGATGTATAAAGTTTGGACTGTTCTAAGTAAAGCAACGTTTGGTTCACTATACCACCTGTGTACCTCACTTATTACTACTATAAATCGGTGTGCCACCGTTACAGGCACTGGCGTCACGAATCCAAAAGGGACCTTGCTTCAGGCACTCAAAATACCTGTAACATCCAGGGCACCTCATCCACCATCAGGCCTGGTCCCTACATACGGAGTGTGCCCCAGAGGAACTTGTGTCTACCTCTCCTTCACTGCCACATGCCTGCCCAGGGTTCTCCAATACAGTGAGTAACCCTCGATTGCCCATAACCGTGACCTCACCATCGCAATACCCTGCAGGTCTGGCGTGCTGCATTTGTGAACTTTTATTGCATCACCCTAAGTTAGGGTGTCTGGGGTCCACAGCACAGCTGTGTGACCCTAGACCCCCCAGGGGTGCTGCCGCTTGCCCCCCCCCCCACTTTTTTGGGGTGCAGTTTTTTTTTGTGTACGCTGACTGTGGCCGGCACTCTTAGCGTCCGGCCACTGTTAGCACATCGCACACCCCACCGCTGATCAACTTCGGACGGTTGATCAGCGGTTTTGAATTTTTTTTGCACATTTTTTGCCCTTTTTTTTAGTTAGTGTTTTTTTTTTTTCTGATAATTTTAGGGTGAGTTCGTGAACCCCTGTACCCCCACACACACGCACACCAAATAAAGAGTTACATACACGCACATATACACGCAGGCACACACTCCCCTATGGCCCGCCGGGCGTTCTCGGCCGAGGAGGCATACGCCCAGCTTGCCTCCGACTCCGAGAGTCCCAGTGAGGACGAGGATGACCCCACATTCCTGTTGTCATCCGCGTCCTCCTCATCATCTAGCGATGATGATGAGCCCCCAAGGCGGCGGAGACGCCGCCAGGTGGAGCAAGGGGACCGCCATGTTAGGGACCTTGTGGCCCACACTAGTACGAGCAGCTCTGGGGCTCATACTGGTTTCCCGGCCCACCAGTTAAATCCACCGGAGCACCCTGCCGGTGAACTTGTCTGGTGTAGCCCAGAGCGATACGAGCCTGTGATTCCTGATTTTGTAGGCCAATCAGGAATCCAGATTTCCACAGTGGGCTACACTGAATATGACTTTTTTTGTCATTTTTTCAATGACCCACTGGTAAATCTGATGGTGGAGCAGACGAATCTGTACGCCCAACAGTTCGTCGCTCAACACCCGGGCTCCTTTTTGGCCAGGCCCGGTGGCTGGACGCCGGTCAGTGCAGCCGAAATGAGGACATTTTGGGGCCTCGTGCTGCATATGGGCCTGGTCAAGAAACCGAGTGTCAGGCTGTACTGGAGTGGGGACGTCCTATACCAGACCACACTTTACAGTACGGCCATGACACGCTCCCGGTTTGAGGCCATCCAGAAATGTCTGCATTATTCTGATAATGCAGCATGTCCGTCCCCCCCCCCCCCCCCCCCCCCCGAGGTGATCCTGCCCATGACCGTCTGTATAAGATACGGCCGGTCATCGATCACTTTGGGGCCAAATTCATGGAGGCCTATGTACCTGGAAGGGAGGTCGTGGTTGATGAGTCTCTCATTGCGTTCAGGAGGAGACTCATTTTTTGCCAGTATGTGCCCTCCAAGCGGGCGAGGTATGGCGTGAAGCTATACAAAATTTGTGAGAGTACCTCAGGGTACACTTACAAATTTTGTGTATAAGAGGGGCGAGATTCCCGGATTCAACCCCCAGAATGTCCCCCCACTCTGGGTGTTACCGGGAAACTTGTGTGGGACCTTATGCACCCACTGCTGGATAAGGGTTACCACCTTTTACGTGGATAACTTTTATACCAGTATCCCCTTGTTCCAGTCCCTTGCCGCCAGATCCATGTCCGCTTGTGGGACTGTGCGGAAAAATCAACGCGGCCTCCCTGCCCACCCCCTCCAGGTACCTATCCCCAGGGGTGAGACCCGTGCCCTTACCACTGGAAACCTGTTGCTGGTCAGATATAAGGACAAGGGGGATGTCCTTGTACTGTCCACAATTCATGGTAACGGTATCACCCCTGTCCCTGTACGGCGGCAACGGTCCTCAAGCCCGATTGTATCGTCGACTACAATCGGTATATGGGAGGAGTTGATCTCTCTGATCAAGTCCTCAAGCCATATAACGCCATGCGCAAAACCCGGGCATGGTACAAAAAATTTGCGGTCTACTTGGTACAGGTTGCCATGTACAACTCTTTTGTACTATCCCGAAGCGCTGGCAGCACAGGGACATTCCTCCAGTTCTATGAGGCAGTCCTCAAGGCCCTGATCTTTTCGGACCGGGAAAGAGCAGGCCGGAGTACCTCGGGAACTGTAGGCACCCGGATCGTCCCTGGCCAACACTTTCCAGGTGTGGTCCCCCATACTGGAAAGAAGGGACGAACCCCAAAAAAGTGCAGAGTGTGTCGCAGGAGGGGGATACGGAAGGACACCACTACTTAGTGCGACACGTGCCCCGATCATCCGGGCCTCTGCATTGACGGTTGCTTCAGGGAGTATCACACTTCCATGGAGTACTAAATTTATATCCCAATTTAGCATTGACATCGGATAAAAAAAAATGGTTCTCAGACTTGAGACACCCAAAAAAACACCTAAAATAATTTATTAAAAGTAGACATATTAGGTATCGCCGCGTCGGTAATAATCTCCTCTATAAAACTACCCCATGAACTAACCCCCCAGATTAACACGGTCCAGAAAAAAAAAAAAAAGTGCAAAAAAAGTTTTTTTTGTCACCTTACACAATAAAAAGTTTAATAGCAAGCAATCAAAAAGTCATATAGCCCCCAAAATAGTGCCAATAAAACCGTTGTCTCATCCCGCAAAAAATTAGCCTCCACATAAGATAATCGGATAAAAAAAATTAAATAAAATGACACAGACTTTAGAGATACAAAATTTTTTTTTTTGTATCAAAAAGGATAATATAGTCTAAAGCCTAAATAATTGTAAAAAAAAAAAGTAGACTTATTAGGTATCGCCGCATCCGTAAGAATCTCCTCTATAAAAATATCCCATGACCTAACCCCCCAGATTAACACGGTTAAAAAAAAAAAAAAAAACAGTAACAAAACAAGGGTTAACAACCAAACAAAAGTTAAAATTTATTACCCTGATACTGCAGTTTACAGAAATGCCACATTTGTGGTCGCAAACTGCTGTATCAGTAAAAGGGAGGCCGCAAAAGGAAAGGACCGACATGGTTTCTGGAAGGCCGATTTTGATGGCCTTTTTTATTGACACCATGTCCCTTTTGAAGCCCCCCTGATGCCCCCCTAGAGTAAAAACTCCCTAAAAGTGATCCCATCTAAGAAACTACACCCCTCAAGGTATTCAAAACTGATTATACAAACTTTATTAACCCTTTAGGTGTTCCTCAACAGTTAATGGCAAATGGAGATGTAATTTCTGAATTTCAATTTTTGGTAACCTTACCTCACAAAAATGTAATATGGAGCAACCAAAAATCATATTTACATTAAAAATAGTCTTCAAAAAAATGCCACCTTATCCCGTAGTTTCCAAAATGGGGTCACTTTTAGGGAGTTTCCACTCCAGGGGTGCATCAGGGGGGTTGAAACAGGACACGGTGTAAATACACCGGTCCATAAAAATCAGCCCTCCAAAAACCAAATGGCGCACCTTTCACTCTACGCCCCGCTGTGTGGCCGTACAGTAGTTTACGGCCACATATTGGGTGTTTCTGTAAACGGCAGAGTCAGGGCAATTCAGATACAGTCTTGTTTGGCTGTTAACCCTTGCTTTGTTAGTGGAAAAAATTGGTTAAAATGGAAAATTAGACAAAAAAATGAAATTCTCAAATTTCATCCCCATTTGCCAATAACTCTTGTGCAACACCTAAAGGGTTAACAACGTATGTAAAATCAGTTTTGAATACCTTGAGGGGTGTAGTTTCTTAGATGGGGTCATTTTTGGGTGGTTTCTATTATGTAAGCCTCGCAAAGTGACTTCAGACCTGTAGTGGTCCCTAAAAATTGGGTTTTTGTAAATTTCAGAAAAATTTCAAGATTTGCTTCTAAACTTCTAAGCCTTGTAACATCCCCAAAAAATAAAATATCATTCCCAAAATAATTCAAACATGAAGTAGACATATGGGGAATGTAAAGTCATCACAATTTTTGGGGGTATTACTATGTATTACAGAAGTAGAGAAACTGAAACTTTGAAATTTGCTAATTTTTCCAAATCTTTGGTAAATTAGGTAATTTTTTGTGCAAAAAAAATATTTTTTTTTACTTCATTTTACCAGTGTCATGAAGTACAATATGTGACGAAAAAACAATTTCAGAATGGCCTGGATAAGTCAAAGCGTTTTAAAGTTATCAGCACTTAAAGTGACACTGGTCAGATTTGCAAAAAATGGCCTGGTCCTTAAGGTGAAATAAGGCTGTGTCCCTAAGGGGTTAACAGATACCTCCACAGTGCCCGCCCCTTTGACAGTGACAGCCCCTTTAACAGTGACTATTACAGTGGCCACCCCTTTAGCAGTGACTTTCACAGTGACCGCCCCTTTAAAAGTGACTATTACAGTAACCACCATTTTAACACTGACCTCCACAGTGCCCGACCCTTTAACTTGATAAAGGCTACTGCGTAGCCAAAATGTCGTACCTGTTTGTGTGTGCACTCTTGGCTTCCAATAAATAGACACACTGGATATGCTGCTGTGACCCTTTTTAATATCTACTACTGTTCCTTGGACTGCTGTGGATCTGTGGTCCTATCGCGGCTGGTGCATTCCGGGCTTGGTCGAGAGGTCCACTTGTGCTGCTCTGCAACCTTTTTATTTTGCCCCTTTAACAGTGACTTTCACAGTGACCGCCCATTTAATAACAGTGACCTCCACAGTAGTAAAGAAAAATGGCTGGGTTGTTATGGAAACCTGGAGTAAAACTGTGTTTATGGCAGTTGGGATTTGAAGAGAAAGACTTGCAGGCTTATATTGGCTAATGTGGTTAATTTTTTGGGAGTATCTCAGGAACGGTACGTACAAAATAGGATTCACAATTGTGACAGTTCAGAACACAACAAATAAAGTTGCATGCAGCAGTATTTGTCCCCCCCAAAACCCAGCATTTATGCTAGAAAGCAGCTGGAACACCACCGGATGCCATTATAGTCAATATGGATCTGGAAATGATCTGTTGAATCCAGCAATGCCGGATCCGGTGATGTGAACATCGCCTAACATAGCATTTCTTGTGCTCAAGATGGTTTTAACCACTTGGTTTAACATGTACATGTTACATGTACGACGCTGGTGGGCATACGGCGGGCTGATCGGATGGGTGCAGGAGCTGTGCCTGCCGGATCACCAGCACAGGCTCGGCAGTCACTAACAGATGGGGCCCTACTGCATACGCCGGCATCGGTGAAAACACTGATGCCGGCATATTAACCCCTTGTATGCCGCGGTCAAAGCTGACCCCGGCATACGGAGGTTACAGGTGCCCTCCTTATCTCTATTGGGTCCCTGCGCAGGATCAGGGATCCGATGGCAGAGAAGGCAGCCCGATGCCTTCAATAGGCATCGGGGCTTACATTCTACGGAAGCCTAGCTGGGTCTCACAGGCAGGCTGTCAGCATAAAAGCTGACAGGCAATGCATTACAAAAATAAAAAGTGAAAAAATAAAAAGTGTTTTTCATAATAAAAAAAAAAGCCCCTTTCCCAAAATAAAACACATAAAATGAAAAAAAAATGTAAATAGAATAAATAATATAAAAATATCACATGATCCATCCCCTCACCTGAACGCCGTAGAAAATAAAATAAAAACAGTGTCAAAAAAGCAATTTTTTGTTACCTTACATCACAAAAAGTGTAATAAAAAGCGATGAAAAATTCTTACGCACCCCAAAATAGTACCAATCAAACCGTCATCGCATCCCACAAAAAATGAGATCCTACATAAGACAGTCGCCCAAAAAATAAAAAAAAAATATGACTGAGAATATAGAGACACTAAAACATTTTTTTTGTTTCAAAAATACTTTTATTGTGTAAAACTTAACTAATATGTAAACTTTTATTTATTTATTTATCACCACGTCTGTAACGACCTGCTGTATAAAAATATTACATGACCTAACCCTTCAGATTAACACAGTAAAAAAAATAATAACCGTATCAAAAAAGAAATTTTTTGTTAAATCACAAAAAGTGTAATACCAAGCAATCAAAGTCATACACACCCCAATATAGTACCAATTTTTTTTTTAAAATGCTTTATTATGTAAAACTGAAACAAACAACCAAAAAAAAGTACTCATATTTGGTATTGTCGCGTCTGTAACAACCCGATCTTTAAAAATAGCAGGGGAACTATTAAAAATGTAAAAAAATAAATTTAAAAAAAGTTTTTTTTTAAATATTCAAATCAACCCCCCTTCTCCAAAATTAAAATAAAATAATAAAACAAAAGCATCATAGGAATCACCTTGTGCAAAAATGCCCGTACTATTAAAATGTAAAAATATTTATCCCATATGGCACTGTCATTTTTTTGCCACTTCACCCACCAATTTTTTTTTATAAAAAGTGATCAAAAAGTCATACACACTCCAAAATGGTATCAATAAGAACTACAGATTATCCCACAACAATTTAGACCTCACACAGCTCTGTAGAAAATAAAATATGTTATGGGGGTATTATTATGACAATGCAAAGAAAAATATTTTTTTTTCCACTTTTTATTCCAGTAATTTGTTTTTATTCAGTATTTAAATGCTAGAAAAACTATATAAATGTGGTATCATTGTAATTGTACTTACCCGGAGAATGAAGGTAACAGGTCAGTTTTACCACATGGGAAACACTAAAAACAAAACCCATAAAACTGGTGGAAAAGTTTTTTTTATATTTCCATCCTATTTTAAATTATTTTTAGCTTCACACTACACTATGCAACAATAAATGGTGCCATTAGAAAGTACAACTTGTCTCTAAAAAAACAAGCCCTCATACGACTATTTTTTGTGGAAAATTAAAAAAATTATTAAGCTGGGAGTAAAAAATTAAAACTGAAAAAATTGAAAATGTCCAAGTCCTGAGGGGTTTAAGGGGCATTTACATAGGATGATTCGGATTGTGCTGTATTAAAAACAATGCATCATAACCATATTCAGCTTTACAGAAAATTGGCGTGGTTTTTACCCACGAGGCTTGTACAGGTAAGGGTATCTTCACGCATGGAAAAAAAATCTGTGTCAAAAAATCAGTTCCATTAATTTGACTGGGGCAGCAAGCGCATGGATTTCTGCAAGCCCCGTTAAAAGGTTAATGGAATTGATTTTCAGTCGCAAAATTTTCTGCCACGTGTGAAGGCACCCTAAAGCTCTTGATTTCAATGAAGTTCATCTATACAGAAAAAAATATATATCACACACCTGCTGTTGTCGTCCAGAGGCTCCAGTTCCCTCCCTGCCTCATGTACAACGGGCAGGGTCTGTGGCTGGCTGGAGGCTGTGGAAAGCTTCACAATAAAACCAAGCTCAAAACTTCCTAGGATCAGGACAATTCCCAGGATGATCACACAGGTCGGTGATCTGATAGGAGTTGGCAAAAACGTTTTCCTAGCGACCATCATTTTCTGATACCAGAGTTCTCCAAGTGTTTCTGAAGTAACAGCTGAGAAGCATGTAAAAACTAGGGTAAATGCACAATCCTAGGAATACCTGACAGGTCCTAGAACACACCTATGCTTCACAGGCTTGAGTCACCCCCCCCCCCCCTTCCCCTCTCAAACTACATTTTAACATGTAACGTAACCTACCACTAAACAAGATAGGTATGTGGTACTGCTATACTGCACACATCGATAATACTGCTATATGAGATTACTTTAACATGTATACAGGATAGGCACATGCATATGTACGCGTACCTCTCCTGCAGCTTGCTGTCCCATCCCAGCAGTGAAAAAGAGAGCTGTTGGCAAGCCAGAGACAGAACCTCATTCAGCATGCAGTAAGGCGTTAACCGCGGTCTCTTTCCTATGCACGTCAGTTTCTAGTATGCCATTGTCTTTTATTTGTATTTTTAGGTCTAGAAAGGTGACTCCCTTTCCCATCTGCAAGGTCAAGAATAGGAACTTAAAAAATTCTTTAATACCCTTAACAACAATGATCATAATATATTCTTGAGTCGATAATTGTGAAACATATATGTGTACAGCCTCCCACCTGACACTGCAACTCGGACCCACTGTGTATGGATATATAGGTATATGATACATGTACACCATGTGATGCATGTTTGACCTATACATATGTACACGTACCTCTCTTCACTGACACTTACTAATAGACACAATATTGTTGACACCACATACATATCGATATGTCCTCATATATGACTATAGATGTATACATTTTTTCTGTACACACCAATATACAATTATGTAATTATTGCATTGTTATTGCATCATAATGCCAAGATATTTGTAAATGACGTCAAAGCGGTCTGAATCTCCGATACCGAAATATCTAGTGACAATGTATATTGCCTTTTATTTCATTTTATTGGGGGGATAGGAGATTGATGGGAGCAATAGTCATACTAAGATTAGGAAAGATCTCCACTCACCCACATACCTAGCAAATAAACACAATGATTTCTGTGCGCATCACGGATCACAGATAGGAGGACTTGCGCCGTCCCGTCAGGCGGGATCCCGGTGACGTCAGACGTCGTCTGCCCTCACTCGGATCGCGCAGGCGGAAGGGCGGAAGTCCCTTCAATACCCAAATCTGTTGATTACGTGATGCGCCGCAAGTGAAATCAATGTTAAACGGAACCCATGACGTGAGCAAAGCCAGCCATTGGCCACTAGCCATTTAAAAGACATCCTAAGCCATTAGAAAGTAAATCTTCCTGATGAAGCATTAGCGAAACTTGCGTCGAGGACTACGCCAGACAGAGACAGCCCATACATACACTGCTGGATATCGGGTAAGAAGGAGATTCTGACCACTTCGATGCATACATTGTAGCATCATTGTGATGCGTTGAATTGTTTATACTGCACAGGTCAGATTATATGGATGTTATCTATGCCCCACATATCCATACCAGATGGTGTTTATAGCTAGAGGCAGCTGTTATATTATATGCTGGTCTAGATACATAATACACAGTGTTCCCACATAGTGACTGTGGGCTCAACAGTGATTTTCTACCAGTTGGTAGCGGTGTTATTGTGGACTGCCCGTGTAGGCACTCTGTATGGTCTCTACAAATATGTATTTGTTTGTATGTTTTTATGTCATAATAAAGATTTAATTTTATTGGGTATCATATAGTACCGGTTCTCTTTTGTTGGTATATATACACTGCTCAAAAAAATAAATGTAACACAAAAATAACACATCCTAGATATGAATTAATTAAATATTCTTCTGAAATACTTTGTTCCTTACATAGTTGAATGTGCTGACAACAAAATCACACAAAAATAAAAAAATGGAAATGCAATTTTTTAACCCATGGAGGTCTGGATTTGGAGTCACACTCAAAATTAAAGTGGAAAAACACACAACAGGCTGATCCAACTTTGATGTAATGTCCTTAAAACAAGTCAAAATGAGGCTCAGTAGTGTGTGTGGCCTCCACGTGCCTGTATGACCTCCCTACAACGCCTGTGTATGCTCCTGATGAGGTGGCGGACCGTCTCCTGAGGGATCTCCTCCCAGATCTGGACTAAAGCATCTGCCAACTCCTGGACAGTCTGTGGTGCAACGTGACGTTGGTGGATAGAGTGAGACATGATGTCCCAGATGTGCTCAATTGGATTCAGGTCTGGGGAACGGGCGGGCCAGTCCATAGCATCAATGCCTTTGTCTTGCAGGAACTGCTGACACACTTCAGCCACATGAGGTCTAGCATTGTCTTGCATTAGGAGGAACCCAGGGCCAACCGCACCAGCATATGGTCTCACAAGGGGTCTGAGGATCTCATCTCGGTACCTAATGGCAGTCAGGCTACCTCTGGCGAGCACATGGAGGGCTGTGCGGCCCTCCAAAGAAATGCCACCCCACACCATTACTGACCCAATGCCAAACCGGTCATGCTGGAGGATGTTGCAGGCAGCATAACGTTCTCCACGGCGTCTCAAGACTCTGTCACGTCTGTCACATGTGCTCAGTGTGATCCTGCTTTCATCTGTGAAGAGCACAGGACGCCAGTGGCAAATTTGCCAATCTTGGTGTTCTCTGGCAAATGCCAAACGTCCTGCACGGTGTTGGGCTGTAAGCACAACCCCCACCTGTGGACATCAGGCCCTCATATCACCCTCATGGAGTCTGTCTCTGACCGTTTGAGCAGACACATGCACATTTGTGACCTGCTGAAGGTCATTTTGCAGGGCTCTGGCAGTGCTCCTCCTGTTCCTCCTTACACAAAGGCGGAGGTAGCGGTCCTGTTGCTGGGTTGTTGCCCTCCTACGGCCTCCTCCACGTCTCCTGATGTACTGGCCTGTCTCCTGGTAGCGCCTCCATGCTCTGGACACTACGCTGACAGACACAGCAAACCTTCTTGCCACAGCTCGCATTGATGTGCCATCCTGGATAAGCTGCACTACCTGAGCCACTTGTGTGGGTTGTAGACTCCGTCTCATGCTACCACTAGAGTGAAAGCACCGCCAGCATTCAAAAGTGACCAAAACATCAGCCAGGAAGCATAGGAACTGAGAAGTGGTCTGTGGTTACCACCTGCAGAACCACTCCTTTATTGGGGGTGTCTTGCTAATTGCCTATAATTTCCACCTGTTGTCTATCCCATTTGCACAACAGCATGTGAAATTGATTGTCACTCAGTGTTGCTTCCTAAGTGGACAGTTTGATTTCACAGAAGTGTGATTGACTTGGAGTTACATTGTGTTGTTTAAGTGTTCCCTTTATTTTTTTGAGCAGTGTATATTAAGGAGGTACACCCTTGCTAATACAAGGCTGTGTTGATCCAGTTGAATATTATAAATAAAAATAAAAAGTATACATATTAGGTATTGCCGCGTCCGTATCGACCGGCTCTATAAAAATATCACATGACCTAACCCTTCAGGTAAATACCGTAAAAAAATAAAAATAAAAACGGTGTAAAAAAAGTAATTTTTTTTCACCTTACATCACAAAAAGTGTAATAGCAAGCGATCAAAAAGTCACACGCACCCCAAAATAGTGGCAATAAAAAATCATACCCTACCCAAGGTAATCTCCCAAAAACTGAAAAAATTATGGCTCTCAGACTATGGAAACACTAAAACATGATTTTGTTTGTTTAAAAAAAGAAATCATTGTGTAAAACTTACATAAATAAAAAAAGTATACATATTAGGTATCGACGCATCCATGACAACCTGGTCTATAAAAATATCACATGATCTAACCTGTCAGATGAATGTTGTAAATAACAAAAAATAAAAACTGTGCCAAAACAGCTATTTCGTGTTTCCTTGCCTCACAAAAAGTGTAATATAGAGCAACCAAAAATCATATGTACCCTAAACTAGTACCAACAAAACTGCCACCCTATCCCGTAGTTTCTAAAATGGGGTCACTTTTTTGGAGTTTCTACTCTAGGGGTGCATCAGGGGGGCTTCAAATGGGAAATTTGCCCAAAAATTGAAATTCTGAAATTTCATCTCCATTTGCCAATATCTCTTGTGGAACACCTAAAGGGTTAACGACGTTTGTAAAATCTGTTTTGAATACCTTGAGGGGTGTAGTTTCTTAGATGGGGTAACTTTTATGGATTTTCTACTCTAGGGGTGCATCAGGGGGGCTTCAAATGGGACATGGTGTAAAAAAAAAAACAGTCCAGCAAAACCTGCCTTCCAAAAAACTTATGGCATTCCTTTCCTTCTGCACCCTGCCGTGTGCCCGTACAGCGGTTTACGACAACGTATGGGGTGTTTTTGTAAACTACAGAATCAGGGACATAAATATTGAGTTTGGTTTGGCTGTTAACCCTTGCTTTGTAACTGGAAAAAAATTATTAAAATTGAAAATCTGCCAAAAAAGTGAAATTTTGAAATTGTATCTCTATTTTCCATTAATTCTTGTGGAACACCTAAAGGGTTAACGACATTTGTAAAATCAGTTTTGAATACCTTGAGGGGTGTAGTTTCTAGAATGGGGTCATTTTTGGGTGGTTTCTATTATGTAAGCCTCGCAAAGTGACTTCAGACCTGAACTGGTCCCTAAAAATTGGGTTTTTGAAAATTTCTGAAAAATTTCAAGATTTGCTTCTAAACTTCTAAGCCTTGTAACATCCCCAAAAAATAAAATATCATTCCCAAAATGATCCAAACATGAAGTAGACATATGGGGAATGTAAAGTAATAACTATTTTAGGAGGTATTACTATGTATTCTAAAAGTAGAGAAATTGAAACTTGGAAATTTGCCATTTTTTTCAAATTTTGGGTAAATTTGGTATTTTTTTAGGGGGGGCAAAGAGCTGTGCTGCGAGAAGTGTCTGATTTCTCATCCTTGTACAGGTGTCCCAACAAGGGAGGTATATAGAGTGTGAAGGAGTGCATAAGCCAATTATATGGCTCGATGATATGTATATATTATTCACTGCCTATAGAGAAGCACCTCTTTGAAGTGTCACATATGACGTATGCAGTATTATTGTTAGAATAGAAGCCATTACAAAATGGCGATGGTAACCAGATGTTTACATTAGTTCACATTCTAAAGTAGGGCCCAGTGCGCAGATGCCAGGGTGTTATCTCCCCATGTAATAAAAGTGAGAGATTGCATTGACCATCTATGTGTCAACGTCTAGTCTCTCAGCCACGCGTGGATATTAACCCCTGGGGGGGGGGGTTCATTGATTTGGAGCACCAGAGTGCATCTCAAATGCTCTAATTTAGGGCTGCTTTATCAGAAGTTTGGAAGCAAATCTTGAAATTTTTCAGAAATTTTCAAAAACCCAATGTTTAGGGACCAGTTCAGGTCTGAAGTTACTTTGTGAGGCTTATATAATAGAAACCACCCAAAAATGACCCCATTCTAGAAACTACACCCCTCAAGCTATTCAAAACTGATTTTAAAAACGTCGTTAACCCTTTAGGTGTTCCACAAGAGTTAATGGCAAATGGAGATAAAATTTCTGAATTTAGATTTTTTGGCAAATTTTCCATTTTAATCTATTTTTTTCCAGTAACAAAGCAAGGGTTAACAGCCAAACAAGACTGTATCTTTATTGCCCTGACTCTGCCGTTTACAGAAACACCCCATATGTGTCCGTAAACTACTGTATGGGCACACAGTAGGGCGTAGAGGGAAAGGTGCGCCATATGGTTTTTGGAAGGCAGATTTTGCTGGACTGGTTTATTTACACCATGTCCCATTTGAAGCCCCCCTGATGCACCCCTAGAGTAGAAACTCCATAAAAGTGACCCCATCTAAGAAACTATACCCCTCAATGTATTCAAAACTGATTTTACAAACTTTGTTTACCCTTTAGGTGTTGCACAAGAGTTATTGGCAAATGGGGATGAAATTTGAGAATTTAATTTTTTTGCCAAATTTTCCATTTTAACCCATTTTTTACAATAACAAAGCAAGGGTTAACAGCCAAACAAGACTGTATCTAAATTGCCCTGACTCTGCCGTTTACAGAAACACCCCATATGTGGTCGTACACTACTGTACGGCCACACGGCGGGGCGTAGAGGGAAAGGAGCGCCGTGTGGTTTTTGGAGGGCTGATTTTTATGGACCGGTGTATTTACACCGTGTCCTGTTTCAACCCCCCTGATGCACCCCTGGAGTAGAAACTCCCTAAAAGTGACCCCATTTTGGAAACTACGGGAAAAGGTGGTGGTTTTGTTTCGGACTATTTTTAGGGTACATATGATTTTTGGTTGCTCTATATTACATTTTTGTGAGGTAAGGTTACCAAAAATTTAAATTCTGAAATTTCATCTCCATTTACCATTAACTGTTGAGGAACACCTAAAGGGTTAATAAAGTTAGCAAAATCAGTTTTGAATAACTTGAGGGGTGTAGTTTCTTAGATGGGGTCACTTTTAGCGAGTTTCTACTCTAGGGGTGCATCAGGGGGGCTTCAAAAGGGACATGGTGTCAATAAAAAAGGCCATCAAAATCGGCCTTCCAGAAACCATGTCGGTCCTTTCCTTTTGCGCCCTGCCTTTTAGTGATACAGCAGTTTACGACCACAAATGTGGCGTTTCTGTAAACTGCAGTATCAGGGTAATAAATATTAAGTTTTGTTTGGTTGTTAACCCTTGCTTTGTTACCGGAAAAAACGGATTGAAATGGAAAAGTGCAAAAAATAGCTGTTTTAGCACCTTTTTTTTTTTTGGACCGTGTTAATCTGGGGGGTTAGGTCATGGGGTATTTTTATAGAGGAGATTCTTACGGATGTGGCAATACCTAATAAGTCTACTTTTTTACAATTATTTAGGTTTTAGACTATATTATCCTTTTTGATACCCAAATTTTTTTTTGTATCTCTAAGGTCGAAGAGTCATTTTTTTGTTTGTTTTTTAGCCGATTATCTTATGTAGGGGCTCATTTTTTGCAGGATGAGAAGACGGTTTTATTGGCACTATTTTGGGGGCTATATGACTTCTTGATCGCTTGCTATTAAAATTTTTGTTATGTAAGGTGACAAAAAAAGTTATTTTTTGCACAGTTTTTTTTTTGGACCATGTTAATATGGGGGGTTAGGTCATAGGGTATTTTTATAGAGGAGATTATTACCGATGCGGTGATACCTAATTTGTATACTTTTTTTTTATTATTTTAATTTTTACAATTTTTTTTGGGTGTCTCAAGTCTGAGAACCAGTTTTTTTATCCGATTGTCAGTGGCTAATTTGGGATATAAATTTAGTACTCCATGGAAGTGTGGTACTCCCTGAAGCAACCGTCAACGCAGAGTCCCGGATGATCGGGGCACATGTCGCACTGAGTAGTGGTGTCCTTCCGTATCCCCCTCCTGCGACACACTCTACACTTTTTTTGGGTTCGTCCCTTCTTTCCAGTATGGGGGACCACACCTGGAAAGTGTTGGCCAGGGACGATCCGGGCGCCTCCAGTTCCCGAGGTACTCCGGCCTGCTCTTTCCCGGTCCGAAAAGATCAGGGCCTTGAGGACTGCCTCATAGAACTGAAGGAATGTCCCTGTGTTGCCAGCGCTCCGGGACAGCACAAAAGAGTTGTACAAGGCAACCTGCACCAAGTAGACCGCAACTTTTTTGTACCATGGCCGGGTTTTGCGCATGGCGTTATATGGCTTGAGGACTTGATCAGAGAGATCAACTCCTCCCATATACTGATTGTATTTGACGATACAATCGGGTTTGAGGACCGTTGCCGCGGTACCTCGCACAGGGACAGGGGTGATGCCGTTACCATGAATTGTGGACAGTACAAGGACAGTACAAGGAAAACCAGGTTTTCACTGGTAAGGGCACAGGTCTCACCCCTGGGGAGGTACCTGGAGGGGGTGGGCAGGGAGGCCACGTAGATTTTTCCGCACGGTCCCACAAGCGGACGTGGATCTGGCGGCGAGGGACTGGAACAAGGGCATACTAGTATAAAAGTTATCCACGTACAGGTGATAACCTTTATCTAGCAGTGGGTGCATAAGGTCCCACACAAGTTTCCCGCTAACACCCAGAGTGGGGGTACATTCTGAGGGTTGAATCCAGGAATCTCGCCGCTCGTACACACAAAACTTTTAAGTGTACCCTAAGGTACTCTCACAAAGTTTGTACAGCTTCACGCCATACCTCGCCCACTTTGAGGGAACATACTGGCGGAAAAGGAGTCTCCCCTTGAATGCAATGAGAGACTCATTAACCGCGACCTCCCTTCCAGGTACATAGGCCTGTACAAATTTGGCCCCAAAGTGATCGATGACTGGCCGTATCTTATACAGACGGTCATAGGCAGGATCACCTTGGGGTGGACATGCTGCATTATCTGAATAATGCAGGCATTTCCGGATGGCCTCTAACCGGGTACGTGTCATGGCCGTACTGTAAAGTGGGGTCTGGTGGAGGACGTCCCCACTCCAAACACTAGGTTTCTTGACTAGGCCCATGTGCAGCACGAGGCCCCAAAATGTCCTCATCTCGGCTGCACTGACCGGGGTTCAGCCACCTTGCCTAGCCCAAAAGGAGCCTGGGTGTTGAGCAACGAACTGTTGGGCGTACAGGTTCGTCTGCTCCACCATTAGATTTACCAGTTGGTCACTGAAAAAAAGACTAAAAAAGTCATATACAGTGAAGCCCACTGTGGAAATCTGGATTCCCGATTGGCCTACAAACTCAGGAATCACGGGCTCAAATCACTCTGGGGTACACCAGACAAGGTCACCGGCAGGGGGCTCCGGTGTATTTAACTGGTGGGCCGGAAAACTAGAGCTGCTCATACTAGGGTGGGCCACAGGGTCCCTAGCATGGCGGTCCCCTTGCTCCACCTGGCGGCGTCTCCGCCGCCTTGGGGGCTCATCATCATCTCTAGATGATGAGGAGGACGCGGATGACAACAGGAAAGTGGGGTCATCTTCATCCTCACTAGGACTCTCGGACTCAGAAGCAAGCTGGGCGTATGCCTCCTCGGCTGAGAACATCCGGCGGGCCATAGGGGAGTGTGTGTGTGCGTGTAAATCTTTATTCAGTGTGCGTGTGTGTGGGGGCACTGGTGTTCACGTACTTATCCCTAAAACTAACAGAAAAAAAAAGACTAACTAAAAAAAGGGGAAAAATTTGAAAAATATAAATAAAAAAAATTTCAAAACCGCTGATCAACCGTCCAAAGTTGATCAGCGGTGGGGTTTGCGATGCGCTAACAACAGTGGCTGGACGCTAAGAGTGCCGGACACAGTCAGCGTACGCACAAAAAAAAAAAAATAATGCCTGCGCCCCAAAAAAGTTGTGGGGGAGAGGGGGGGCAGGGGGCAAGCGGCAGCACCCCTGGGGGGTCTAGGGTCACACAGCTGTGCTGTGGACCCCAGACACCTTACTTAGGGTGATGCAATAAAACTTTTTTTTCACACTAACTTTCCCTTTATTATCCCTGCCTAGCCCAACCTTTCCCTATACTTTCCCTAATTACCTGCTGATCAGATGGGGGGTGCTGGGGCACAGATCGGGTCCTGGGAGCAAGGATGGGTGCTGGGGCACAGATGGGGTGATGCTCCACACGTGCAGGCAGCGCTTCTCTCTCCTCGGGCTCCGGACACAAAAGGAGGAGTACAGGAGCACTGCTATGATTTGAATCTCCCGCCGGCCCGCCCACCTACCAATCAGAGGCGATCCTGAGAGGTGATGTCACCATCACCACTCAGGATCTAAGGATGGTGATTGGTGGGGTAAAAACACACCACCATTCACCATCCTGTTCCGGGTTATCGGGTCCTCAGAGACCCGAATAACTCGGAAACGCAGCAAACCACAGGTCTGAATTGACCTGCGGTTTGCTGCGATCGCCTACACGGTGGGGGGGCCATTTGCCCCAGGTGCCTGCTCAATGATTTGAGCAGGCACTGGGTTTTGATCACTGCCCGCCACGCGGCGGTGATCGAAAATACACAGGGCATACAGGTACGCCCTGTGTCCGGAAGAGGTTAATAGTGACCTCCATAGTGACCTTCACAATGCCCGACCCTTTAACAGTGACCTCCACAGTCCTTGCCCCTTTAACAGTAAACTCCACAGTGCCCGCCCCTTTAACATTGACCTCCACAGTGTACGCCCCTTTAACAGTGAACTCCACAGCGGCCGCCCGTTTAATAGTGGCCCCTTCCCCCCATGCATGTAGCAATGTAGTTGTGCCGTCATACGTCATATGACTGAATATTTAAGGACCTGCGAACTGCTAAAACCTGTGATCACTTGTTATGGCAAACTGGAGTAAGACCTGCAAGCTTCTATTGGCTAATAAGGGACATGTCACCGTGTAAATGGCAGTTCGGATTTAAGTGAAAGGCTTGCTGGCTTCTATTGGCTAATGCAGGTCATTTTTGGGGAATATCTCAGGAACGGTGAGTCCTAGAGATCTAAGACCCGGTCTAAAACCTTTCCGGACACCTGATGTACCTGTGTGCCAAATTTGGTGAAGATCAGTCTAGTCATTTGGTCGCACATAAAGAACTCCAGACAGATGTCTAGACAGACAGAAACTAATTTTTAAATATAGAAGAGCCTAGCAGAAGGACCCGGCTTCGCACGGGTATATTTCATCTATTTCATTTAAAGTTTCTGTGTGTCGTAAAAAGATATAGAAAGTTTCCACCATAACAGTGACCTCTACAGTACCCGACCCTTTAACAATGACCTCCACAGTGGCTGCCCCTTTAACAGTGACTGCCCCTTTAGCATTGACCACCCTATTAACAGTGTGGCTGCCCCTTTAACAGTGACCTTCACAGTGTCCGCCCATTTAACAGTGACTTCCACAGTGCCCGTCCCTTTAACAGAGACCGCCACAGTGCCCGCCCCTTTAACAGTGACTTTTACAGTGAATACCCCTTTAACAGTGACTTTTACAGTGCGTGCCCCTTTTACATTGACTTTTACAGTGACCGCCCCTTTAACAGTGACATTAACATTGACCGCACATTTAACAGTTACTTTAACAGTGACCGCCCCTCCAGCAGTCACTATTAAAGGGGCGTTCACTGTGAAAGTTGCCAACTTTCACAGTGAACGCCCCTTTAATAGTGACTTTCACAGTGACCGCTCCATTAATAACAGTGAACACCACTGTGCCCGCCCCATTAATAACAGTGACCTCCACAGTGCCCGCCCCTTTAAGCAGTAAAGAAAAATGGCTGGGTTGTTAGAGAAACCTGGAGTAAAACTGTGTTGATAGCAGTTGGGATTTGAAGAGAAAGACTTGCAGGCTTTTATTGGCTAATGTGGGTCATTTTCTGGGAATATCTCAGGAACGGTACGTCCTAGAGAGCTGAGACCTGGTCTAAAACCTTCCCGGACACCTGATGTTCCTGTGTACCCGACCCTTTAACAATGACCTCCACAGTGGCCACCCCTTTAACAGTGACCGCCCCTTTAGCATTGACCACCCTATTAACAGTGACCTTCATAGTGGCTGCCCCATTAACAGTGACCTTCACAGTGTCTTCCCATTTAACAGTGACTTCCACAGTGCCCGCCCCTTTAACAGAGACCTCCACAGTGCCCGCCCCTTTAACAGAGACCTCCACAGTGACTGCCCCTTTTACAGTGACTTTTACAGTGACCGCCCATTTAACAGTGACATTAACATGGACCGCACCTTTAACAGTGACTTTCACAGTGACCGCCCCTTTAACAGTGGCCGCCCCTTTAGCATTGACCACCCTATTAACAGTGACCTTCATAGTGGCTTCCCCTTTAACAATGACTTTCAAAGTAAACGCCCCTTTAACAGTGACTTTCACAGTGAACGCCCCTTTAACTGTGACTTTCACAGTGAACGCCCCTTTAACAGTGACTTTCACAGTGACCGCCCCTTTAACAGTGACTTTTACAGTGACCGCTCCATTAATAACAGTGAACACCACTGTGCCCGCCCCATTAATAACAGTGACCTCCACAGTGCCCGCCCCTTTAAGCAGTAAAGAAAAATGGCTGGGTTGTTAGAGAAACCTGGAGTAAAACTGTGTCGATAGCAGTTGGGATTTGAAGAGAAAGACTTGCAGGCTTTTATTGGCTAATGTGGGTAATTTTTTGGGAATATCTCAGGAACGGTACGTCCTAGAGAGCTGAGACCTGGTCTAAAACCGTCCCGGACACCTGATGTACCTGTGTGCCAAATTTGGTGAAGATCGGTCCAGTCCAGTGGAGTAGCTATAGGGGTCGCAGCGGTCGCAATTGCGACCGGGCCCCTAAGTCAGGGGGGCCCATAGAGCCCCCCAGAAGAGATGCAGTAAAGCGGGCCCCGCAAGTGTTTTTTTATTAAGTGCCGCGGCCCGCCTATATTTTGTGTGGCTGCGCTGCGCTTACTTGTCAGCGCGAGACCCGTGACCTCCGCGGCGGGTCTCGCGGGATCACAGCAGCCAGGATTCGGAATGACGAGCCCGCCGGCTGCCTCAGCCCTTAAGTGAAGAAGAGAACAATCAAGAGTAGGAAGTCTTCTTTTTTTTTTTAGTAAAAAATGGCACACACCTGCGTCCGGCTTCATACGGAGGGGGGACATGAATGATGATCAGTGGTGCCGTGAGGCAGTGTGTCTAAATTCAGAAGGGCCCGGACCGGCCATAATAGGGCAGCAAATAATGAGGAGCCCGGGGGCAAATGAAAATGATATACTCTGTGGGCAAAAATCGAAATGTATAGAGGGAGTGGGCGGGGGCAACATTGAATATAGTAAGAGTCTCACTATATTTCATTTTGCCCCCATTCCCTCTATATATTTTACATTTTTTGCCCACAGAGTATTTTATTTTCATTTTGCCCCCTCATTATTTGCTGCTCCTGGCTGCCCTCATATGGCCGGTGCGGGCCCCCCCTTTCTGAATTCAGACACACTGCCGCACGGCACCACTGATCATCATTCACCCCCCCCCATCCCTCATATGAAGCCAGTGTGTGCCATACATTCAAAAATAAATAAAAAATACTCTAGTGACTAGAGTATTATTATTTTTAAATGTATGGCTTCATACAGAGGGGGGGAGGGTATGGGTAGGGGCAGAGGATGGAGGGTAGGGGCAGAGGATGGCAGGGGGGGGGGCTGGTGGCAGAGGCTCGCGGGGGGGCCCCAATTCAAAGTTTGCCCTGGGGCCCATAGAACTCTAGTTACGCCCCTGGTCCAGTCTTTTGGTCGCGCATAAAGGACGTTGTGGCAATGTGAACATTGAGGTGTTGTTTCCCCAGGTTCCAGTCCGGAACTTGAGGCATGCTCATGTTCAGGGATCCTATTTAATCCTGCTACTGGATCTTGGGTGTGTCTCACTCTGGAGTGTCTTGTGAAGCTCTGTGCGAGTGGTCTCAGCCGGGTGGGCTGAGGGGCCACGAGGCTAGGCGATAACCTGATCTTTGGGGGACGCGGTGACGCCTGTGAAACAAGGATCACGAGGCCAGAGTCGGGAGGACTACTGGGCCACAATCCCCCAAAAGGTATTGAAGTGTCACAGCCTGGAGGTTGCTGGACTGAAAGGATGAGCAAAGCCGCATTTGTGTTCCATGTGTGAACAGGGCTCTCTAGGTGAGTCAGGGATACGCTTATGTGTTTAGTTAGAGCCTAGCCGGGCAAGGGTTTGTTATTTTGTGTGGATGTCACAAATGATAAGTTGAAGCTGTGACTTCTTAACCTGTGCTTTGCTAAAGTGTCTGAAATAAAGCAAGAGTTTGGACATTATAATCATGTCTGCAAAGATATCTGTGAGAATGACCCCCTGAAAAGAGACGATCCCTTACAATTGGTGTCGGATGTGGGCAAGTTGTCCATGAGAGAAGGGCAACGGTCAGTTGCTAGGGGCAACGCTGAGACTGCAGGTGCTGCTAAAAGCAGTTTTTTTTTGCCGTATGTGGAGTTAAAGGACCGGAAGCTTTTTTTTTGTCCAGTGGAGCAGGTGCTGCTCATAAGAGTGTGGACTATTTTGCTGTGGTGCAAGTAAAACTGCAGTGAATTAAAGGGCCAGTAGCCCAGCAAAAGTGGACTTGTGGCTGAAAGTTTTTTCTGCTACCATGGGTCTCGGAGAAGAGTACGTCCGGCGGCGCTGGCGCATACAGCAGGCAGAAGAAATGGCCATCGCAATTGGCTACACTAAAAATGAATTGGCAAAATTTGATGCAGAGCGAGAGGCTTTGGAGGCACAGTTGCAGCTGGCCTTGAGAAATGGGTTCTCAACACTGTATGGACCCTGTACAAAGTTCCAAGAGGTTAGTGGTGTGCCGGGACTATCGGGGGGAAAAGCAAAGATATGCCGTTGCCAAGGGCAACCGTCGGAGACCAAGTCCTAGAGAGGATGTGCCAAGGATCTGTGAGGCTGTTGCTAAGGGCAACCACACACAACAGTGTGCAGCGGCCCAACAGTTATGTAGCGGTGGAGAGCCCAAGGACACATCTGGAAGGAGGATGGAGTCACGGCGTTTTTCGTAGCAACCACTGCAGTCAGGAGTCTGCAGGTGATTTTGTAATGGAGGATCCTGGAGTATCCTTGGATTCTGGGACTGCCGAACCCGTGACATCGCTGGGTAAGATCGCTCCTGTTATTAATTATGTGACAGACCCAATGACAGTGAGCCGGTGGCAGGGGATACCTGCTGGGACGGTGAGTGATAAATCACTGAGGCAAGGAACTGTCTCGGAAGTGTGTGACATTGGAGAAAACGCAGGGTCTGAACAGGCGGGTAAGCCTGTTGCGGTTGTTCGCTTGCAGGACTTTGCGGGGGAGAAGGTTGTTGTGTTGCCCAAAATGCCCGTGACCAAGGCTAGGCATGGGGTGGAGAAAATTAGAGACCCCAATGATGGCCCGGGTAAGAGGTAGCACAATATGGAAACCTGAGATAAATAAAGTGATAAATATGCTGGACAGACATGCGGTTAATGAGGACTGTCAGGTAGTTCTCACTGAGTGTGAGGCTATAGTGACAGCTGGGACTGATGGTCTTGCTGCCATAAATTCGCCCGTACATGAGAGAAGGTTGTTCCGTGATTTGTGGGGTAGAAACACTTCTGCGGTCGGTCACGTAACTCCTGCAGAAATGGTACCTAGCCCATTAAATGAAGTGACCATTAGAAACAGTGGAGCTGATAAGGTGCAAAGTGATGGTACCATGTTTGCCGAAATGCATAATGAAAACAGTGATGTAGTTGAAGTAAAAAATGAAAATGTGAAGTATATGATGATGACATGCCTTTTCCCTTTCAGGATGTGATCAGGGAAATGTTGGTTAATGTTGTGAGCCCAGAGGGTGTACCACGCGTACCAGAGGTGAATATGCAGTACCCACTGGGTTTTTTGGTTGCTGGGGAAGTGTCCAATGTGGGGACTAGCACATCGGTGCCCCTAGAGGTCAGAACCGATAATGATGACACAAGTAATATAAGTGACGCATGTGCCGTGGCCGATAGCAACTCAAAGAGAGAGGCTGCCATGTTGAGTTCTTGCCAAATTGACGTAGTTACGGGTAGCAACCAGACGATAGTTGTACCTGACGTGACTAGAGTTGAGTGGGGAGATAACAGCCTAGTGTCTGAGACCCATATTCAGGCAGCGGTAGATGACCTGACCTGTCAGTACAGCTGCAATCATGAAGATGATTTCTCGCTCTCCACACGGTCCCTAGATACGATAGAGAAGAGACTAGTTGTCGTCATAAAGACCTTGAAGAAGGCTGCAGAAGGGTCAAAAGAAGAGACCCTGGAAAAGATGAGTGAACTGAAGGGTCTACTGCCTGGTGTCCCAGAGAAGAGGAAAGACACGGAAGTCTGTAGTCGACATCGACAATGGGCTTGAAGAGTCCCTGGGTGGAAATCCCACAAAGTGTCTAAAGGAGAAGGGTGGTACTCCTTCGGCTGATGCGGCAGCAGAACAGAGTAAAGAGCCGCTGGAACAGGAGGCCAAAGAGTGGGGCACTTCCAACAAGCTAGTGCAGAAAACTAAGAAGGAACAGAAGTTTGGCCAGCTCCTGGCTGCAGAGAAATACATATCGGCTCTGTATGCCTTAGAACGTGACTGAGCGGAGGCTGATGCTCAGGAGAAAGAGTCCAAGGCCTTCTCCTTGGCTAGAGCCCTTGAAGAAGTGCTTGAGGAGCGAAATGAATTAGAGAGGCTGAACAAGCAACTCCGAGCAAATATGGAAGCTCTCATGAGCTCAAAAGATGCCATCTATAAGTTGGAGAAGCCTAAGCGTGCTCCTGCACAGCAGGTGGAAGAAAATGAGAAGCCGAAAGAGGAAGATCCTCTGGAAGGTGCCAAGAAGTCAGAGCCTGTTAAGAATGGGACTGGAGATGGTGGTGCCGTGGTGCCGGCCGAGGCAGAGAAGATGGAAGATGTATTTGCTGAACCAGTTGATGGGGATGATGTGGATGCAAAAGACAAGAGACTCATGGCAGTGTGTGGCCAGGACCTGGTCATGAAAGACCTTTACTCTGCTGTCAATGCCCTCCAGAAAGCCAGCAGTCTGCTGGGAAAGAAATACAGGGAGACGGACGACCAGTATGAGGATCCTGTCTACTGCGATGGACTGGCTCTCTTGAATCCTGCCCGAAGGGAGAGCAATATCCTGGGTAAGCCTATGGAGAAAATGCCAGAAGACGACGAGTCTAGTGAAGACCCCGGTGTCCCCAGTACCTCCAACCATGATGAGAAAGAGCAGGGATTCAGATTGGAATTATATGATGCCGGGTCTGAGAAGGGTGAGAAAGCTAACAGAGTGAAGGAAGACTCCAAAGGACACTCAAAGGCTGAAGAAGCTAAGGCCGATGAGTTGGAGTGGGAGAAATCCTCAGATGTTCCAGAGACCAAGGATAAGGCTGAAGAGGGGTCTGCCGAAGTGGGGAGAGCCACTGAAGAAGTAGAAGACTCTGAAACTGAAGCCAAACCTGAGGTAACCTCTGTGGGGACTAAATAAAAAAGAGAAGTACTATCTGGGGATAGAATAAAGAAACAAAGTGAGTGTGAACACCAGGTGACATTAGAGCGGCTGAAGGGTGGTTTAAAACTGACCAGCCAGATCTCCAACAAAAGGAGGAGGCGGGAGCTCCCCGAGGAAAGCGTGGCTGTAAAGGTTGCGGAAGTTAAAGGTTGTGGGCCTAAGAACAAATCTAGAAAAGAAGCAAGCCAGAAAGCTAAGTTCTCCAGCGAAGAGGAGACAGAGGAGGCCCTTAGACACTGTAGGAAGGCAGTGTTTATGACAAACCAAGCTCTGATTGCCTGGGTCTGGCAAAATAAAGGAAGCATGTGACGCTGGCCATCTCTTCCAGGGGGAACGTTGAGCCGGAAGATGGCAGTATAATGCAGATGCCCTGTCACGAGCATCCAGTTGGTACATGTGTTCACCCCCACAGGTTTGAACAGAGGGGGGGGGGGGGGGGAGGGGATATGTGGCAATGTGAACATTGAGGTGATGTTTCCCCAGGTTCCAGTCCGGGACTTAGGGCATGCTCATGTCCAGGGATCCTATTTAATCCTGCTACTGGATCTTGGGTGTGTCTCACTCTGGAGTGTCTTGTGAAGCAGAGTCCTGGTGAGGCTGTGAGAATGACCCCCTGAAAAGAGACGATCCCTTACAATGTCTAGACAGACAGAGAGAAACTAATTTTTATATATATGAGACTAGCAGAAGGACCCGGCTTCGCACGGGTATATTTCATCTATTTCATTTTATGTTTCTGTGTGTCGTAAAAAGATATTGACAGTTTCCCCATAACAGTGACCTCTACAGTACCCGCCCCTTTAACAATGACATCCACAGTGCCTGCTCCTTTAACAGTGATCTCCACAGTGTCCGCCCCTTTAGCATTGACCACCCCTTTTACAGTGACCTTCATAGTGGCTGCCCCTTTTACAGTGACTTTCACAGTGGCCGCCCCTTTTACAGTGACTGCCTCTTTACCAGTGACTTTCACAGTGACCGCCCTTTAACAGTGACCTCCAAAGTGCCAGCCCCTTAAACTTGATAAAGGCTACTGCGTAGCCGAAACGTCGTACCTGTTTGTGTGTGCACTCTTGGCTTCCAATAAATAGACACACTGGATATGCTGCTGTGACCCTTTTTGCTATCTACTACTGTTCCTTGGACTGCTGTGGATCTGTGGTCCTATCGCGGCTGGTGCATTCCGAGCTTGGTCGAGAGGTCCACTTGTGCTGCTCTGCAACTTTTGAATTTTGCCCCTTTAACAGTGACTTACACAGTGCCTGCTCCTTAACATTGACCTCCACAGTGGCCGCCCCTTTAACATTGACCTTCAAAGTGTGCGCCCCTTTAGCATTGACCACCCCTTTTAACAGTGGCCTTCATAGTGGCCGCCCCTTTTACAGTGACTTTCACAGTGCCTGCCCCTTTAACCACCTCAGCTCCCCTAGCTTAAACCCCCTTAACCCCTTAAGGACACATGACGTATCGGTACGGCATGTTTCCCGAGTCCTTAAGGACACATGACGTACCGGTACGTCATGTGTTGTTCCGATCACTGCCGCCCGGCCGGCTGTGATCGGAACAAGGTGCCTGCTCAAATCATTGAGCAGGCACCTCGGCTAAATGCGCGGGGGGGTCCCGTGACCCCCCCATGTCCGCGATCGCAACAAACCGCAGGTCAATTCAGACCTGCGGTTTGTTGCGACTTCTGCAGTTTCTGATCCCCGCGGTCCCTGACCGCGGCGATCAGAAACTTTAGTGTGGCGAAAATATATATTTATCACCCCCCCCCTGCACCTCTAAATGATTTTAGCCCGGTGGGAGGTGCAGGGGGGGTGTTGCGGGCGGTGCGGGAGGCGGGCGGTGCGGCAGTCGGGATCGCGATCCCCCGCCCGCCTCCCATTGAATAATCGTTGGTGTACAGTGGGTATACCAGGGTGCCAGCACATTGCTGGCACCCTGGTACAAACGGCTGACATCGGTGATGCGATGTCAGCCGTTTAACCCTTTCCATACAGCGGTCCGTACAGACCGCTGTATGGAATAAGTTAACAGTAAGAGGGAGCTCCCTCCCTCTCCGATCGGGGGGCTGCTGTGCCTTTGCAGCCCCCCGATGGGAGAGGGAGAGAGCCCCCAGACAGCCCCCCGCCAGCCCCGTCCTTACCCTTCCCCGTCTGCGAAGTTGTGGCAGACGGGGAAGGTTCCCATGGCAACAGGACGCCGTCTCAGGCGTCCTGCTGTCCATGGTGCTGAACAGATCTGTGCTGAAAGCATAGATCTGTTCAGTGTAAGTAAAATACAGTGCAGTACCCTATATATTGTACTGTACTGTATTATACAGACATCAGACCCACTGGATCTTCAAGAACCAAGTGGGTCTGGGTAAAAAAAAAAGTGAAAAAAAAAAGTAAAAATCAAAAAACACATTTATCACTGATTAAAAATTAAAAAAATGAAATTCCCTACACATGTTTTGGTATCGCCGCGTCCGTAACCACCTGATCTATAAAACGGTCATGTTACTTTACCCGAACGGTGAACGCCATAAAAATAAAAAATAAAAAACTATGATGAAATTGAAATTTTGCCCACCTTACTTCCCAAAAAAAGGTAATAAAAGTGATCAAAAAAGTCGCATGTACGCCAAAATTGTAACAATCAAACCGTCATCTCATCCCGCAAAAAATGAGACCCTACTTAAGATAATCGCCCAAAAACTGAAAAAACTATGGCTCTTAGACTATGGAAACACTAAAATATCATTTTTTTGGTTTCAAAAATGAAATCATTGTGTAAAACTTACATAAATAAAAAAAAAGTATACATATTAGGTATCGCCGCATCCGTATCGACCGACTCTATAAAAATATCACATGACCTAACCCCTCAGATGACCACCGTAAAAAAATAAAAATAAAAACGGTGTAAAAAAAGCCATTTTTTTTGTCATCTTACTTCACAAAAAGTGTAATAGCAAGCGATCAAAAAGTCATATGCACCCCAAAATAGTGCAAATCAAACCGTCATCTCATCCCGCAAAAAATGAGACCCTACTTAAGATAATCGCCCAAAAACTGAAAAAACTATAGCTCTTAGACTATGGAGACACTAAAACTTTTTTTTGCTTTAAAAATGAAATCATTGGGTAAAACTTACATAAATTAAAAAAAATTAATACATATTAGGTATCGCCGCGTCCGTGACAACCTGCTCTATGAAATTACCACATGATCTAACCTGTCAGATGAATGTTGTAAATAACAAAAAAAAAAAAACTGTGCCAAAAAAATGCTATTTCTTGTTACCTTGGCGCACAAAAAGTGTAATATAGAGCAACCAAAAATCATATGTACCCTAAACTAGTACCAACAAAACTGCCACCCTATCCCGTAGTTTCTAAAATGGGGTCACTTTTCTGGAGTTTCTACTCTAGGGGTGCATCAGGGGGGCTTCAAATGGGACATGGTGTAAAAAAAAACAGTCCAGCAAAATCTGCCTTCCAAAAACCGTATGGCATTCCTTTCCTTCTGCGCCCTGCCGTGTGCCCGTACAGCAGTTTACAACTACATATGGGGTGTTTCTGTAAACTACAGAATCAGGGCCATAAATAATGAGTTTTGTTTGGCTGTTAACCCTTGCTTTGTAACTGGAAAAAAAATATTAAAATGGAAAATCTGCCAAAAAAGTGAAATTTTTAAATTGTATCTCTATTTTCCATTAAATCTTGTGCAACACCTAAAGGGTTAACAACGTTTGTAAAATCAGTTTTGAATACCTTGAGGGGTGTAGTTTCTTAGATGGGGTTACTTTTATGGAATTTCTACTCTAGGGGTGCATCAGGGGGCTTCAAATGGGACATGGTGTCAAAAAAACAGTCCAGCAAAATCTGCCTTCAAAAAACCAAACGGCGCACCTTTCACTCTGCGCCGCGCTGTGTGGCCGTACAGTAGTTTACGGCCACATATTGGGTGTTTCTGTAAACGGCAGAGTCAGGGCAATAAAGATACAGTCTTGTTTGGCTGTTAACCCTTGCTTTGTTAGTGGAAAAAATGGGTTAAAATGGAAAATTAGGCAAAAAAATGAAATTCTCAAATTTTATCCCCATTTGCCAATAACTCTTGTGCAACACCTAAAGGGTTAACAAAGTTTGTCAAATCCAGTTTTGAATACCTTGAGGGGTGTAGTTTATAGAATGGGATCATTTTTGGGTGGTTTCTATTATGTAAGCCTCGCAAAGTGACTTCAGAGCTGTAGTGGTCCCTAAAAATTGGGTTTTTGTAAATTTCTGAAAAATTTCAAGATTTGCTTCTAAACTTCTAAGCCTTGTAACATCCCCAAAAAATAAAATATCATTCCCAAAATAATTCAAACATGAAGTAGACATATGGGGAAGGGTAAGTCATCACAATTTTTGGGGGTATTACTATGTATTACAGAAGTAGAGAAACTGAAACTTTGATATTTGCAAATTTTTCCAAATTTTTGGTAAATTAGGTATTTTTTAATGCAAAAAAATAAATAAAAATTTTGACTTCATTTTACCAGTGTCATGAAGTACAATATGTGACGAAAAAACAATCTCAGAATGGCCTGGATAAGTCAAAGCGTTTTAAAGTTATCAGCACTTAAAGTGACACTGGTCAGATTTGCAAAAAATGGCCTGGTCCTTAAGGTGAAATAAGGCTGTGTCCTTAAGGGGTTAATGACCAGACCACTTTTTATAATTCTGCACTACACTAATTTCACTGTTTATTGCTCGGTCATACAACTTACCACCCAAATGAATTTTACCTCCTTTTCTTCTGACTAATAGAGATTTTATTTGGTGGTATTTCATTGCTGCTGACATTTTTACTTTTTTTGTTATTAATTGAAATTTACCGAAATTTTTGCAAAAAAATGTCATTTTTCACTTTCAGTTGTAAAATTTTTCATATAAAACTACATTTCTATATACATTTTTCTCTAAATTTATTGTTCTACATGTTTTTGATTAAAAAAAATGCAATAAGTGTATATTTATTGATTTGCGCAAAAGTTATAGCGTTTACAAACTATGGTACAAAAATGTGAAATTTCCGCATTTTGAAGCAGCTCTGACTTTCTGAGCACCTGTCATGTTTCCTGAGGTTCTACAATGCCCAGACAGTAGAAACATCCCACAAATGACCCCATTTCGGAAAGTAGACACCCTAAGGTATTCGCTGATGGGCATAGTGAGTTCATAGAAGTTTTTTTTTTTTTTGTCACAAGTTAGCGGAAAATGATGATTTTTTCTTTTATTTTTTTTTTCTTGCAAAGTCTCATATTCCACTAACTTGTGACAAAAAATAAAACTTCCATGAACTCACTATGCCCATCACGAAATCCCTTGGGGTGTCTTCTTTCCAAAATGGGGTCACTTGTGGGGTATTTATACTGCCCTGGCATTTTAGGGGACCTAAAGCATTCTGGAATCCAAATGCCTGTGAAATCCTAAAGGTGCTCTTTAGAATTTGGGCCCCTGTGGGCACCTAGGCTGCAAAAAAGTATCACATGTGGTATCGCCGTACTCAGAAGAAGTAGGGCAATGTGTTTTGGGGTCTATTTTTACATATACCCATACTGGGTGAGAGAAATATCTCTCTAAAAGTCAACTTTTCCCATTTTTTTTAATACAAAGTTGTCATTTTAGAGAGATATTTCTCTCACCCAGCATGGGTATATGTAAAGAGACACCCCAAAACACATTGCCCAACTTCTCCTGAGTACGGCGATACCACATGTGTGACACTTTTTTTGCAGCCTAGGTGCCCACAGGGGCCCAAATTCTAAAAAAATCTAGCGATGATGATGAGCCCCCAAGGCGGCGGAGACGCCGCCAGGTGGAGCAAGGGGACCGCCATGTTAGGGACCCTGTGGCCCACACTAGTACGAGCAGCTCTGGGGCTCATACTGGTTTCCCGGCCCACCAGTTAAATCCACCGGAGCACCGTGCCGGTGAACTTGTCTGGTGTAGCCCAGAGCGATACGAGCCCGTGATTCCTGATTTTGTAGGCCAATCAGGAATCCAGATTTCCACAGTGGGCTACACTGAATATGACTTTTTTTTGTCATTTTTTCAATGACCCACTGGTAAATCTGATGGTGGAGCAGACTAATCTGTACGCCCAACAGTTCGTCGCTCAACACCCGGGCTCCTTTTTGGCCAGGCCCGGTGGCTGGACGCCGGTCAGTGCAGCCGAAATGAGGACATTTTGGGGCCTCGTGCTGCATATGGGCCTGGTCAAGAAACCCAGTGTCAGGCTGTACTGGAGTAGGGACGTCCTATACCAGACCCTACTTTACAGTACGGCCATGACACGCTCCCGGTTTGAGGCCATCCGGAAATGTCTGCATTATTCTGATAATGCAGCATGTCCCCCCCCCCCCCCCCCCCCGAGGTGATCCTGCCCATGACCGTCTTTATAAGATACGGCCGGTCATCGATCACTTTGGGGCCAAATTCATGGAGGCCTATGTACCTGGAAGGGAGGTCGTGGTTGATGAGTCTCTCATTGCGTTCAAGGGGAGACTCATTTTCTGCCAGTATGTGCCCTCCAAGCGGGCGAGGTATGGCGTGAAGCTATACAAAATTTGTGAGAGTACCTCAGGGTACACTTACAAATTTCGTGTATACGAGGGGCGAGATTCCTGGATTCAACCCCCAGTATGTCCCCCCACTCTGGGTGTTACCGGGAAACTTGTGTGGGACCTTATGCACCCACTGCTGGATAAGGGTTACCACCTTTTACGTGGATAACTTTTATACCAGTATCCCCTTGTTCCAGTCCCTTGCCGCCAGATCCATGTCCGCTTGTGGGACCGTGCAGAAAAATCAACGCGGCCTCCCTGCCCACCCCCTCCAGGTACCTATACCCAGGGGTGAGACCCGTGCCCTTACCACTGGAAACCTGCTGCTGGTCAGATATAAGGACAAGAGGGATGTCCTTGTACTGTCCACAATTCATGGTAACGGTATCACCCCTGTCCCTGTGCGAGGTACGGCGGCAACGGTCCTCAAGCCCGATTGTATCGTCGACTACAATCGGTATATGGGAGGAGTTGATCTCTCTGATCAAGTCCTCAAGCCATATAACGCCATGCGCAAAACCCGGGCATGGTACAAAAAAGTTGCGGTCTACTTGGTACAGGTTGCCATGTACAACTCTTTTGTACTATCCCGAAGCGCTGGCAGCACAGGGACATTCCTCCAGTTCTATGAGGCAGTCCTCAAGGCCCTGATCTTTTCGGACCGGGAAAGAGCAGGCCGGAGTACCTCGGGAACTGTAGGCGCCCGGATCATCCCTGGCCAACACTTTCCAGGTGTGGTCCCCCATACTGGAAAGAAGGGACGAACCCAAAAAAAGTGCAGAGTGTGTCGCAGGAGGGGGATACGGAAGGACACCACTACTCAGTGCGACACGTGCCCCGGGCCTCTGCATTGATGGTTGCTTCAGGGAGTATCACACTTCCATGGAGTACTAAATTTATATCCCAATTTAGCACTGACATCGGATAAAAAAAAATGGTTCTCAGACTTGAGACACCCAAAAAACACCTAAAATAATTTATTAAAAGTAGACATATTAGGTATCGCCACGTCGATAATAATCTCCTCTATAAAACTACCCCATGAACTAACCCCCCAGATTAACACGGTCCAGAAAAAAAAAAAGGTGCAAAAAGAGTTTTTTTTGGTCACCTTACACAATAAAAAGTTTAATAGCAAGCGATCAAAAAGTCATATAGCCCCCAAAATAGTGCCAATGAAACCGTCGTCTCATCCCGCAAAAAATTAGCCCCTACATAAGATAATCGGATAAAAAAATAAAATAAATTAAAATGACACAGACTTTAGAGATACAAAAAAAAATTTTGGTATCAAAAAGGATAATATAGTCTAAAACCTAAATAATTGTAAAAAAAAAAAGTAGACTTATTAGGTATCGCCGCATCCGTAAGAATCTCCTCTATAAAAATATCCCATGACCTAACCCCCCAGATTAACACGGTTAAAAAAAAAAAACAGTGCCAAAACCGCTATTTTTGGCACTTTTCCATTTCAATCCGTTTTTTCCGGTAACAAAACAAGGGTTAACAACCAAACAAAAGTTAAAATTTATTACCCTGATACTGCAGTTTACAGAAATGCCACATTTGTGGTCGTAAACTGCTGTATCAGTAAAAGGGAGGCCGCAAAAGGAAAGGACCGACATGGTTTCTGGAAGGCCGATTTTGATGGCCTTTTTTATTGACACCATGTCCCTTTTGAAGCCCCCCTGATGCCCCGCTAGAGTAAAAACTCGCTAAAAGTGACCCCATCTAAGAAACTAAACCCCTCAAGGTATTCAAAACTGATTATACAAACTTTATTAACCCTTTAGGTGTTCCTCAACAGTTAATGGCAAATGGAGATGTAATTTCAGAATTTCAATTTTTGGTAACCTTGCCTCACAAAAATGTAATATGGAGCAACCAAAAATCATATTTACCCTAAAAATAGTCCCCAAAAAAATGCCACCTTATCCCGTAGTTTCCAAAATGGGGTCACTTTTAGGGAGTTTCTACTCCAGGGGTGCATCAGGGGGGTTGAAACAGGACACTGTGTAAATACACCGGTCCATAAAAATCAGCCCTCCAAAAACCAAACGGCGCACCTTTCACTCTACGCCCCGCTGTGTGACCGTACAGTAGTTTACGGCCACATATTGGGTGTTTCTGTAAACGGCAGAGTCAGGGCAATTTAGATACAGTCTTGTTTGGCTGTTAACCCTTGCTTTGTTAGTGGAAAAAATTGGTCAAAATGGAAAATTAGAAAAATGTAATTCTCAGATTTCATCCCCATTTGCCAATAACTCTTGTGCAACACCTAAAGGGTTAACAACGTATGTAAAATCAGTTTTGAATACCTTGAGGGGTGTAGTTTCTTAGATGGGGTCATTTTTGGGTGGTTTCTATTATGTAAGCCTCGCAAAGTGACTTCAGACCTGTAGTGGTCCCTAAAAATTGGGTTTTTGTAAATTTCAGAAAAATTTCAAGATTTGCTTCTAAACTTCTAAGCCTTGTAACATCCCCAAAAAATAAAATATCATTCCCAAAATAATTCAAACATGAAGTAGACATATGGGGAATGTAAATTCATCACAATTTTTGGGGTATTACTATGTATTACAGAAGTAGAGAAACTGAAACTTTGAAATTTGCTAATTTTTCCAAATCTTTGGTAAATTAGGTAATTTTTTGTGCAAAAAAAATATTTTTTTTTACTTCATTTTACCAGTGTCATGAAGTACAATATGTGACGAAAAAACAATCTCAGAATGGCCTGGATAAGTCAAAGCGTTTTAAAGTTATCAGCACTTAAAGTGACACTGGTCAGATTTGCAAATAATGGCCCCGTCCTTAAGGTGAAATAAGGCTGTGTCCCTAAGGGGTTAACAGATACCTCCACAGTGCCTGCCCCTTTGACAGTGACAGCCCCTTTAACAGTGACTATTACGGTGGCCACCCCTTTAGCAGTGACTTTCACAGTGACCGCCCCTTTAAAAGTGACTTTCACAGTAACCACCATTTTAACAGTGACCTCCACAGTGCCCGACCCTTTAACTTGATAAAGGCTACTGCGTAGCCAAAACGTCGTACCTGTTTGTGTGTGCACTCTTGGCTTCCAATAAATAGACACACTGGATATGCTGCTGTGACCCTTTTTACTATCTTCTACTGTTCCTTGGACTGCTGTGGATCTGTGGTCCTATCGCGGCTGGTGCATTCCGGGCTTGGTCGAGAGGTCCACTTGTGCTGCTCTGCAACTTTTGTATTTTGCCCCTTTAACAGTGACTTTCACAGTGACCACCCATTTAATAACAGTGACCTCCACAGTGCCCGCCCCTTTAAGTAGTAAAGAAAAATGGCTGGGTTGTTATGGAAACCTGGAGTAAAACTGTGTTTATGGCAGTTGGGATTTGAAGAGAAAGACTTGCAGGCTTATATTGGCTAATGTGGTTAATTTTTTGGGAGTATCTCAGGAACGGTACGTACAAAATATGATTCGCAATTGTGACAGTTCAGAACACAACAAATAAAGTTGCATGCAGCAGTATTTGTCCCCCCCAAAACCCAGCATTTATGCTAGAAAGCAGCTGGAACACCACCGGATGCCATTATAGTCAATATGGATCTGGAAATGATCTGTTGAATCCAGCAATGCCGGATCCAGTGATGTGAACATCGCCTAGCATAGCATTTCTTGTGCTCAAGATGGTTTTAACCACTTGGTTTAACATGCTCTACATGTACGACGCTGGTGGACATACGGCGGGCTGATCGGATGGGTGCAGGAGCTGTGCCTGCCGGATCACCAGCACAGGCTCGGCAGTCACTAACAGATGGGGCCCTACTGCATACGCCGGCATCGGTGAAAACACTGATGCCGGCATATTAACCCCTTGTATGCCGCGGTCAAAGCTGACCCCGGCATACGGAGGTTACAGGTGCCCTCCTTATCTCCATTGGGTCCCTGCGCAGGATCAGGGATCCGATGGCAGAGAAGGCAGCCCGATGCCTTCAATAGGCATCGGGGCTTACATTCTACGGAAGCCTAGCTGGGTCTCACAGGCAGGCTGTCAGCATAAAAGCTGACAGGCAATGCATTACAATACAGGATGTAATGCTTTGCAGAGGGGATCAGACCCCAGAAGTTGAAGTCCCAGAGTGGGACAAAAATAAAAAGTGAAAAAATAAAAAGTGTTTTTCATAATAAAAAAAAGACCCTTTCCCAAAATAAAACACATAAAATGAAAAAAAATGTAAATAGAATAAATAATATAAAAATATCACATGATCCATCCCCTCACCTGAACGCCGTAGAAAATAAAATAAAAACAGTGTCAAAAAAGCAATTTTTTGTTACCTTACATCACGTAAAAGTGTAATAAAGAGCGATTTAAAAATTCTTACGCACCCCAAAATAGTACCAATCAAACCGTCATCGCATCCCACAAAAAATGAGACCCTACATAAGACAGTCACCCAAAAAATAAAAAAGAACTATGACTGAGAATATAGAGACACTAAAACATTTTTTTGTTTGTTTCAAAAATACTTTTATTGTGTAAAACTTAACTAATATGTAAACTTTTATTTATTTATTTATCACCACGTCTGTAACGACCTGCTGTATAAAAAATATCACATGACCTAACCCCTCAGGTGAACACAGTAAAAAAAATAATAACCGTATCAAAAAAGCTATTTTTTGTTAAATCACAAAAAGTGTAATACCAAGCAATCAAAGTCATACACACCCCAAAATAGTACCAATCAAACAGTCATCAAACAGTCATCAAATAGCCCCTACATAAGACAGTCATCCCAAAAAATAAAAACTATGGCTTTCAGAATATGGAGACCCTAAAAAAATGCATTTTGTTTCAAAAATGCTTTATTATGTAAAACTGAAACAAACAACCAAAAAAAAGTACTCATATTTGGTATTTTTGCGTCTGTAACAACCTGATCTTTAAAAATAGCAGGGGAACTATTAAAAATGTAAAAAATAAAAATATATATTTTTTTTAAATATATTAAAATATTCAAATCAACCCCCCTTCTCCAAAATTAAAATAAAATAATAAGACAAAAGCATCATAGGAATGACCTTGTGCAAAAATGCCCGTACTATTAAAATGTAAAAATATTTATCCCATATGGCACTGTCATTTTTTTTGCCACTTCACCCACCAATTTTTTTTATAAAAAGTGATCAAAAAGTTATACACACTCCAAAATGGTATCAATAAGAACTACAGATCATCCCACAACAATTTAGACCTCACACAGCTCTGTAGAAAATAAAATAAGTTATGGGGGTATTAATATGACAATGCAAAGAAAAATATATTTTTTTCCACTTTTTATTCCAGTAATTTGTTTTTATTCAGTATTTAAATGCTAGAAAAACTATATAAATGTGGTATCATTGTAATTGTACTTACCCGGAGAATGAAGGTAACAGGTCAGTTTTACCACATGGGAAACACTAAAAACAAAACCCATAAAACTGGTGGAAAAGTTTTTTTTACATTTCCACCCTATTTGAAATTATTTTCAGCTTCACACTACACTATGCAACAATAAATGGTGCCATTAGAAAGTACAACTTGTCTCTAAAAAAACAAGCCCTCATACGACTATTTTTTGTGGAAAATTCAAAAAATTATTAAGCTGGGAGTAAAAAATTAAAACTGAAAAAATTGAAAATGTCCAAGTCCTGAGGGGTTTAAGGGGCATTTACATAGGATGATTCGGATTGTGCTGTATTAAAAACAATGCATCATAACCATATTCAGCTTTACAGAAAATTGGCGTGGTTTTTACCCACGAGGCTTGTACAGGTAAGGGTACCTTCACGCATGGAAAAAAATCTGTGTCAAAAAATCAGTTCCATTAATTTGACTGGGGCAGCAAGCGCATGGATTTCTGCAAGCCCCGTTAAAAGGTTAATGGAATTGATTTTCAGTCGCAAAATTTTCTGCCACGTGTGAAGGCACCCTAAAGCTCTTGATTTCAATGAAGTTCATCTATACAGAAAAAAATATATATCACACACCTGCTGTTGTCGTCCAGAGGCTCCAGTTCCCTCCCTGCCTCATGTACAACGGGCAGGGTCTGTGGCTGGCTGGAGGCTGTGGAAAGCTTCACAATAAAACCAAGCTCAAAACTTCCTAGGATCAGGACAATTCCCAGGATGATCACACAGGTCAGTGATCTGATAGGAGTTGGCAAAAACTTTTTCCTAGCGACCATCATTTTCTGATACCAGAGTTCTCCAAGTGTTTCTGAAGTAACAGCTGAGAAGCATGTAAAAACTAGGGTAAATGCACAATCCTAGGAATACCTGACAGGTCCTAGAACACACCTATGCTTCACAGGCTTGAGTCACCCCCTCCCTCCCTCTCAAACTACATTTTAACATGTAACGTAACCTACCATTAAACAAGATAGTTATGTGGTACTGCTATACTGCACACATCGATAATACTGCTATATGAGATTACTTTAACATGTATACAGGATAGGCACATGCATATGTACGCGTACCTCTCCTGCAGCTTGCTGTCCCATCCCAGCAGTGAAAAAGAGAGCTGTTGGCAAGCCAGAGACAGAACCTCTCGCAGACTATAAAGATATAGAGAGAACTAATATCCAATGTAGCTAGGAGCAGGTGAGGTTGACACTCCAGACTCTCCTATAAGTTGTACTACTTCTGTAGTGTCTTTAACCCCTTAGTGACCAGCTTGTATTGGGCCTTACTGATCAAGCGTTTTTCTTCCTTTTTTTTATCGTCGCGTTCCAAGAGCTATAACTTTTTTTCTTTTTTTTTTTTATCTATATAGCTTTATTAGGGCTTGTTTTTTGAGGGACAAATTGTAGCTTTTAATGGCACCATTTTGGGGTACACATAACTTTCTGAAAAACTTTTATTAACTTTTTTCTGGGAGGGAGATGGGAAAAACAGCAATACTGGCACTGCGTTTTTACGTTATAAATTTTACAGCGTTAATTTTTCGGTATAAATAACATTCTCTTTATTCTATGGGCCAGTACGATTACAGTGATACCAAATACATATAGTTTTTTTACGTTTTACTTCTTTTTTTGCAATAAAGCCCCTTTTTTAAAGAAAAAAATGTTTATGCATTGCCACTTCCCAAGACCCATAACTTTTTTATTTTTCTTTATATAGAGTTGTGTGTGGGCTTGCTTTTTGGGGGACGATTTGTATTTTTCATTGGTATCATTTTGGAGTAAATGGCGCTTTTTGATCGCTTGTTATTACGTTTTTTTGGTGGCAACAAAGAATAAATTAGCAATAATGTTTTGTGTTTTTGTTTTTTACGGCGTTCACCGTAGGGGATAATTTATATGATATTTATGTAGTCCAGGTTGAGACTGGTGGACAGACCTAAAAAGGCCATGTGTGGTAAATATGTACTGTAAGGTTTAAAGAGTTGTCTGTTGTATAAGTTTTGTCATCTTGGATTGGTGAAGTTATTGTAATTATTGTTATGTGTAGATAAGTCTCTCTATGTACTATTTATTTGTTTTTGTTCCACTGTAACTCCATGCTTACCAATACATACCTCGGCCGGGACGGTTCGCGAACCGCAAGTTCGTGGCGGGCCCCATTCACTTTAATGGCAGGCAAACCTGAAAAACTTTCAGGTCACTATTGCAGCCACCAAATACTTACAAGAAGTGCACAAATCGTCACACAACATGGACAGTGACATACCAGAGGGGGATTGTGACGGTATCATCTGTGTCACCGTCTAGTATTCCTTTCTTCCATGTAATGGCACAGCCAATAATCCACAGAGCAATAAATCGCTATTATCGCTGGTATCGCCGGTATCGCCGGTATCGCCAGTATCGCTGGTATCGCCCTATAAGTCCATACATGAGCCAAAGCTGAATGCTGGAAAACGTTTACTGGAAGCACACAGGCACTCAAACATACCATTTATTTTATCCCCTGCTCCCATGCAAGGGAGACACCCACAATTAACATGCATTAACCCATAACACAAAGGTTACAACCCACATAACATCCTCCCCTCTGCCTGTGATATAATTATGGTTAACATAATTATCCCAGGCAGGACAATACACAATGTCCTCTGTAAAAAAGAAAGATATCTAATCACCAGTCCGCAAAAATGTTGCGCTGCAGGTCCGAGGAGTGTTGTGGGGTCAATCACACTTTCATGGAGTATATATATAGGGTTCGGACCGCGCGTGTCATAAAAAAGACGTTTTTTTTCCTTTCTCCTTCTCCTTTTAGAAAAAACCGAGGGCTGCAAATGTCCTATTTGTGGATATCCTGCAACTGATAAAAAATAAAATAGTGTAAATCCATACGGTTGTTTTGCCCTGCAGTGCACAGGTTGTACTTACACGGCACTCCACCAACAAAAAGCGTGTAAGCGATATCCTCCACGGCTGGTTAGATTTTTCGCGTCGAAGATCCACGTTCATACACAGCCAAACAGGGTTCAACCACGGACTTGGTTCCAGTACACACCAGATAAGTCTGCTAATATTGCCCAATTTCTTTCCTAAAAGTTTCTGTGGATACAAGTGGCTCCTACCATAGTGAAGCTCCGGTGACTGTTTTTAAAAAGTTTATTAGTACATACTTACAAACATGCACTTTAAAATTCGCATTAAAAAATCCCAGCGTCTTATTCTTTGCCCGACCCAGGTTTCGCTCCTTAAGCTTCGTCAGGGGCACAATTCATCTCTCCCTCCCCCTTCTTTTTATTTGGTAGGCTAGAGTTAATCAAGCACCTGATGTGCTACTCCAAACACCTTCTCTTTCTCCTTCACTTTAACCCTATACTTGTATCTCCTAGTTCTCAAGGGAAAAAACGCAGATGCGGAGGATATCGCTTACAAGCTTTTTGTTGGTGGAGTGCCGTGTAAGTACAACCTGTGCACTGCAGGGCAAAACAACCGTACGGATTTACACTATTTTATTTTTTATCAGTTGCAGGATATCCACAAATAGGACTTTTTCAGCCCTCGTTTTTTTCTAAAAGGAGAAGGAGAAAGGAAAAAAACTGTTTGTATACCGTCTTTTTTGACACGCGCGGTCCAAACCCTATATATATACACAATGTCCTCTGTGCTGGAGACAACCGAGGTGAAATTTTATTATCTCTCAGGACAAAGGGAAATCGCCAATATACACGGGGAGACAATAGGACAGACATCACTTACTCAAATATACAATGTCCCACCCTTTACAATACACATAGACATTTAACACATCCCAAAATGGCACGAATTAGACCAGGAATTCAAAAGTTTGTAAAAGTCTCTTTGGCCTGGCTGTACTCAAGGCTTTTCTGTCCAAAACCGGTTCTACACAGTCTTTTGTCCTGGAGACAATTGAGAAGTGATCCACTTATCTACCAAGGACAGAGGCAAGACTCCATTAGCCACATGGTAGCAAAATACATGAACTTATATAACTATGCAGCTATTGCATAAAACCGGTGCATTCAACATGGGACCGTAATCACATGGTAAGAGGCTGGCAAGTAGTCCTCTCCAAGTACTCATCGCAAACTCAAAAGAGGGGAGTTTGTCACAGGGATCAATGGCAAAAATTCCCACAAAAAAAAATCGTATTTTAATCAGGCCATTTTTATGTGTCTTAAAGGGAAACTGTAAAAAATGTGGCCTGCTGGAGCCTCGAAAAATTTTATTTTAGGCCACGGGAGTACAGGCCACAAAAATTAGGCATTCAACTAGCAGAAAACCTCAAGTGATTATGCGGCTGGAGGTATATTAGACTGTCATTAGATATAAATTTTACTGCAGGCCAGTACAAATAGATATATACATATGTTTAAAAGAACCAAAAAATATAAAATTGGATTAAAAACATGGCTAACAAAATCCTCCCTCTTGAAAAAACCCCAAATGATAATAGTTGAAATTCGATAACACGTGGTCAGCACAGGTATTGAATTCCTCCGAGGTCCCAAACATTAGGCATTCACCAGACAGCAAAGGCCTTTTATGCCGCTGTATTTACCTAAGACATGGACCATTATTTGTTCTGGGTGGTGGCGTATAATTGTGGTCGGTCATGAGGAAATTCAATTAAACGTGGTCGTCACAGGTATTGAATTCCTCTGAGATCCATGCCTCATTCATTTTTAGAAATGTGAGGTAGTCCACAATGTCGTGAGCTAGGCGAGTGCGCTTATCGGTCACGATCCCCCCTGCTGCGCTGAACGTCCTTTCGGACAGGACACTCGACGAGAGGCAAGTCAAGAGTTCCATGGCAAATTGTGCCAGCTCTGGCCACAGGTCAAGCCTGCACACCCAGTAGTCCAGGGGTTTCTCGCTTCTCAGAGCGTCCACATCGGCCATTAACACGATGTAGTCGGACACCTGTCGGTCTAGGCGTTTCCTGAGGCTGGATCCGGAGGGCGGCTGTCAATGGGTTGGCTGCAAGAATGATCTCATATCCGAAGTGACCAACACATCTTCAAACCACCCTCTTCTTGCATGCGCTGTAGGATAGGATTGGTACTCGCAACTGTTTCTCTGTGGGTGGAAATTCCTCTGCCAGCTCCTGCAACAGCAGAATGCAGCATCTCTCGCAGCAAGGCCTTAAAATGCTGCATTCTGACAGCCCTCTGTGATGCTGGTAACATGTCGGCCATTTTATGTTTGTACCGGGGGTCTAAGTACGTTGCCACCCAGTACTGGTCTTTGCCCTTTGTGCTTTTTATACGGGGGTCCCTCTTCAAACACTGGAGCATGAAGGCCCCCATTTACACTAAATTGGAAGCGGTGGAGCAGCCTGGCTCCTGCTTATCACCCAGAAGAATGTCGTCCTCGGTCTCCTCCGCCCATCCACGGACAACCCCAGGGATCCCAGAAAAGTTTAAAGCCTGCTCTTCTTGCTCCTCCTCCTCCCCCCAGGCACCATCCTCCTCTGACTCCTCATCAGACTCCTACTGACAGATGGAGTAGCCCCCCCTGGGAATTCATTCAGCATTGCGACTTCCTCATCTTCCTGCTCCTTCGACGGCTTGATCAATGACACAACGCAATGCACGCTCCAGAAAGAAGGGTAAGGTACGATGTCACTGATGGTGCCCTGGCTGTGACTGACCAATTTGGTGATCTCATCAAATGGCCGCAGAAGTCTGCATGCGTCGCGCATGAGCAGGCACTGGCGCAGTGAAAAGAAACCAAGCTCCCCAGAACCTGTCCTGCTGCAGAGTTCGTACAGGTAGTCATTAATGGCACATTGCTGCTGGAGCAGCCTATCAAGCATATACATGGTGGAGTTCCAGCGCGTCGGGCTGCCACAAATCAGACGTCTGACAGGCAAGTGGTGTCGCCCCTGAACGTCAGCAAGGCAAGCCATGGCCATGTAAGATCTTCTAAAATGGCCAGAGATTTTCCTGGCCTGCCGCAAGACGTCCTGAACCCCGGGGTATTTGGCAACGAATCGCTGCACAACTAAGTTCAGGACGTGTGCCATGCATGGCACATGTGTCATTTTGCCCTGTTTCAGTATGCAGGGACTTTCCATTGCAGTGTGCCAATAGCCACAATTTTTTTAAAGGCCTCCGAGTCCACCAGTTTATAGGGCAGTAGTTGGCGGGCTAGCAGTTCCGATAAGCCAGCGATCAGCCGTTGGGCAAGAGGGTTATCCATCGTCATCAACTTTTTACGCTCGAACATTTGGGCCACGGAAGCTTGCCTTGTGCCAGATGAACGCGACAACAGTACGGTGGAAGGTGGAGGACAAGTGGGAGGAGAGAGGAGAAGGAGAAGAGGCAGGATGTGCAGTTCCGGGAGTCTGGCTTTGTTGGTTCTGATGGCGTTGCTCCCACTGGGCTCGGTGATGGGAGGCCAGGTATATCGAACCCCTTAATAGGTAATTTGTGGAAGCAGGTATATCGCAGCCCTCAATCAATATTTGGTAGAAACAGGTATATCGAACCCCTTAATCAGTATTTTGTGAAAACAGGTATATTGCAGCCCTCAATCAGTATATTATGGAAGGAGGTATATCGCAGGCCTCAATCAATATTTGGTAGAAACAGGTATATCAAACCCCTAATCAATATTTTGTGGAAGAAGATATATCGCAGCCCTCAATCAGTATTTTGTGGAAGCAGGTTTATCAAACCCCTAATCAATATTTTGTGGAAGAAGATATATCGCAGCCCTCAATCAGTATTTTGTGGAAGCAGGTTTATCAAACCCCTTAATCAGTATTTTGTGGAAGCAGGTATATCGCAGGCCTCAATTAATATTTGGTAGAAACAGGTATATCAAAGCTCTTAATCAGTATTTTGTGGAAGCAGGTATATCAAACCCCTTAATCAGTATTTTGTGGAAGCGGGTATTACGCAGCCCTCAATCAGTATTTTGTGGAAACAGATATATTGAACCTTTTAATCAGTATTTTGTGGAATCAGGTATATCTCAGAAGAAATGGCCTTGCAGTTCGCCCGGCAGTCATTTCGTGGCGAACTTTGCGCGTTCGCGATTCGCTGAACATGTGAACATATGGAGATATTCGCGCCCGCAATATTCTTTTACATTGTGAAGAACTTTGACCCATGACACATCCATCAGGTGGTACAGGACAGCCAATTGAGACGTTTCAGCACATGGACATACCCCCTACCTTATAAATAAACCTGATCTGGCCGCCATTTAACATTAAGTCTTTTGCCAGTGTAGGGAGAGGTTGTTGTGTGGAGCAGGGACAGACTGTTAGGGACACCAAACGCTAGCTAATAGGACCACAAAAGTCCTTTTAAGGACTGGTCTAGGTGTGCTATCGATAGGTGTGACATACTGAGGTGTGTAATATACTTATAATATACTTTCTAACATAGAAAGTATATTATAGTGCAATTGTATTGTGCAGTAGTTGTGTGCGGTTCTGCTGCGATACTTCAGCCACACAGAGTACCAAACGCTATTGTAACAAATAATTTCCACTGGAGTGATTTACCAGTTGCACCCAAAAAAAAAACTGATTGAGGCAGTGGTGTTATATACCAATAATATACTTTCTATATTGTGCATTTAGGTAGTGCAACATTTGTTTGCGGTTTTGCTGCGTTACCACATCTACACATAGAGTGACAAACACTATTGGAACCAATAATTTCTACTGGTGTGAATTACCAGTTGCCCCCCCAAAAAATTTATTGAAGCAGGGGTTTATATACCAATAATATACTTTCTACATAGTGCATTTGGGTAGTGCAAGCATTTGTTAGCGGTTTTGCTGCGTTACCGCATCTACATAGAGTGACAAACACTATTGGAACCAATAATTTCTACTGGTGCGAAAGGACGTTCAGCGCAGCAGGGGGGGTCGTGACCGATAAGCGCACTCGCCTAGATCACGACAGTGTGGACTACCTCACATTTCTAAAAATGAATGAGGCATGGATCTCGGAAGAATTCAACACATGTGGCGAGTCGACCACGTTTGATTAAATTTCCTCATGACTGCCCACAAATATCTGCCACCACCCAGAACAAATCATGGTCCCTGTCTTAGGTAATTACAGCGGCATAAAAGGTCTTTTATGTCCGTTGAATGCCTAATTATTGTGGCCTGTACTGGCCGACAGTTACATTTTTATCCTGTGACCGCCTAATGTCCCTCCAGCCACAGAATCCTACAAAGTTGTGTGCTGTCAGGTAAATGTCTATTGGCTAATTATTTGGGGCCTTTACTGGCAAGTTCTCACAATACATAGTGCACCAATCACTAATATCTCATGAGACCTTATAAAATGTGAAGTTGTGTGTACTGCGAGAAAAAAAATCGCATCATTAGGGATTTTCGCAATGGCGCTTTTTCTTTAAACACTCAATCTGCATATACAGCGATTGTACGAACATGCCTGTGAAATGTAATCAAATACACTGCTTTAATGTCAAATTACTTACAGTGAGAAGTTGTTCCTCAATGTTGCAAAAATTGTTGGCAACCATCTTTTCTGATCGCATCCAACTTTGGTCTCGTGGAAACCAGTTGCTTCAGTAGGCCGCATACGCGAAAATTACATTGCCGATATTTCGCATTGAAAAAAAAAATGAATGGAGATCGCAAATTCTAATACATCTGGTATGTCACTGTCTATGTTGTGGGACTATTTGTGCACTTCTAGTAATTATTTGGTGGCTGCAAATATGACCTGAAGGTTTTTCAGGTTCGCCTGCCATTCAAGGCTATGGTGCCCGCTGCGAACACACTGTTCGCGAACATTTGAGAGTTCGCGAACCGTCCCGGCCAATGTTCGTCCATCACTATATCTCAGGCCTCAATTAATATTTGGTGGAAGCAGGTATATCAAACCCCTTAATTAGTATTTTGTGGAAGCAGGTATATTGCAGCCCTTAATCTGTATTTTGTGGAAGCAGGTATATCAAACCCCTTATTCAGTATTTTGTGGAAGCAGGTATATCGCAGGCCTCAATGAATATTTTGTTGAAGTAGGCATATCAAACCCCTTAATTAGTATTTTGTGGAAGCAGGTATATTGCAGCCCTTCATCAGTATTTTGTGGAAGCAGGTATATCAAACCCCTTATTCAGTATTTTGTGGAAGCAGGTATATCGCAGGCCTCAATGAATATTTTGTTGAAGCAGGTATATCAAACCCCTTAATCAGTATTTTGTGGAAGCAGGTAAATTGCATCCATTGCAAATAGTTGTTCCAATAGCGTTTGTCCCTCTATATAGCTGTGGTATCGCAGCAGAACCGCACACAACTGCTGCACAACACAATTGCACTATAATATACTTTCTATATTAGTATATCACACCCCTCAGTATAAAACACCTATTGATAGCACACCTATACCAGTCCTTAAGAGGACTTTTGTGGCCCTATTAGCTAGCGTTTGCTGTCCCTAACAGCCTGCCCATGCTCCACACAGCAACCTCTACCTACACTGGCAAAGCACAGAATGTAAAATGGCTGCCAGATCAGGTTTTTTTTAAAGTGTGGGGGGTTTTCCATGTGCTGAAACATTTCAATTGGCTGTCCTGTCCCACCTGATGGATGTGTCATGAATGTGAAAAACACCCGCCAATCCTGTTATACTGTGCCACAGTTGCCATACAGGTCTCGTCCACTAGAGACTTTTGGAGGCGAATCCGCTGTGAGCACAGTAAACGTTTAAGATTTATTTGTGTGCCCATACATGATACAATCGGTAAAAAAAAAAAAAATCTATTTTGTGCAGGAAACTACCTTAATTTGCTGCCACCACTCTTTGTATTGAATCAGGGATAAGAGACCCCGGCTAGCTATTCCTAAAGGGAAGAAACAGTTATTTGCAACCTAGCTAACAAATCAACAATTTATAAAAATAAGATAATGCGGTAGTATGTCTCTTCTGAGGACAGAGTTCTTAGCATAGAACAAATAATCGTTAGTTTTATTATAAAAACTATGCACGGAAAGATACAGTAAAACTGACAGGAAAATATACCTGCCAGTCAAACAGATTGGTTGGATAGAAATAAGTAAGAGATGAAAGGGAATAGAATGTCTGTAAATTCAGAATTACCGTGGTAGAGTCCAGTAAAAGATAAAGTCTTTGCAAGGAAAAATCCAAGATGGCAGAGTGCCCGTGTCCAGCGGGCAGTCGTGATGTTATTCGACTTCAGATGGTAGATCAAGGACCAGGACCTGAGTGGGTCACTGTGTTTTACCCACTCTGGAGCTGGGAGTGGCTATGACACGCACAAGTCCAGCGTTAGGTAATTGGAACAGGGGACAGTTCTTCCCCCAGAGAGAGATAATCTGGCATAATCCTTGCTTTGTTAGTTTTTCCGTATTGGTTGGTCAAATTAAGAAATTGAATTCATATTTATTATCATTAGAACTTTACGAATCATCTGATACCTAATATCACTGAAAGACAATACCGTGTGCCTGAGAACCTTTATATCTCGAAGTGGGAATCTTCTGTTTTCTTGCGGATTTCCTGGAAGGTGTGTTAGAATAACCCCAACCCTTTCTGAAGAGATTGTTCATTCCGTATTTTCCTAACTAGGGCTTTTTTTCTGGCGGAACGCATCGGAACGGCGTTCCGCCACCTTTTGACATCGCAGCCTGCCATGCTCCAGCATCGCAGGCTGCGATGTATCAGCGGGGAGGGACTAGGAGGAGGAGCTGGGGGCCGGTGCGTTCACTGTGCTCCGGCCCCGCCGCTCCAGTACAGTTATAAAATGTGTAATTCAATTAATAATGATTCATGCTGCCCCCTCTGTAGTATAACATTCAATATATCCTACTCACAGGGCTACTGCTATATCGTAATGCAGGCCGGCCGGGCAGACGAGCGGCCGAGTGACTGACTGACGTCACGTGCCTGCTAGAGTTGAGCGAACACCTGGATGTTCGGGTTCGAGAAGTTCGGCCGAACTTCCCGGAAATGTTCAGGTTCGGGATCCGAACTCGACCCGAACTTCGCCCAGAACCCGAACCCCATTGAAGTCAATGGGGACCCGAACTTTTCGGCACTAAAAAGGCTGTAAAATAGCCCAGGAATTGGCTAGAGGGCTGCAAAAGGCAGCAAAATGTAGGTAAATCCCCTGCAAACAAATGTGGATAGGGAAATGAATTAAAATAAAAATAAAATAAATAAAAATTAACCAATATCAATTGGAGAGAGTTCTCATGGCAGAGAATCAGGCTTCATGTCATAGCAGAGAATCAGGCTTCACGTCACCCACCACTGTAACAGACCATTGTCAGATATTTAGGCCCCGGCACCCAGACAGAGGAGAGAGGTCCCATAGCAGAGAATCAGGCTTCATGGCATAGCAGAGAATCAGGCTTCACGTCACCCACCACTGGAACAGGCCATTGTCAGATATTTAGGCCCCGGCACCCAGACAGAGGAGAGAGGTTCCATAGCAGAGAATCAGGCTTCATGTCACCCACCACTGGAACAGGCCATTGTCAGATATTTTTAGGCCCTGACACCCATACAGAGGAGAGAGGTCTCATAGTAGAGAATCAGGCTTCATGTCATAGCAGAGAATCAGGCTTCAAGTCATAGCAGAGAATCAGGCTTCATGTCATAGCAGAGAATCAGGCTTCACGTCCCCCACCACTGGAACAGGCCATTGTCAGATATTTAGGCCCCGGCACCCAGACAGAGGAGAGAGGTCCCATAGCAGAGAATCAGGCTTCATGTCATAGCAGAGAATCAGGCTTCAAGTTATAGCAGAGAATCAGGCTTCATGTCATAGCAGAGAATCAGGCTTCACGTCACCCACCACTGGAACAGGCCATTGTCAGATATTTAGGCCCCGGCACCCAGACAGAGGAGAGAGGTCCCATAGCAGAGATTCAGGCGTGGGCGTGTCTGGTGTCTACAGCTGAGGTGGAAGGGTGTGTCAGCAGCAGCTCCTGAACCTCCACAGCACAGGCTTCTCCGGGGAGTTTCCTACCATCTGCTCCCCAGGAGGAGTTCCAGGCTTGCGGGGGAGTGTGACACCTTTTCCCCCAGCCCAGGTCCTGCCTCTCCCTAGGGAGCTGGTGGGGTCCTGTGGCCATGGCATCTCGGAGGGACGCCCCTGCTCCCCGGCTTGGTTCGATGGGGAGTAAGGGGTCTCAGCGACCGACCCAGGACACGGTAGTGGCATCCGAGTCCCCCCTGAGGACCCAAAGACGCCAGGAGGAAGGAGTCAGCCTGCGGAGGGTCGGGAGGTGTCGTCCCAGGTAGGTTGGGGGTCTCGGCGGGAGGGAGAAAATACCTCCGCCTACAGCTCTCGCTTGGCCGCCCACCTGCGTGAATATGATGAGCTGGGACGGCACCTCAGAGCCGTGAGGAAGGAGCTAAAAGAAACAAGGGCTAAAGCTACTATTTCTGCAAAGAAAAAGAGGCCCCCCCTAAATGAAAAATTTAGGGGGTTGAAGGAGGAGTTGGAGGTCTCCCAGAGGCGGCATCAGCAGCTGCTGGAAGGCAGTGGCCCCTTCAGGGAGAAACTGGAAAATGGGGACCGATTCAGGGAAATGGAGGCCGTGAGGAGAGGGGAGCCATGCGGGGCTGTGGAGAGTGAGAGTGAGGAGTTGGAGGGCTTCGAGTCTCAAACACCCCTGGCAGGTCCCCAAACCTTACAGCGTGACCCCGGTGCAGGAAGCATACAGTGACATCCCACCAGAGCAGGTGTGCTTGCCTTTACCAGATGAGGCCTCAGCCATGGAGGAGGAGGGCAGTGAGGAGGACGACGGTGGGCTACTGAAGGAGATCAGGATGCTGGAATCACCTAAAGTGGACTTTCAAAACTTTGCTTTTGGAGACGATCTGCTGGACGAAAGTTGCGGCAAGAAAAAAAAAAAGAAAAAAGAGAAAAGCACAGAGTGGAAATTCGTTATGTCTATGTGTCTAATACACGCTTGGTGGGGGCTGAAAAGTCCACACCAGGCGCGTATCCCGCTAAACTCCCCGGCTCGGCATCTGTGGTGGTGTCTGAGCGGAGGATCGGGGAGATGAAGGGATCCAAAATGGCGCCGGACGCCGTCCCTGCTTGCGGAGGCGGGGAGGAGGTGCCGGCAGGGAGAAGGAGCCAGCGGTTACCTATTGAAAGTGGAGGGGGCGGGCAGGAGCATCGGGAGGCCCAGCCCACCACTCCACCTGCCGCTTCATCCACCGCTCTGGCCGCTGCTCTGCCTGCTATTCCGACGTGTAGGGTGGTGCTGGGGCGGTGTAGTGGGGTCGCCTTCCCTGGGGCGGTGATGGCCCTGAGTCTCTGTTTGCAGCCGTAAGTGTGCGGCGGGGATCAGGGGGGGTGGCGGTAGGCGGGGTTGGGAGCGCGGCCAGGGGTGTGTCTGAGGGTGTGTCCAGGCATCCTCCTATCGGCACGCATGTTGGCGTGGCGGGGGGGGGTGCCCGGCCGTGCCTCTGGACGCACTCCCGGAGTGGAGAAAGAATGCGCGGGCGCAGTAAACAAGCGCCTGCGCATTGAAGAACCAGGGGCCGGAGCTGCCAGAAAAGACAAGTCTCTGCTAAGAAAGGCGTAATTGCGCCGGAACATGTGGGGATGTACATCGCCGCTGGACACGCCCCCTCTGCCTCTGCCTCCTCCTCCAGCGCTGAATTAAGTGCTGGGGAGGGGAGGAGCATGGTCATCAGTGCCCAGGTCTTAAGGGCAGTAGGAGGGGGCGGGGGCTTGGCCGGTGGCGATGAAAGTGTTTGTGTAAATAATAATAAAGTAATTAATAATAAAGTTAAGGAAAATAAAGACAAAGGTAATAAAGATAATAAAGGAAATGTGATGACATATGCTGCACCAGCTGTCCCAGCAGGGGGAGAGGGTGTATGTGAGCAGGGTGGTGGTAGGGGTGTTGGTGAGGGTGCTGCGTTGGGTCCCAAAGGTGGGATGGATGCTGGGAGTAGGCGGGCTGTCGCTGAAAAAGTGGCGGCTGCGGCTCCTGGTGTTCACCTTCCGGAGGGATCCGACGTGGCATCCGGTACTAGTGTAGTGGGGGGGGGGGGGGGCGGTTCCGTTGCCCCTCCTGCGGCCGTAACACCTGGCAGAAGTTATGCCAGTGTGGCTGCGGCTGTGGGGGGGGGGGAGGGGCTGACTTCTTTGGTTTCCTCGCTCTCAGGGTCTGGTAATGGTGACTTGCAGCGGCGACTGCTGGAGGCCCTCAAAAAGGGGGAGAGCTCCTTTTCCGTAGAGGGGAAGAAGGTGGAATGTTCATTCTGGTTCAACAGACATGGCGTTCGGACCTTCCGAGAACAGGACGGGGGCGAGACCACCTGGTTTTCACCCACAACCGGCCCTGGAGCCAGATGGAATGTGGTCTGTCTCAAGTGGAGTAGTGATGAAGCTTGCCCTACTAGAAAGAGGGTGGTGGAGCTCCTGCTTGGGATGGGTTTCAAGGCTACTGACATCTTTGCCTTGATCCATCCTTTTGGCTCCAAGGAGTTTGACATCAGGTTTGTCCGTCCGGAGGGGCTTGAGCTCTTCTGGTCCGGATATGAGCTGGTGAAGAACATGCCGGACTGGCGTGGTTTCGTTGCAAAAGTGATAACCAGCCAGAATGAGGTCAAGAGAGTGACCGTGCTGACCCGTAACGAGTCGCTCTCTTGTATTGACATCATGACCTGGCTGGGTAGGTACGGAGAGGTCCAGGGAATACTAGCTAAAAACCTGGACGAGTTTGGCATTTTGTCGGGTACCTGAACGTTTATTATCAAGCTTAGGCGTCTGGGCAGTACAGTTTCCCACATTCCATCATCTGCCTTTATCTGCCGAGACAAGATCTTGGTTTTCTACAGGGGGCAGCCTAAGCTCTGTCACAAGGGCGGCAGCCCCACACACTTCAGCGCCAGCTGCCAAGTGCAGAAGTGCGCGTTGTGTGGGGGGACAGGTCATCTAGCTGCATCTTGTGAGGAGATTAGATGCAACCTGTGTGGGGAGCTCGGGCACCCCTTCAGTCGCTGTCCTCTCTCTGAGGCCAATGCGGCCCGAGCTCCTGCAGGAGCGGGCCGGGAGGTCCCTTCGGCTGAGGCGGGTACTGGCAAAGGCAGTGGAGTTAAGGGGTCAGTGAGGAACCTGAACAACCCGTCCCGGCAGAGGCGGGGAAAGAGGCGTCAGGCGGAGAGGGAGGGGGAAGAACCCTGTCTTGGGGTAATGCCCGCTCCTTCCCAAACGACTGCCCATCCTGAATCCGAGACCCTAGGGGGCAGCGAGGTGGAGGAGGAGATTGAGAGACTGGATCGGGCCGAAGAGACTCTGTCCTCGCACTGCGAAAGTTCTGCAGAGGGTAGTGGGGCAGAGCCCCAAAGTAGACGGAAACGGCGTACTAAAAAAAGATCTAGCCCGACCAAAGTTGCCAAGGAAGGTGTAACCGGCTCCCCTCTGGAGCTCTCCAACCGGTACCTCATCTTGGATGAGACCTCTGCCTCCTCTGCTGGGGAGGGGGTTGAAGGTGAGGGGCCGGGGGCGAAGGAGGGAGAGCCTTCAGGGGGCCCCGCGCCCCCCTCTGGTGGGGATGCAAGGTCCTCAGGAAGGGTGGCAAAACCGGGCCCTGAGACTGAGAAAACCAGGAGCGGTGCGCAGAGGGAGGTGGTGGTGGCAGAGATGGATACCACTATCTCCCTCAAGAGAGGTCGTGCTGCTCTAGAAGGCAGCCCCGGGAGGGGGGAGAAGGATGGGAAGAAGGCCGTCTAATTTAACTACTCTTTATGGCGGTACCCGCTCTGCTGACTCTGGCGACCATTAATGTCGCCAGCATTAAGTCGGATGCGGCTCGTTTCACAGCCTTCGATTTTCTCAGCCGTGTTGAAGCTGACATTTTGTTTTTGCAAGAGACCAGGCTGCCAGATTTGGCAGCGATTTATAAAGCCAAGAGGGAGTGGAGACCACGGCCCTCCTACTGGTCTCTTGCGGCTGAGCCGTATAGCGGAGTGGCGGTCCTTTTTACCGCACCGGTAGAATGCCGACAAGTAATTGAATTAGAAATGGGGAGGTGTTTGATCTTGGACATCCTCATGAAGGGACAGGAACTGCGCCTGATCAATATCTACGGGCCCCAGTCCAGGTAGGACAGGAAATGTCTCTTTATGAGGATTAAGCCTTTCCTTTTTACAAGCCGGCAGGTGGTTTTTGGAGGGGACTTTAATACTGTCACAAGGCCCCAAGACAGGGGAGGCACCAGAAACCAGCTGACTTATGATAGTATTTTTCTGAATAGAGTAGCTAGTGAGGCTCGTCTGGAGGATGTCCACATTAGGCATACCCCAGGCCACGGGGGGTTCACTTTCTATAGAGGTAATCAGATCAGGTCTAGAATAGATAGGTTTTATTTAAAAGAGGAGGCTACCTTTTCGCCCTTAAGGGTTGTGGAGGTGGAATTCTCCGATCACTGTTTGATGATGTTTTCTCTGAATATTTCAGAATCCCCCCAAATGGGAAGAGGTTATTGGAAGCTGAATTCGGGTGTCTTGGAGGAAGCAGAGGTGAGACAATCCTTTGAGGATGACCCTATCTGCACCTTCAATCTAATATACCCTTTTATGGATAGATTTAAACTTGGCCTGATACAGCAGAAAACAATTATTTAGGGAATTGATAAGTTGGGAATTGTATTCAACCCAGAACAAAAACTGTGCTTCGGCAGACAGCAGACAGTATTACAATTGGCTAGCCACAGCTGAAACACGAGATTTAGGGTACTGCTATTTTGGCAATTGTATTTTACCCCTTAATAAAATAGCAAGCACAGCCAAGCCCCTGATGTAGGATATAGCAAAAAAAAAAACAACACTATTGATGGTTAAAAATGGACTTGGTGGCAGCTTGTGCTGGCGCACCACAAGACACAAAATGGCTGCCGATCACCCCAGAAAAAAGTGACTGAAAAACGCTCTGGGCAGCCTTAAAACAGTGAGCAATTGAATAGCAGAGGTTGTATGATACACAGCTGTATATCGATCACTTCAGTAAATAAATCACTGCCTAATCTGGCCCTAACAGCAGCAGCTGCATCCTATCCCTACACTGATCAGAGCAGAGTGACGTGCGGCGCTACGTGACTCCAGCTTAAATAGAGGCTGGGTCACATGCTGCACTGGCCAATCACAGCCATGCCAATAGTAGGCATGGCTGTGATGGCCTCTTGGAGCAAGTAGTATGACGCTTGTGATTGGCTGCTTTGCAGCCTTTCAAAAAGCGCCGAACACCGAACACGAACGAGGACTTTTACGAAAATGTTCGGGTTCAGGTCCGTGTCACGGACACCCCAAAATTCGGTACGAACCCGAACTATACAGTTCGGGTTCGCTCATCCATAGTGCCTGCCCGGCCTACTTTATGACTGAAGCAGGCGGCGCAGGCAGGTGATGTCAGTCAGTCACTCTGCCGCTCGTCTGCCCGGCCGGCCTCCATTACGATATAACAGTAGCCCTGTGAGTAGGATATATTGATTGTTATACTACAGAGGGGGCAGCATGAATCATTATTAATTGAATTACACATTTTATAACTGTACTGGAGCGGCAATGGGGATGACACTGTTATGGGCTGGGGGGTCTGTGGATGGCACTGTTATGGGGTGGGGGGGGTCTGTGGATGGCACTGTTATGGGATGAAGGGGTCTGTGGATGGCACTGTTATGGGGTGGTGGGTCTGTGGATGGCACTGTTATGGGGTGGGGGGGTCTGTGGATGGCACTGTTATGGGGTGGGGGGGGGTTTGTGGATGGCACTGTTAAGGGGGGGGTCTGTGGATGGCACTGTTATGGGGGGGGGTCTGTGGATGGCACTTATGGGGTGGGGAAGGGTCTGTGGATGGCACTTTTAAGGGGGGTGGTGTCTGTGGATGGCACTGTTATGGGGTGGGGGGGGGGTCTGTGGATGGCACTGTTATGGGGTGGGGGGGTCTGTGGATGGCACTGTTATGGGGTGGGGGGGGTCTGTGGATGGCACTGTTATGGGGTGGGGGGTCTGTGGATGGCACTGTTATGGGGTGGGGGGGTCTGTGGATGGCACTGTTATGGGGGGGGGTCTGTGGATGGCACTGTTATGGGGGGGGGTCTGTGGATGGCACTGTTATGGGGGGGGTCTGTGGATGGCACTTATGGGGTGGGGAAGGGTCTGTGGATGGCACTTTTAAGGGGGGGTGTCTGTGGATGGCACTGTTATGGGGTGGGGGGGTCTGTGGATGGCACTGTTATGGGGTGGGGTGGGGTCTGTGGATGGCACTGTTATGGGGTGGGGGGTCTGTGGATGGCACTGTTATGGGGTGGGAGGGGTCTGTGGATGGCACTGTTATGGGGTGGGGGGGTCTGTGGGTGGCACTGTTATAGGGTGGGGGGGTCTGTGGATGGCACTGTTATAGGGTGGGGGGGTCTGGATGGCACTGTTATGGGGTTGGGGGGTCTGTGGATGGCACTGTTAAGGGGGGGTCTGTGGATGGCACTGTTATAGGATGGGGGGGTCTGTGGATGGCACTGTTGTGGGGTGGGGTCTGTGGATGGCACTGTTATGGGGTGGGGTGGGGTATGTGGATGGCACTGTTATGGGGTGGGGTGGGGTATGTGGATGGCACTGTTATGGGGTGGGGTGGGGTCTGTGGATGGCACTGTTATGGGGTGGGGGGGTCTGTGGATGGCACTGTTATGGGGTGGGGGGGTCTGTGGATGGCACTGTTATGGGGTGGGGGGGGGGGGGTCTGTGGATGGCACTGTTATAGGGTGGGGGGGTCTGTGGATGGCACTGTTATGGGGTTGGGGGATCTGTGGATGGCACTGTTAAGGAGGGGTCTGTGGATGGCACTGTTATAGGATGGGGGGGGTCTGTGGATGGCACTGTTATGGGGTTGGGGGGTCTGTGGATGGCACTGTTAAGGGGGGGTCTGTGGATGGCACTGTTATAGGATGGGGGGGGGTCTGTGGATGGCACTGTTATAGGATAGGGGATCTGTGGATGCCATCCACAGATCCCCCATAACAGTGCTATCCACAGATCCTCTACCCCATAACAGTGCCATCCCCAGATCCCCCATTAACAGTGCCATCCCCATCTGGGGGGTTCTTTGCTGAGCTGGACCTTTTATAGCCCCTCCAAATTTTACTTGCATCCCTGTTCTCTAAAGGGGCGGTTTTAGGGGGCGGTCCTAGTGGTGGGTAGGGGCGTGGCCAGGGGAGGGGGGGTGAGTTCCACCACCTTTTCTCTGAGAAAAAAAGCCCTGTTCCTAACCCATGAAATATGAAGAAAATATGGGGAAAATATGCAATTTATGGATTGGAGGCGACTTTAACCTCTTCCGGACACATGACTTACTGGTACGGCATGTTGTCCCGGTACTTAAGGATAGAGATGTCACGAACATAAAATTTTCCGTTCGCGAATGGCGAACGCGAATTTCCGCAAATGTTCGCGAACCAGGTGAACCGCCATAGACTTCAATAGGCAGGCGAATTTTAAAACCCACAGGGACTCTTTCTGGCCACAATAGTGATGGAAAAGTTGTTTCAAGGTAACTAACACCTGGACTGTGGCATGCCGGAAGGGGATCCATGGCAAAACTCCCATGGAAAATTACGTAGTTGACGCAGATTCGGGTTTTAATCCATAAAGGGCATAAATCACCTAACATTCCTAAATTGTTTGGAATAACGTGCTCTAAAACTTGAGGTATTATGTTGTATCGATCAGGTAGTGTAAGGGTTACGCCCGCTTCACAGTGACAGACCAAACTATGACAGACCAAACTCCCCGTTTAACGCACCGCAAACAACCGCAAACAGTCCATTTGCACTACCGCAAACTCCCCATTTGCACAAGGTTGGATACCAAGCTAGCCATGTCCCGTTCCTTGTCCTCACTGACGTCATTGAAGGTCTCTTCCTCCACCCAGCCACGTACAACACCAAGGGTCCCTGAAAGGGGACAACAAGCCCCCTGGGATGCCTGCTGTGGTTGGTCTTCCACCTCCTCAAAGCCACCTTCCTCCTCTGACTCCTCTTCTTCAGACTCCTCTCTCTGCGTTGCCGCAGGTCCAGCAATCGACGACGACAAGGCTGCTTCTGGTGGTGATGATGACCACAACTCTTCCTCTTCATGCTCATCTACGGCCTGATCCAGCACTCTTCGCAAGGCACGCTCCAGAAAAAACGCATATGGGATGAGGTCGATGATGTTGCCTTGGGTTTGACTGACCAGGTTTGTCACCTCCGCAAAAGGACGCATGAGCCTACAGCCATTATGCATGAGCGTCCTCCTTTTTTTTTTTTATAAAAAAAATCTGTTTTTACCTGTTTAATCTCTGTTTTGTCCCCTATCAGGGGCCAGTGTGGTGTATGGAATAGATTTTAGGAACCGGGAGATGGAAAAAGATGCTTGGTCGGTCCTCTTACTTCCAATTTGGGGCACTGCGCGTGCGCCGTGCAATTTACTGTGCTACCAGATATGAGTGGTATGTTAAGTAGTACTATTCCTATCAGTTTAATTCCTGTTACGTCCCCTATCAGGGGACGTGAATGGAATAGATTTTAGGAACTGAGAGATGGAAAAAGATGCTTGGTCGGTCCTCTTACTTCCAATTTGGGGCACTGCGTGTGCGCCGTGCAATTTACTGTGCTACCAGATATGAGTGGTATGTTAAGTAGTACTATTTCTATCAGTTTAATCCCTGTTACATCCCCTATCAGGGGACGTGTATGGAATATATTTTAGGAACTGGGAGATGGAAAAAGATGCTTGGTTGGTCCTCTTACTTCCAATTTGGGGCACTGCACGTGCGCCGTGCAATGTACTGTGCAATCCCAATATGAGTAATATGTTAAGTAGTACTATTCCTATCAGTTTAATCCCTGTTACGTCCCCTATCAGGGGACGTGTATGGAATAGAGTTTAGACAACCGCAAAGAGTTGTCAATAGTTGACATAAATTTTATTCCTCTATGCGTCAATCTTAGTGTAGTGATGACTGTGCTCGTGCGCACGTTTGGGAGTCGATGGCGGTTTTTCAAAGCCTATGGTCGTGCTGAGGTAGTTCAGTGACAGTTAAGTGACCCAGAAAACAATGATTCTGCAGTGTGGGCCCATTGTTGGCCTAGTAGGCTTTAATGATCACCTTAGATGATCACAAAGAAAATTTATGTTTTTTTCTATGCAAAATTATCCAGCCGATCGCTTTTGGTCTGTTCACAATGAAGCAACGACCTTATCTCATCTGGGGTGTGCCAACATTGCCATTGCCAACACACTCATAGAGGTGATCGCTTCATTGTGATACGCAAGCCCCTTCACCACAACAAGGTAACGATCAAGAAGGGGGATTGACACATGTATGTGCCTTTTTTTGTTTTGTTTTGTTTTTGCAGCCACAGTGCAGCACCAGAGGCCAGAAAAATTAGGCATGTACACATGCCTGAAAAACTAGGTATTGTTGCACGGCCGGAAAAATTGATGTTTTCCAGGCAGAAAGTGCACTAAAACATTGCGGCTTGAACCCTAGTTGGTGTCGGAGAAGTCACGCAAGTCATCCGGCATGCAGAGATTAAATACAGCAGCGTGTGGACCATTTATAGCCCAAGGCATCTCATCAGGCCTTTTTTAGTCAAATGCATCCCCCACTGTCAGTCCCTTCCGGATCCATGCCTCATTTATCTTAATAAAGGTGAGGTAATCTAGACTTTTTTGACCTAGGCGACTTCTCTTCTCAGTGACAATACCTCCTGCTGCGCTGAAGGTCCTTTCTGACAGGACACTTGAAGCGGGGCAGGCCAGAAGTTCTATCGCAAATTGGGATAGCTCAGGCTACAGGTCAAGCCTGCACACCCAGTAGTCAAGGGGTTCATCGCTCCTCAGAGTGTCGATATCTGCAGTTAAGGCGAGGTAGTCTGCTACCTGTCGGTCGAGTCGTTCTCTGAGGGTGGACCCCGATGGGCTGTGGCGATGTTTAGGACTTAAAAAGCTCTGCATGTCCTCCATCAACAACACATCTGTAAAGCAACCTGTCCTTGCCGGCGTGGTCGTGGTAGGAGGAGGATTACTTTCACCTCTTCCCCTGTTAGATTCCCGTTGTGCTGTGACATCACCCTTATACGCTGTGTAAAGCATATTTTTTTACTTGTTTTGGAACTGCTGCATCCTTTCCGACTTGCGGTAATTCGGTAACATTTCAGGCACTTTCTGCTTATACCGGGGGTCTAGTAGCGTGGCCACCCAGTACAGGTCGTTCTCCTTCAGCCTTTTTATACGAGGGTCCCTCAACAGGCATGACCGCATGAAAGACCCCATTTGCACAAGGTTGGATGCCGAGCTACTCATGTCCCGTTCCTCGCCCTCACTGATGTCACTGAAGGTCTGTTCTTCCCCCCCAGCCACGTACAACACCACGGGTACCAGATAGGCGACAACAAGCACCCTGGGATGCCTGCTGTGGTTGGTCTTCCTCCTCCTCAAAGCCACATTCCTCCTCTGACTCCTCTTCCTCACACTCCTCTTCCAGCGTTGCCGCAGGTCCAGCAAGCGATGCTGATAAGGCTGTTTCTGGTGGTGATGGTGACCACAACTTTTCCTCTTCCTCTTCACGCTCATCTACATCCAGCACTCTTCTCAGGGCACACTCCAGGAAGAAAACAAATGGGATGATGTCGCTGATGGTGCCTTCATGCGACTGACTAGGTTTGTCACCTCCTCAAAAGGACGCATGAGCCTACAGGCATTGCGCATGAGCGTCCAGTAACGTGGCAAAAAAATACCCAGCTCCGCAGAGGCTGTCCTAGCTCCCCGGTCATACAAATACTCGTTGACGGCTTTTTCTTGTTGGAGCAGGCGGTCAAACATTAGGAGTGTTGAATTCCAACGTGTTGGGCTGTCGCAAATCAAGCGCCTGACTGGCATGTTGTTTCGCCGCTGAATATCTGAAAAGTGCGCCATGGCCGTGTAGGAATGCCTGAAATGGCCACACACCTTCCTGGCCTGCTTGAGGACGTCCTGTAAGCCTGGGTACTTATGCACAAAGCGTTTTATGATCAGATTCAACACATGTGCCATGCACGGCACATGTGTCAACTTGCCCAAATTCAATGCCGCCAACAAATTGCTTCCGTTGTCACACACCACTTTGCCGATCTCCAGTTGGTGCGGAGTCAGTCACTGATCCACCTGTGCGTTCAGGGCGGACAGGAGTGCTGGTCCGGTGTGACTCTCTGCTTTCAGGAAAGTCAACCCCAAGACGGCGTGAAACTGTCGTATCCGGGATGTGGAATAGCCCCTGAGGAGCTGGGGGGGGGGGTGCAGTTGATGTGGAGCAAGCCGCAGCAGCAGAAGAGGACTCAGCCGAGGAGGTTAGCGAAGAGGATGGAGTAGGAGGAGTAGAGGAGGTGGCAGCAGGCCTGTCTGCAAGTCGTGGCGGTGTCACCAACTCCTCTGCAGAGCCACATATTCCATGCTTGGCAGCCGTCAGCAGGTTTACCCAATGCGCAGTGTACGTGATATACCTGCCCTGACCATGCTTTGCAGACCAGGTATCAGTGGTCAGATGGACCCTTGCCCCAACACTGTGTGCCAGACATGCCATGACTTCCTTTTCCACAATAGAGTACAGGTTGGGGATTGCCTTTTGTGAAAAAAAAATTCGGCCGGGTACCTTCCACTGCAGTGTCCCAATAGCTACAAATTTTTTGAAGGCCTCAGACTCCACCAGCTTGTATGGTAAAAGCTGGTGGGCTAAGAGTTCCGAGGGGGCAAGGGGGTGACTCTGTGACATTGGCTTTTTACACTCAAACATTTCCTTGACAGACACCTGACTGTGGGCAGATGAGCAGGAACTGCTGAAGGTGAGAGGCAGAGTGGCGGATGGTTGAGAGGGGGCAAGGAGGACAGCAGTGGTTGATGTGGCTGAAGATGCTGCTTATACCGGGGGTCTGGTGGCTTTGAGTTTGTGTGCTGCTTGTACTCATCATGTGTTGATCCCATAGGCATTTGTGATGTGAGATCATGTGCCTTCGCAAAGCAGTTGTACCTAGGTGGGTGTTGAACTTCCCACGACTCAGTTTCTTTTGGCACAGGTTGCAAATGGCATCGCTGTTATCAGAGGCAGACACACAAAAAAAAATGCCACACTGCTGAGCTTTGCAATGACGGCATTCTGGTGGTGGCAACAGCATGTGTTGATTGGCGTGCTGTCTGGCTGACCCCGGGTGCCGATACATGCTGTCTGACTGTGCCACTAGCTCCATGCGACGACCTCCCCCTGCTTCCAACTCGTCTCCTCCTCCTCTCTGTCTCCCCATCTGAACTTTCCCCCTGTTCTTCTTCTCTTCGAGCGGGCACCCACGTGACATCCACGGACACATCGTCATCATCAACCGCTTCACTTGTATCTGACAACTCAGCAAAGGAAGCAGCAGCGGGTACAACATCATCATCATCACACCGTATGTCCATGTGTGTAATTCTGCCTGACTGAGACATATACCTGTTATCTACATCCTCTGGCAATAATGGTTGCGCATCACTCATTTCTTCCAACTGATGTGTAAATAACTCCTCTGACAGATCAAGTGAAGCAGCTGTGGTGCTAGTGTTGGTGGTGGCGGCAGGCGGGCGAGTGGTAACTTGAGAGGTGCCCGAAGCTGAGCTGGAGGAGGATGGTGCGTCAAGGTTCCAAGCGGAAGCTGTAGAAGATTGGGTGTCCTGTGCTAGCCAGTCAACTATGTCCTCAGAACTTTTCGAGTTCAGGGTACGTGGCCTCTGAACACTGGGCATTATTCTAGGGCCAAAGGAAATCACAGCACCACGACGGACCTGCGGGGTGGCCTGCCTCTGCCTGTCATATTTTTTTTTTTTATAATTGCTACTATGCTTGCAAGCTACTGTGACATCATATATGAGTGGTGGGCACTGGCAGTAGTGGGCACAGTACACGCTGTGGGCCTGACACACGCTGGCAGGCAACTGCAATTATATTACAGTGATTTTTTTTTACTGTTTTAAATGCAAGCTACTGTGACGCCAGATATGAGTGGTGACACTGGGCACTGGCAGTAGTGGGCAAAGTACACGCTGTGGGCCTGACACACACGCTGGCAGGCAACTGCAATTATGTTACAGTGAAAAAATTGTTTTACTGTTTTAAATACAAGCTACTGTGACACCAGATATGAGTAGTGGGCACAGTACACGCTGTGGGCCTGACACACACGCTGGCAGGCAACTGCAATTATATTACAGTGAATTTTTTTTTTACTGTTTTAAATGCAAGCTACTGTGACACCAGATATGAGTAGTGGGAACAGTACACGCTGTGGGCCTGACACATACGCTGGCAGGCAACTGCAATTATATTACAGTGAAAAAATAGTTTTACTGTTTTAAATGCAAGCTACTGTGACACCAGATATGAGTGGTGGCACTGGGCACTAGCAGTAGTGGGCACAGTACACGCTGTGGGCCCGATACACACGCTGGCAGGCAACTGCAATTATATTAAAGTGAATTTTTTTTTTTACTGTTTTAAATGCAAGCTACTGTGACACCAGATATGTGTGGTGGCAGTGGGCACTGGCAGTAGTGGGCACAATACACGCTGTGGGCCTGACACACACGCTTGCAGGCAACTGCAATTATATTACAGTGATTTTTTTTTTTTTACTGTTTTAAATGCAAGCTACTGTGACACCAGATATGAGTGGTGACACTGGGCACTGGCAGTAGTGGGCACAGTACACGCTGTGGGCCTGACACACACGCTGGCAGGCAACTGCAATTATATTACAGTGAAAAAATTGTTTTACTGTTTTAAATGCAAGCTACTGTGACACCAGATATGAGTAGTGGGCACTGGCAGTAGTGGGCACAGTACACACTGTGGGCCTGACACACACGCTGGCAGGCAACTGCAATTATATTACAGAGAAAAAATAAATAAAAAGCAGACTGATGTACAAGCCCTAAAAAGGGCTTTTTGGGGTGCTGTCAGGACGCTGTCCTTACAGCAGATCAGATGAGTCTTTGAGGACTGGAGTGGACACAGAACACTGGCCTAGCTAACGATTTCCCTATTAAATCAGCAGCAGCTGCACTGTCCCTGCTCTCACTAACACTGCAGCTTCCGAATGAATCTAAGATGGATGCTGTCCTTGCTTTTTGATAGGAGGTGGGAGGGTCTGGGAGGGAGGGTATGCTGCTGATTGGCTGGAATGTGTCTGCTGACTGTGAGTTACAGGGTCAAAGGGTCAAAGTTTGCTCAATGATGACGTATAGGGGGCGGACCGAACACCGCATATGTTCGCCCGCCGCGGCGAACGCGAACTAGCCATGTTCGCCAGGAACTGTTCGCCGGCGAATAGTTCGGGACATCTCTAGTTGTGTCTGCTGTATCTGTGGCTAGTGGGGTTCATTCATTGTGAGCTGTTGTTACACATGCATTACATTTTCTAATTAATTGAATCCAGCTCCGTCCCAACCTCAGATATAAGCAGTAGTGTTGAGCGAACTTGTGTTTTAAGTTCGGCGTCTAAAGTTCGGGTTCGGGTTATCCAAGTATCCCATTATGGATTCCGCTACCACGGACCATAACGGAATTTAGAATCCATAACGGGATACTTCGATAACCCGAACTTTAGACGCCGAACTTAAAACACAAGTTCGCTCAACACTAATAAGCAGCACCAGTACTCACACCACCTTGCTACGACTAAGGGCTTGTTCACACGACCGTTGCCCCTCCCTGCTGTGGACCACAGACTGCGGTCCGCAATGCACGGGCACCGGCCGTGGGGCTTCCACACGGGGATTGTGACCCCATTTAATTGAATGGGGTCCGCGATCCGTCCATTCTGCAAAAAGATAGAGCAAGTTCTATCTTTTTGCGGTGTGGAGTCACGGAACGGAACCCACGGAGACACTCCGTAGTGGTTCCCTACTGCACCTCCGGATTTGCGGACCCATTCAAGTGAATGGGTCCGCATCAGTGATGCGGAATGCACACAGCCGGTGCATTGCGGACCCGCTGTATACAGGCCACAATACGGCAATAGAAGGGCAACCGCCCTAAGGGTGCATTCAAAACGACCGTGCCGAGTTTTGCGGCTCGCAAATTGCAGATCCACAAAACACGGATACCAGCCATGTGTGTTCCACATTTTGCAGAATGCATAGGGGCAGTGCTATATAGCAAATGCCTACTTTTGTCCACGATTATGCCCTAAGGGTGTTATATACATCTGAAACGAGCCACAGAAGGTGTGTTTTCCTGTGCACTGTGAACTCATATTTTCTATTATAACATGGTTATAATGGAAAATAGCATTCTTTAATACAGTATGCTAAGTAAAATGTCCATTGAGGGTTAAAAAATAATAAAAAAAATTACTCACCTCATCCACTTGATCGCACAGCCGTACCGTCTTCTTTCTTCTTCTTGCAGGACCTGCAAAAGTACCTGCGCTGACATCACCGCGCTCACAACCACGTGATGTCAGAGCAGGTCCTGCTGAATGAAGATAGAAGAACCTTCTATCTTCATTCAGCAGTACCTGCGCTTACGTTACCTTGCTCATCACGTGGTGAGCGCGATGACGTCAGCGCAGGTCCTGCTGAATGAAGATAGAAGGTTCTTCTATCTTCATTCAGCAGGACCTGCTCTGACATCACCGCACTCATCACGTGGTGAGCGGGATGACGTCAGCACAGGTCCTTTTGCAGGTCCTGCAAGAAGAAGAAAGCAAACGGTAACGGCTGCGCTATCAAGTGGATGAGTTGAGTAATTTTTTTAAATTATTTTTTAACCCTCAATGGACATTTTACTTGGCATTCTGTATTAAAGAATGCTATTATTTTCCATTATAACCATGTTATAATAGAAAATAATAAAATCTACAGAACACCGAACTTCAGTGTCCGGGTTCAGGTCTGGGTACCAACATTCAGTTTTTTTATCACGCGCGTGCAAAAGGCATTAAAACAATTTGCATTTGAGAGGAAAAAACTGAACAAAGCAATCGTGGACAAATTGCCTGCAAACTCGCGCGGGTTTCCCTGAATCCGCCCGCAACACATCCAGACTAAATCCAGCATGCTTGTCTGCAAGGGGCCTAAAGGACAGCTATGGCTTCTTATCTTTCTTAAATTCCTGGCTTTGGCTTCCAAAACAGCATTCAGAAACCTGACCATGCAGCCGGCTCCCAAGGGTATGATAGTGCCTGTTTTGCCTGCTCCAATCCAGATACAAAGGTGTGTTGAGAGGAATTTACTCTTTGTATACCCTAAAAATGTGTGGAGTGCAACAATAGTGTCATACAAGGAACCATCCAACTTGGTAACTTTATTATGTTTTTTTGCACCATGAACACTATATTTTTGGAAATAATTTCTTTTTGTGGCAATGCATTTAAAGACTCTTTTGCATCCATGCAGCTGTCTTAAGGCTTGTTTTTTTTTTTTTTTTTAAGTAATTTCGTAGTTTTCATTGGTGCCATATGGGAAACACAACTTTCTTTTTTTATCAATATGTATTGAATTTTTGGAAGGCAAAAAGAACCAAAGAGATAATTACGGCCAGCTGTAATAAAGAGGTCCGGGACATGGAAAAGCGTGGCACTCCAACAATGCAAACTGAATAGAAAAGTTAATTCCAGCCTCCGGATGAAACAATTGAATCCTTTATTGAACAATAGTACTAAAAACCAGGTATGCCAGACACTGTTGTAATTCCTACACTGTTCACCTAATCTGGATGTAAATACCCTCAAATTAAAGCTGACAGTCTGCAGTTAAAACACATCTTGTTCGTTTCATTTCAAATCCATTGTGGTGGTGTAAAGAGCCAAAAATGTTAGAATTGTGTCGATGTCCCAATATTTATGGACCTGACTGTATCTGTACCAGGTGTGGTGGAGGCAGAGGGACGTTGATACACATGATTTGGGAATGTCCGGTTATTGCAGATTTCTGGGAAGAAGTGCACAGATATCTTAATTAGTGTTGATCGAGACCCAAAGTGCTCGGGTGCTCGAGTAGAACACTTTGGGATGCTCGGGTACTCGGCAGAATGGAAGTCAATGGGAGAACCCGAGCATTAAACCAGGCACCCCCTGCTCTGAAGAGGGGAGGGTGTCTGGTTCATAGGAAAAGGTCAGAAATAGATGGAAACACCACTGAAATGGTTCGGGAACAGCATGGGGAGAATGTCTGGATGCATCTCGGACTCCCAGGTCGCTGCTGGGAACGATGTTCTCCGAGTAGTACGCCACTTCTACAGACTGACAATAATATGCACCAAACCGAAGATAAAATCGATTTTAGAGGAAAAATTGTTAGGAAACATTCTTTCCTGTATATTTACTTGTATATAAAGTGCAAGTGCTGCCAAAAATTACAATGAAGAGGCACTCCGATACAACCTGTATATCACATAAAGGAGGGCCTCATTCACATTGTGGCACAATTGTTCAGGTAGTGGGACTCCTACACTCATAAAGCCTATGTACTAAGTGAAAGGCCTGCCAAAAATTACAAGGAACTGGCACTCCAATACACCCTTTATTACACACAAAGGAGGGCATCATACACACCCTTGGAAAATTATTATTGATGGCCTGCTGGTGACCCTCAACAACATTAGGGGCAAGGGCCTGCTGCTGATCTGACCATCTAAAACATTAGGGGTGAGGGTCTGCTGCTGATATGATCATTTCAAAAATTAGGGGTGAGGGACTGCTGCTGATCTGACCTTCTAAAACATTAGGGGTAAGGGTCTGCTGCTGATCTGCCCATCTAAAACATTAGGGGTGAGGGTCTGCTGCTGATCTGACCTTCTAAAACATTAGGGGTGAGGGTCTGCTGCTGGTATGACCTTCTAAAACATTATGGGTGTGGGCCTGCTGGTGACCCTCTAAAACATTAGGGGTGAGGGTCTGCTGCTGAGCTGACCCTCAAAAACATTAGGAGAAAGGGCAACCTAATAAGCATGTTGATATGATGGAGGAGGAGGTGGAGGATGAGAAAAGAAAGATTGAACCATATACTCTTTTTTGTGGTGGAAGGGGTGCATGGGAATACAGTGTATTCAATACACCATAAAAGCCACATTTAAAGTGCCTTTATGTTCAGCCGCTTTCCTCTGGTGGAGTAGAATAGTCAGGGGCAATCCAGGCCTTGTTCATTTTGATAAGAGTGAACCTGTCAGCATTTTCAGTTGACAGTTGGATGCGCTTATCAGTTATTATGCCCCCAGCAGTACTAAATACCTGCTCTGACAAAACGCTGGCGGCAGGGAAGGCCAGTAGTGTTGAGCGCGAATATTCGAATCACGAATTTTAATAGCGAATATCAGCACTTTAAGAATTTGCAAATATTTAGAATATAGCAGTATATATTCGTAATGACTAGAGTTGAGCGGACACCTGGATGTTCGGGTTCGACGGGTTCGGCCGAACTTCACAAAAAAGTTTGACTTCGGCACCCGAACTTGACCCTGAACCCGAACCCCATTGAAGTCAATGGGGACCCGAACTTTTGAGCACTAAAATGGCTGTAAAAATGTAATGGAAAGGGCTAGAGGGCTGAAAATGCCAGCAAAATGTGGTTAAAAGCATGGCAAGTGCTCTGCAAACAAAAGTGGATAGGGAAATGACTTTAAATAACATAAAATACGTAAAAATTAAAAAGCATAATCTTGGTCTAGGAGGACGAGATCCATATGGAGTAGGAGGTTGAGGAGGCGGTGGATGTGGTGGTGTAGGTGGAAGCAGCGGTGGAGGAGGAGGAGGTAGCCTACACTGCTTTTTGGTTTTAAATTAATTTTTATTTTTTTAAATTAGGGTACACACCAAAACATTGGGAAATATAACCTGTGATAACCCCCTCCAGTCGTGCTAAACACACGTTGAGACAATACACTTGATGCAGGGCAGGCTAGCACCTCCAAGGTGTAAAGGGCAAGCTCAGGCCATGTGCCCAATTTGGAGACCCAGAAGTTGCAGGGGGCAGGACCATCAGTCAGTTCGTTTAGGCGTGTGCAAACATACTGCCCCACCATGTCGCACGTCCCCGTGATGTTCACGATCCAATTGGATTTCTGCTCTATCAACTTTCGATGTTCTTTTCTGCGCCTACCATGTTGATCACGGTTAGCGGCGAATCAGGGTTCCACCCTAGAGAGTGAGCATGAGAAAGAGAGACCACATCCAAGGGAGATCAATGCATGAAATTTAATTGTGATCGAGCGAAAATGTGGGAGAAGCTATTAAAACGGAAGAATTGAAGGATAAGAGGGGGCGCGTGGCAATTACCCACTCCCGACTCGGGGAGGTAATGACGATAAATAACAATACAGGACTCTTAAGATGCCCTGTTATTGATAGATTAAGAAAAAAATTATAGGGAATGTCACTGGGGTATTTTCGATTTGGAAACGTTAGTCAGGAGAGGCCCTGCTGCCGCTTTGTTGACTCTAGATAACTTCTGCCTGATCGCACGTCCCTGTGACGTCCACCATTCATTTGGATATCTTCTCTATCAACTTTCGATGTTCTTTTCTGAGCCTACCATGTTGATCACGGTTATCGGCGAATCAGGGTTCCACGCCGGAGAGGGAGCGGGAGAAAGAGAGATCACATCCAAGGAAGGTTAATTGTTTCAAATTAAATATGATAGAGTGGAAATGTGGGACAAATTATTGAAGCGCAAATGTGGGCCAACTTGTTAAAGTTTAAGCAGTGAATGAAAGGAGGTGGCGCACATCAATTAAAGAAGAATTTCAGAAATTTTATTCCCTGTCACCTATGCAGAGCAGGGGTTTCTATCCGGCAAAATTAGTAAAATGTCACCTGACAATGTAGCAGACGATTTTTTTGAAATTTATGTTCCTGTCACCTATGCAGAGGTGCCCCCGTGACGTCCACCATCCATTTGAATATCATCTCTTTCAACTTTCGATGTTCTTTTCTGAGCCTACCATGTTGATCACGGTTATCGGCGAATCAGGGTTCCACGCTGGAGAGGGAGCGTGAGAAAGGGAGACCCCATCCAAGGGAGGTCAATGGCTGCAATGTGATGAAGCGGAAATGTGGGACAAATTATTAAAGCAGAAGGATCGAATGAAAGGGCCAATTAAAGACGAATTTTAGAAATTTAAGTCCCTGTCACCTATGCCGAGTAGGGGTTTTTCATCGCCAGAAATGGGTTAATGTCACCCACCAATGGAACAGATTATTTGTAAAAAAAATTGTCCCTGTCACCTATGCAGAGCAGGGGTTTATTCACGTCCAAAATTGTAAAATGTCAACCCAAGAATGTAACAGAAAAATTTGTGAAATGTATTAACCTGTCTACTAGGTAGAGCAGGGGTCTATGACAGAAAAAAATTGTTTAATGTCACCCGAAAATGTAAAAGAAAAAGTTGTGAAATTTATTAAGCTGTCAACTAGGTAGAGGAGGGGAATATCACACTCAAAAATTGGTGAATTCCACCCGAAAATGTAACAGACAAATTAGTGAATTTTTTACCTGTCTACTAGGTATAGCAGTGGTATCTCACACCCAAAAATTGGTGAATTTCACCCGAAAATGTAACAGACAAATTAGTGTGTTTTTTTTTACCTGTCTACTATGTATAGCAGTGGTATCTCACACCCAAAAATTGGTGAATTTCTCCCAAAAATGTAACAGACAAATTAGTGAATTTTTTTACCTGTCTACTAGGTATAGCAGTGGTATATCACACCCAAAAATAGCTGAATTTAACCCTAAAATGTTTAAACCATTTTACCCTGAAACGCGTTTGGTAATAACAGTGAGGGATTATCAAGAAAGAGCTACTAAGAAAGAGTGCTCTGGTTCGCATGAATATATACCCGGGAAATCTAACCACATTTGAAAAAGACCATCTGTATCCAAATATGGAATAAAGCTCCGGCCTGAACTCTTGATCACGTGACCTACTCGAAAACCACGTGGGACATCACACAGGTCCTTGCAGGTCACAGCGGAGATCAATACCACACAGGTCTTTGCAGGCACAGCGGAGATCAACTCCACTCTGCACAAGCGGATCGACAGGAACGAACGTCAAGAGCGGTAAAGTACTGTACCGTATCAATAAGAATACTGTATGACAATTGGCCTTTTCTCATCCAGCACATGTGGTATAATCCTAAGAGAGATTCCAAAACTAAGTCCTATTGTGTGGATACCACTGTGACATACACATTGTATGCACCTAATTGACTTGTCTCCTCACATAGGAGTTTGTTAAGACTGTGGTGAACAATCACCTAATCAACTAATTAATTTAATTTACTGCCATTTTGCCAATTTGCACGTTTTCTTACCATATGTTATTTAGACGCTTTTCATGACTATGTTTTTTATTATTGATTATGGTTTTATTATTAATTATGTTTTTAACCATGTCTAGTGAGTACATTTGACAAAGTATCTTTTGACAACCTTTATACATCAGTCCATTTTTTGCCACATATTGAGTGACCCCCAAATCCTCATACAATTCACCTATTCACTTCTACCAGCATTTGGGAGTGCTGTGGGGTAGTGCACCTTCCAAACGTGGAACAGTGAGCCACCATTTTTTTCTGTAACCCTAAAATGTAACAGACAAATTAGTGAATTTTTTTTACCTGTCTACTAGGTATAGCAGTGGTATATCACACCCAAAAATTGATGAATCTCACCCCTGAAAATGTACCAGATAAAGTAGTGAAATGACATAAAATTAAATTAAATACATACAAATAAAAAAATGTTCTTTTATTTATGAGGTGGAGGTCCATATATGGAGTAGGAGTTTGAGGAGGCAGTGGACGTAGCGGTGTAGGTGGAAGCAGCAGTGAAGGAGGACGAGGTAGCCAACACTGTTTTTTTGTTTTAATTGTTTATTTTTTTCATTAGGGTACACTCCAAAAGAGTGTGAAATATCCAAAATACAAGAGTGAGCAATTACGCTGTAGTATAACAATGGCTGGTTAAGGCCGGTATACATATCTATTTTGCACAAGGTACGGACAAGTCCTGTGGGATCCATGCCTGGTTCATTTTAATGAATGTGAGCTTGTCCACATTGGCTGTGGACAGGCAGCCCCCTGCCGTGCTAAACACATGTTCAGATAATACACTGGCTGCAGGGCAGGCCAGAACTTCCAAGGCGTAAAGGGCAAGCTCAGGCCATGTGCCCAATTTGGAGACCCAGAAGTTGAAGGGGGCAGACCCGTCATTCAGTACGTGTAGGCGTGTGCACACATACTGCTCCACCATGTTGGTGAAATGCTGCCTCCTGCTAAGACGTTCCATATCAGCTGGTGGTGCTGGTTGTTGTGGCATGCTGTCAAAGCTTTTCCACATTTCGGCCATGCTAACCCTGCCTTCTGAGGTGCTGGCGGTGCCCCAGCTGCGTTGGCGACCTCTTCCTCGTCCTCTGCCTTTGCCTTGTGCTTCCACTGTGCCCCTGCTGTCAGTAGTGATGTCGCGAACATAAAATTTTCCGTTCGCGAACGCTGAACGCGAATTTCTGCAAATGTTCGCGAACGGGCGAACCGCCATAGACTTCAATAGGCAGGCGAATTTTAAAACCCACAGTGACTCTTTCTAGCCACAGTAGTGATGGAAAAGTTGTTTCAAGGGGACTAACACCTGGACTGTGGCATGCCGGAGGGGGATCCATGGCAAAACTCCAATTACATAGTTGACGCAGAGTTGGATTTTAATCCATAAAGGGCATAAATCCAATTTTTTTTTTGAACGTGGTTTAAAACATCCAGAGTGTGTATACGATCAGGTATGATGTTGTATCGATCAGGTAGTGTAAGGGTTACGCCCGCTTCACAGACATTGACAGACCAAACTCCCCTTTTAATGCACCGCAAACAACCGCAAACAGTCCATTTGCCCAACCGCAAACTCCCCATTTGTTCAAGGTTGGATATCAAGCTAGCCATGTCCCGTTGATGTCATTGAAGGTTTCTTCCTCCACCCAGCCACGTACAACACCAAGGGTCCCCGAAAGGTGAATTGAATTGATTTTTCGAACGGGGAGATGGTTAAAAAAATGCTGGCTTCCTCCCCTTTGTTTGAATCCACGCCACGGTCACTGCGTCTGCACCGTGCAATTTACGCCACGGTCACTGCGTCTGCTCCGTGCAATTTACTGCCCCACCGGATATGAGTGGTATTTTTTGTAGTACTATTCTCATCAGTTTAATCCCTGTTACGTCCCATATCAGGGTGGGATTGCCTTCTGTGAAAAAAAATTTAGGCCGGGTACCTTCGACTGCCTTCACAGTGACAGACCAAACTGTGATACACCAAAATGAATTGATTTTAGGAACCGGGAGATGGAAAAAGCAGCTTGGTCGGTCCTCTTACTCAGTCCCAAGTTGGGGCACTGCGCGTGCACGGAGCAATGTGCTGTGACACCCTATATGAGTGGTGTCTTAACTACAAACCGGATTCCAAAAAAGTTGGGACACTATACAAATCGTGAATAAAAACTGAAGGAAATGGCCGGACTGGAAGGGGGGAGAAAGGGGGGCCCCTAAGGGTAGGCCCACATGACGGGGGGTTTGGTTAGTGAGCCCCAGGGAGATTAGGATTGGGGTAGCAGGGGGTGGGGTGGATGCAGGGGGGTCGTATTGGTGGGTTTGAGCAGGAGGGGAGGAGCGTAGGGGTTAAATAGAGTAGGGGGACAGTGGACGGTAGCCATTTTGGTTACCTGAGAAAGCTGGCCAGACCTGTTGCAGAGATGGAGCAGTTGGAAGCGGCGATTCAGGAGCTGCGGGCGGCAGCAGCGGTCCACGGATCGGCATGGGCCCAGGAGCAGGTTCGGTTGTTGCTGAGGGGGGAGGCTGAGGCTCCTGTCTTGCCTCAGCCACCTTTAATACGGCCGCGGCGGGCAAGGCCGCCGGCGCGCTTTAGTCCTTCTTCATCCCCCCCTCGGGCTCAGCGCCGTGTCCGGAGCCCTTCACAGGACCCTTCACGTCGGGCGCCTCCGGTGCCAGCTGCTTCAAGGCCCCGACGTGGAAGGAATCCAATTGGTAGGCGGAGCCCCAGGGGTGGCCGGGCCCGGCCATCTCCTTCATCCAGCGGCAGCGGCGGGGGTTCTGGACCAGGTGCGGCGGGGGCCCCCCTAACTCCTGGCAGGGGGGTGACCGCCCGGCGTGGGAGGAATAGGCTGCAATACGGGGCTGCTGCAAGGGAAGGAGAAACGAGCAGCAGGCCCTCCGTTCAGTGTGTGAGGGGTAGCTCCGCCCACAGTAGCTCCGCCCACCGTGCCTCAGTTAACCCTAGCGTCCCTGGTCTGAGGCTGGCCAGGGGACAGGGAGAAGAGAGAAGATGCAGCAGGATGGATCCGGATTGCCCTAGAGAGTGCTGCCTTGCTGCTGACCCCAGCTCTGCCAGGAGGCAGAGTGAAGAGGAGAGCTCTGCCCATCAGGATCCAGTCGTGGAGAGACGCATCGTCCCTGGTACCAGCGTTTCCAGGGGACAGTATGAAGATGGATTGGCGGCGGGATCCGAAGATCTGCCTCAAGGGACGGTTCGTCTGGAGTCAGGAATCGCGGCTGATGGGGACACAGCACCCAGGCAGCCAGGTGAGATTACTTGGGGACCGTTAGCGCAGGTAATGCAGGGCATGGGGGTTGGGGGAGGTAGTGGCCCGCAGGCGGATGTCAGCAGGGGTTTAGGGCAATTGTTGGGGGGTTTGGCGGGATTGATGGCTAGTTGGGGGGTGGCGGGGGGATCCCCTTTACAGGCGTGGGGTGTACAGGGTCCGTCGGGAGGTTTCGGGTTGGGGGGTGAGCCTCGGCGGGCATTACCGGGAGTGGGGGTGTCAGTGCAGACGCAGGCGGGGGCTGAGGTGGAGGAGGAGACGGTGCGGGTGGACGATAAGGCAAAGGGAGAGGTGTATGTTTGCTTTGAGGGGCCTTTGGGGGCTCATTTGAAGGCGGAGGTGCGGGAGCGGATTTGGAAGGGGGAGTATGTAGAGATTTTTTCTTTGCTCCCCTTGGAGAGGTTTAATCTAGATAGGGCAAAAAAGGACGAGGGTAAAAAAGATGAAGAGGAAAAACAACGGTTCAGGTTGATTCCACGGACGTTTGCTAATTGGTTGCAGGCGTTCGCTATTTTGGCGAGTGTGATTGGGGAGAAGGCGCCGGAAAATTGTTCGGCGCTGTTTTGTTATCTCGATGCTATAGGCGAAGCGTATAGGGTTTACGGGGGGGTTGCCTGGTTGCGTTACGATGAACAATTCCGGCAGAGAAAAGCGGTGCGTCCAGACATAAGGTGGGATCACAAAGATATTGCCTTATGGCTGAGGGTGACGGCACCTGTTAGATCTGGGCAGCCCTTTCGGGGGGAAGGAGGGAGCGGGGGGTCTTCAAGCATGGCGTCGGCCTCGGCAAGAGGCTTGTGCTTTGCCTTTAATGAAGGAAACTGTAGATTCGGGGTTAAATGCAAATTTAAACACGAATGCTCAGGTTGTGGGGGGAACCATGGAGTGGCAAGATGCTTTAGGGGCGGGAAGCAGAAAGGGGACGCCAATAGCAAAGGGGGCGACGCCGGTCAGACTGGAAAGGATGGTGCCTTTTCTCGCTAGGTATCCGGATAGGGCAGCGGCGGTATTGCTTGAGGCAGGGTTTGGGGAGGGGTTTAGGATTCCGTTTGTACCAGGGGGGGCAGTGTTGTTAAAAAAGAATTTGCGTTCGGCTAGGGAGCATTCGGAGGTGGTAACGGATAAACTAAATAAGGAAGTGTTGTTGGGTCGGATGGCGGGACCGTTTCAGGAGCCGCCTTTTGCGGATTTGCGAGTGTCACCGCTGGGAGTGGTCCCTAAGAAGGAGGTGAATAAGTTTCGGCTTATTCATCACCTGTCTTTTCCAAAGGGTTCTTCGGTCAATGATGGTATTGACCCCGCACTTTGTACGGTGGTGTATACGTCATTTGATGCAGCGGTCGCGTGGGTGAAGCGCTTTGGGGCGGGGGCACTCCTAGCAAAGACGGATATTGAAGCGGCGTTTAGGTTACTGCCGGTACATCCGGATTGTCACCATTTGTTAGGCTGTTTTTGGGAGGGGGGTTTCTTTGTGGACCGATGCTTGCCCATGGGGTGCTCTTTGTCATGTGCCTACTTCGAAACGTTCAGTTCGTTTCTGGAATGGGCTGTGATAGACTCATCAGGTTGTGCATCTCTGATTCACTACCTGGATGATTTTTTGTGTATAGGCCCCCCGGGTTCGCGGGTGTGTTCCTTGTTGTTGGAAACGTTACGTTCGCTTTTTGGTTGGTTTGGGGTTCCGTTGGCGGCGGAAAAAACGGAGGGTCCGGTAACGGTATTGAGTTTCTTGGGGATTGTGATTGATTCCGAAAAGATGGAGTGTAGACTGCCAGTAGATAAATTAGAGGATTTAAGAGGGAATTTGGTGTATGCCCACAGGAAGAAGAAGTTGCAGCTACGGGAGCTTCAATCATTGTTAGGGAAACTTAATTTTGCTTGCCGGGTCATGCCTATGGGAAGGGTTTTCTGTAGACGACTGGCTAGGGCGACAGCAGGTGTGGTTTCGCCTCGTCACTACATTCGGCTGGGGAAGGAATTGCGGGCGGACTTAAAGGTGTGGTTGTCATTTTTGGAAAAGTATAACGGTCGCTCGTTATTTATGGGGGATGTGATGGACTCGTTTGACTTTGAGCTGTTTACAGATGCGGCGGGTGGTTCCGGTTTTGGTGCATTTTGTGGTGGCCAATGGTGTGCTGGGCAGTGGCCGGTAGGGTGGTTTGAGCGCGGTTGGGTGAGGAATTTGGCGTTATTGGAGCTCTTCCCAATTGTGGTGGCGGTGTTATTGTGGGGGGACCGTTTTCGGAATAGGAAGATTCGTTTTCACTGTGATAACATGGGTGTGGTGCAGGCTATAAATGGTTTGTCGGCATCTTCGCCTTTAGTGGTACGGCTTCTTCAGCGGTTGGTGTTGGAGTGCCTGTCGCTTAATGCCTGGGTGGTGGCGGTGCATGTCCCGGGGGTGGAGAACTGTATTGCTGACGCCCTCTCTCGTTCACAGTGGGATCGTTTTCGTCAGTTGGCTCCGGACGCGGAAGCTACGGGCCTACCTTGTCCGGCTTGCCTGTGGGATCTGCTGGAGGAACCGTGAATGGGCTCATTCAAGCGTCGTTGGCGCCCGGTACGTGGGCTATGTATGTCAGAGCTTGGGATCATTGGGAGGCTTGGTGTGTGGATCTGGGGGCTATGATGGAGGATTTGGAGGTAGCGTTGTTGATGTTTTTGGGCCATTGTAAGGAAGAGGGATGGTCAGTTAGTAAAATTAATGGTTGTATGGCTGGGCTGGCTTTCGGTTTTAAAATGAGACGGATGTTTGATTTTACTAAGTCGTTTCTGGTGGTGCAGGCGTTAAAAGGATGGCGTAGGCTGCGATCAGGGGTGGATACCAGGAGGCCGGTATCGTTTGCGTTATTGTTGGAATTGGGGGAGCAGTTGAGGGGTGTGTGTAATTCAGTGAAGGAGGTCCGTTTGTTTAGACTGGCTTTTTCGCTGGCGTTCTTTGGGGCGCTTCGTTTGGGTGAACTAGTTTGTCCGTCGGTGTATAGACCGGGGGGGTTGATGAGGGATGATGTGGATTTGTTTCCGGATAGGGTGGAGTTCGTTATCCGTAGATCAAAGACCGATGTGGAGGGTCGGGGTCATAGGGTGGTGTTGTTTGCGGTGGAGGATTGTGATATGTGTCCGGTCAGCTGTCTTCGGGAGTATGGTTCACGGGTGGAGATGGGGCTAGGTCCACTGTTAGTTCACGCGGATGGGTCCTATTTGTCCCGTTTTCAATTTTCGGCAGTGTTTGCAAAATGTTTGCAGGGGTTGGGGCTGGATCGGGAGGGGTACTCCAGTCATTCGTTTAGGATTGGTGCAGCCACTGAAGCAGCAAGGCTGGGTTTGGGGGATGAGGTCATAAAACGCATAGGACGATGGGAATCTACGCGTTTTAGGTCATATGTTCGGCTGAATCGTTTATAAAAAAAAAAAAAAAAGGGGGATGATATTTTGCTTTATGTTGGCAGTGTTGTTCTTGCATTATTTTTCTCGTTTCAGGTGCAGCACCCGCCCTGGTGTGGATTTTGGGACACTCCTATGTTTTCTGGGGGGCCGTTCGGGCAGCAGTTCGGCCGGACGGTCAGCAACTAGGTTTCGACAGGGCGTCGGTGGTGGTAAGATGGATAGGGCGCAGGGGCATGATTTGGAGAGGGGTGCTGCCGGAAGTGCATCGTTTTGCTCGGATGGATAGGGCACCTGACGTGTTGGTGATCCACGCGGGTGGAAATGATTTGGCTGCGAGACCTATCAGGGAGCTGGTGAAAGATATAAAATGGGACATGTTGCGGTTGTGGTCATTGTTCCCTGGGTTGGTGACCGTGTGGTCAGACATAGTACCGAGGCGAGTCTGGAGGGAGGCGAGGTCGTTGGAGGCAGTAAATAAGGCTCGGGTTAAAGTTAATCGGGCGGTTGGGCGGTTTATGGCACGGAACGGGGCAGTGGTGGTCAGGCATAGGGACTTGGAGAGCGGGGTTGGTTCCTTTTGGAGAGCGGATGGGGTGCACCTGAATGCAGTAGGGGTGGATATGTGGAGCCTGGCGCTGCAGGAGGGTATTGAGGTGGCCCTGAGGATGTGGAGGAACGCACAGAGTTGAGGAGTCTAATCTGTGCGTTGGTGGCGGTGGGGGGTCCTTGGAGTTGGTTACGGTGGAGCTGGAGGACATTGGGAGGGCCCCCACGGTTGGGGCTGGACTCCCATGGTGGCCCAGCTGTTGAGGGGGGGGCCATTCTGTGGTGCTTCCGAGCTGGGGGTCACGGCTGGAGGCAAAATGGCTCACCCCGGATCAGCAGCTGGGGGATTTGTGGGGCTCTAAGGACCTCCCCCGTTAGGAGGAGTCATTGTTATGGTTTATGTTATGTTGTATTTATATTAATAAACGGCTGCTGTGGCCAATATATTCCAACAGGTGTCTGAGTCTTTTTGGGATGGTTGGGTATGTTGGTATATGGTGGGGGCGGAACAGGTAAGAACAGTTAGTTGTAGTAGGGGCGAGCAAAATATGACCAATACCCCCGTCAGGAAATGGCCGGACTGGAAGGGGGGAGAAAGGGGGGCCCCTAAGGGTAGGCCCACATGACGGGGGGTTTGGTTAGTGAGCCCCAGGGAGATTAGGATTGGGGTAGCAGGGGGTGGGGTGGATGCAGGGGGGTCGTATTGGTGGGTTTGAGCAGGAGGGGAGGAGCGTAGGGGTTAAATAGAGTAGGGGGACAGTGGACGGTAGCCATTTTGGTTACCTGAGAAAGCTCCCTCCCACCCTCCCTTTTTAAGTTTGGATGGGGGGGGGGCGAGGCGATGTGTGCATGGGGAGATGGGATCGGTCTTGTCACAGTGGCGTTGGCGGTGGGGGGTCCTTGGAGTTGGTTACGGTGGAGCTGGAGGACATTGGGAGGGCCCCCACGGTTGGGGCTGGACTCCCATGGTGGCCCAGCTGTTGAGGGGGGGGCCATTCTGTGGTGCTTCCGAGCTGGGGGTCACGGCTGGAGGCAAAATGGCTCACCCCGGATCAGCAGCTGGGGGATTTGTGGGGCTCTAAGGACCTCCCCCGTTAGGAGGAGTCATTGTTATGGTTTATGTTATGTTGTATTTATATTAATAAACGGCTGCTGTGGCCAATATATTCCAACAGGTGTCTGAGTCTTTTTGGGATGGTTGGGTATGTTGGTATATGGTGGGGGCGGAACAGGTAAGAACAGTTAGTTGTAGTAGGGGCGAGCAAAATATGACCAATACCCCCGTCATGCAATGATGTGGAGGTGCCAACTTCTAATATTTTATTCAGAATAGAACATACATCACGGAACAAAAGTTTAAACTGAGAAAAAGTACCATTTTAAGGGAAAAATATGTTGAATCAGAATTTCATGGTGTCAACAAATCCCAAAAAAGTTGGGACAAGGCCATTTTCACCACTGTGTGGCATCTCCCCTTCTTCTTACAACACTCAACAGACGTCTTGGGACTGAGTAGATCAGTTTCTCAAGTTTAGAAATAGGAATGCTCTCCCATTCTTGTTTAATACAGGCCTCTAACTGTTTAATCGTCTTGGGCCTTCTTTGTTGCACCTTCCTCTTTATGATGCGCCAAATGTTCTCTATAGGTGAAAGATCTGGACTGCAGACTGGCCATTTCAGTACCCGGATCCTTCTCCTACGCAGCCATGATGTTGTGATTGATGCAGAATGTGGTCTGGCATTATCTTGTTGAAAAATGCAGGGTCTTCCCTGAAAGAGATGACGTCTGGATGGGAGCATATGTTGTTCTAGAACCTGAATATATTTTTCTGCATTGATGGTGCCTTTCCAGACATGCAAGATGCCCATGCCACACGCACTCATGCAACCCCATACCATCAGAGATGCAGGCTTCTGAACTGAGCGTTGATAACAACTTGGGTTGTCCTTGTCCTCTTTGGTCCGGATGACATGGCGTCCCAGATTTCCAAAAAGAACTTCGAATCGTGACTCGTCTGACCACAGAACAGTCTTCCATTTTGCCACACTCCATTTTAAATTATCCCTGGCCCAGTGAAAACGACTGAGCTTGTGGATCTTGCTTAGAAATGGCTTCTTCTTTGCACTGTAGAGTTTCAGCTGGCAACGGCGGATGGCACGGTGGATTGTGTTCACTGACAATGGTTTCTGGAAGTATTCCTGAGCCCATTCTGTGATTTCCTTTACAGTAGCATTCCTGTTTGTGGTGCAGTGTCGTTTAAGGGCCCAGAGATCACGGGCCTCCAGTATGGTTTTACGGCCTTGACCCTTACGCACAGAGATTGTTCCAGATTCTCTGAATCTTCGGATGATTTTATGCACAGTTGATGATGATAGATGCAAAGTCTTTGCAATTTTTCGCTGGGTAACATCTTTCTGATATTGCTCCACTATCTTTCTGTGCAACATTGTGGGAATTGGTGATCCTCTACCCATCTTGGCTTCTGAGAGACACTGCCACTCTGAGAAGTTCTTTTTATACCCAATCATGTTGCCAATTGACCTAATTAGTGTTAATTGGTCTTCCAGCTCTTCGTTATGCTCAAATTTACTTTTTCCAGCCTCTTATTGCTACTTGTCCCAACTTTTTGGGGATTTGTTGACACCGTGAAAATTGGAATCAACGTATTTTTCCTTTAAAATGATACATTTACTCGGATTAAATGTTTGATCTGTCATCTACGTTCTATTACAAATAAAATATTGACATTTGCCATCTCCACATCATTGCATTCAGTTTTTATTCACAATTTGTTTAGTGTCCCAACTTTTTGGGAATCCGGTTTGTAGTACTATTCCTATCAGTTTAATCCCTATTACGTCCCCTATCCGGGGACGTGTGTCGAATTGATTAACCATTGTCGAATTAACGAACCATTACGACATCCTGGAATAATTTAGTTCTGAGCTTTGTACTTGCTTTGTATTGGAATTGATGAGGATTTTTTTAATTGTCTGCATTATTTCTAATAAACTATATTAGACTTTATTATGATTTTTTTATTTTATGTATTAAAAACCCACCCATACAACTTAAAAAATAAAAATAAAAAAATGTATGTTTTTTCTCTGAAAAATTATCCAGCCGATCGCTTTTGGTCTGATCATAATGAAGCAACGGCCTTATCATCTGGGGTGTGGCAACATTGCCAACACACTCATAGAGGTGATGATCGCTTCATTGTGATATGCAAGCCCCTTCACCACAACAAGGTAACGATCACGAAGGGGAATTGACACTTGTATGTGCCTTTTTTTTTGTTTTGTTTTTTCAGCCACAGTGCAGCACCAGAGGCCAGAAAAATTAGGCATGTACACACACTGTTGTAGCAGCGGCCGGAAAAATGTATGTTTTCAAGGCAGAAAGGTGACTAAAACATTGCGGCTTGAACCCTAGTTGGTGGCGGAGAATTCACGAAAGTCATCCGGTATGCAGACATTAAATACAGCAGCGTGGGGACCATTTTGAGGCCAAGGCATGTCATCAGGCCCTTTGTTAGTCAAACATATCCCCCACTGTCAGTCCCTTCGGGATCCATGCCTCCATCTTCTTAATGAAGGTGAGGTAATCAACACTTTTTTGACCGAGGCGACTTCTTTTGTCAGTGACAATGCCTCCTGCTGCACTGAAGGTCCTTTCTGACAGGACACTTGAAGCAGGGCAGGCCAGAAGTTCTATCGCAAACTGGGATAGCTCAGGCCACAGGTCAAGCCTGCACACCCAGTAGTCAAGGGGTTCATCGCTCCTCAGAGTGTCGATATCTGCAGTTAAGGCGAGGTAGTCTGCTGCCTGTCCGTCGAGTCGTTCTCTAAGGCTGGATCCCGAAGGGCTGTGGCGATGTGTAGGACTGAAAAAGCTCTGCATGTCCTCCATCAACAACACATCTTTAAAGCGTCCTGTCCTTGCCGCAGTGGTCGTGGTAGGAGGAGGATTACTTTCACCTCTTTCCCTGTTAGATTCCTGTTGTGCTGTGACATCCCCCTTATAAGCTGTGTAAAGCATATTTTTTAGTTTTGTTTTGAACTGCTGCATCCTTTCTGACTTTCGGTAAGTTGGTAACATTTCCGTCACTTTCTTTTTATACCGGGGGTCTAGTAGCGTGGCCACCCAGTACAGGTCGTTCTCCTTCATCCTTTTTATACGAGGGTCCCTCAACAGACATGACAGCATGAAAGACCCCATTTGCACAAGGTTGGATGCCGAGCTACTCATTTCCCGTTCCTCGTCCTCACTGATGTCATTGACGGTCTGTTCTTCACCCAAGCCACGTACAACACCACGGGTCCCAGATAGGTGATAACAACGAGCACCCTGGGATGGCTGCTGTGGTTGGTCTTCCTCCTCCTCCGCCACATTCCTCCTCTGACTCCTCTTCCTCACACTCCTCTTCCAGCGTTGCCGCAGGTCCAGCAAGCGATGATGACAAGGCTGTTTCTGGTGGTGATGGTGACCACAACTCTTCCTCATCACGCTCATCTACAGCCTGATCCAGCACTCTTCGCAGGGCACACTCCAGGAAGAAAACAAATGGGATGAGGTCGCTGATGGTGCCTTCGGTGCGACTGACTAGGTTTGTCACCTCCTCAAAAGGACGCATAAGCCTACAGGCATTGCGCATGAGCGTCCAGTAATGTGGCAAAAAAATTCCCAGCTCCGCAGAGGCTGTCCTAGCACCCCGGTCATACAAATACTCGTTGACGGCTTTTTCTTGTTGGAGCAGGCGGTCGAACATTAGGAGTGTTGAATTCCAACGTGTCGGGCTGTCGCAAATCAAGCGCCTCACTGGCATGTTGTTTCAGCGCTGAATGTCTGAAAAGTGCGCCATGGCCATGTAGGAACGCCTGAAATGGCCACACACCTTCCTGGCCTGCTTGAGGACGTCCTGTAAGCCTGGGTACTTAGACACAAATCGTTGTACGATGAGATTCAACACGTGTGCCATGCACGGCACATGTGACAACTTGCCCAAATTCAATGCCGCCAACAAATTGCTTCCATTGTCACACACCACTTTGCCGATCTCCAGTTGGTGCGGGGTCAGCCACTGATTCACCTGTACGTTCAGGGCGGACAGGAGTGCTGGTCCGGTGTGGCTCTCTGCTTTCAGGCAAGTCAACCCCAAGACAGCGTGACACTGTCGTATCCGGGATGTGGAATAGCCCCTGGGGGGATTCAGTTGATGTGCAGCCAGACACCGCAGCAGAAGAGGACTCAGCCGAGGAGGTTATGGAAGAGGATGGAGTAGGAGGAGTAGAGGAGGTGGCAGTAGGCCTGCCTGCAAGTCGTGGCGGTGTCACCAACTCCGCTGCAGAGCCACGCATTCCATGCTTGTCAGCCATCAGCAGGTTGACCCAATGCGCAGTGTAGGTGATATACTTGCCCTGACCGTGCTTTGAAGACCAGGTATCAGTGGTCAGATGGACCCTTGCCCCAACACTGTATGCCAGAGATGCCATGACTTCCTTTTCAATCACTGAGTAGAGGTTTGGGATTGCCTTTTTTGAAAAAAAAAATTGTCCGGGTACCTTCCACTGTGGTGTCCCAATAGCGACACATTTTTTTGAAGGCCTCAGACTCCACCAGCTGGTATGGTAAAAGCTGGCGTGCTAAGAGTTCCGTCAAGCCAGCTGTCAGACGCCGGGCAAGGGGGTGACTCTGGGACATTGGCTTCCTACGCTCAAACATTTCCTTTACAGACACCTGACTGTGGGCAGATGAGATGGAACTGCTGAAGGTGAGAGGCGGAGTGGCGGGTGGTTGAGAGGGGGCAAGGAGGACAGCAGTGGTTGACGTGGCTGAAGATGCTGGACCAGGAGGAGGATGGTGGCTTTGAGCTTGTGTGCTGCTTCTACTCGTCATCATGTGTTGATCCCATAGACGTTTGTGATGTGCGATCATGTGCCTTCGCAAAGCAGTTGTACCTAGGTGGGTGTTGGATTTCCCACGACTCAGTTTGTTTTGGCACAGGTTGCAAATGGCATCGCTGTTGTCAGAGGCAGACACACAAAAAAAATGCCACACTGCTGAGCTTTGCAATGACGGCATTCTGGTGGTGGCAGCAGCATGTGTTGATTGGCGTGCTGTCTGGCTGACCCCGGGTGCCGATACATGCTGTCTGACTGTGCCACTAGCTCCTTGCGAAGACCTCCCCCTGCTTCCAACTCGTCTCCTCCTTCTCTCTGTCTTCCCTTCTGAACTTTCCCCCTCTTCTTCTTCTCTTCGAGCAGGCACCCACATGGCATCCACGGACACATCGTCATCATCAACCGCTTCACTTGTATCTGACACCTCAGCAAAGGAAGCAGCAGACAGCATCATCATCATCATCATCATCACACTGTACGTCCATGTGTGTAATGCTGCGTGACTGAGACATATCCCTGTTATCTACATCCCCTGGCAATAATGGTTGCGCATCACTAATTTCATCCAACTGATGTGTAAATAACTCCTCTGAGGGATCAAGTGAAGCGGCTGTGGTGGCTGTGGTGGTAGTGGTGGTGGTGGCGGCGGGCGGGAGAGTGGTGACCAAAGCTGAGCTGGAGGAGGATGGTGCGTCAAGGTTCTTAGCGGAAGCTGTTGAAGATTGGGTGTCCTGTGTAAGCCAGTCAACTATTTTCTCAGAATTTTTTGGGTTCAGGGTACGTGGCCTCTGAACACTGGGCATTATTCCAGGGCCAGTGGAAATCACAGCACCACGAACACGACGGCCCCTGCGGCGTGGCCTGCCTCTGCCTGTCATTTTTTATTAGATAAGTGTTACTATGCGTGCAAGGTACTGTGCCACTCTATATAAGTGATGGGCAGTGGGCACAGTACAGTCTGTGTGGGCCTGGCTGACACACACAGGCTTGCAAATGTGATTAGATCACAGTTAAATTTTAAATAGAATTTTTTTTTCTGAAAGGTATTTGGGCGAATGACACCCTGTAAACGGTATAAGTGCAGGCAGAACCAGCCACTAGCCAGTGGCCACAATACAGTATGTGTGGGCGCCTGACACACACGGGCTTGCAAATGTGATTAGATCACAGAAAAATATTAAATAGAATTATTTTTTTATCTGCAATGGATTTTCTGTCACACCCTGTATGAATGGTGTGCACACAGTACTGTCTATGACTGAGCCTGCAGCCTCTCACACACGGGCAGGCAACTGCAATATATATATATTTAAAAAAAAAGCAGACTGATGTACCAGCCCTGAAAAGGGCTTTTTGGGGTGCTGTCAGGATGCTGTCCTTACAGCAGATGAGTCTGTGGACACAGAACACTGCCCTAGCTAACGCTTTCCCTATTGAATCAGCAGCAGCTACACTCTCCCTCCTCTCTATGTGAAAGCAGATTCCGAATGAATCTAAAATGGATGCTGTCCAGGAGGTGGGAGGGAGGGTCTGCTGCTGATTGGCTGGAATGTGTCTGCTGACTGTGAGGTAGAGGGTCAAAGTTTACTCAATGATGATGTATAGGGGGCGGACCGAACATCGCATATGTTCGCCCGCAGCGGCGAACTTGAACAAGCTATGTTCGCCGGGAACTATTCGCCGGCGAACTATTCGGGCCATCTCTAGCTGTAAGGTGGGAATGCCACCAGAAGCGTGTCTACCAGCATGTACGTTGTCCTTGTAAAGGGGATCCAGCAGCGTGGCCACCCAGTATTCAGCACAAGTTAGAATGTGGGCAACTCAGCGGTCGTTGCGGAGACACTGCAGCATGTAATCGCTCATGTGTGCCAGGCTGCCCAGAGGCAACGAAAAGCTGTCCTCTGTGGGAGGTGTATTGTCTGTGTCCTCTGTATCCCCCCAGCCATGCACCAGTGATGGCCATGAGCTGGTCTGGGTGTCAACCTGCTGTGAACAAGGTTCCTTTTCCTCCATCTCCTCATCCTCCACCTCGTCATCCTTCAGAACTGTGCCCTGGCTGGACAAATGTGTACCTGGCGTTTGTGGGTGCAGGAACCCACCCTCGGAGCCACTTGTGAATGACTGGCCGGAAAACCTACGAAATGATCCCTCTTCCTCCTCCTCCTGTGCCACATCCTCTTCCATCATCGCCAGGAGAGTTTTTTCAAGGATGCATAGAAGTGGGATAGTAACGCTGAGAACTGCGTTATCGGCACTGGCCATGTTGGTGGAGTACTCGAAACAGCGCAACAAGGAACACAGGTTTCGCATGGATGCCCAGTCATTGGTGATTAAATGGTGCTGTTCCGCCGAGCGACTCACCCGTGCGTGCTGCAGCTGAAACTCCACTATCGCCTGCGGCTGCTCGCACAGTCAGGCCAGCATGAGCAAGGTGGAGTTCCACATTGTGGGCACGTCGCATATGAGGCGGTGAGCGGGAAGGCCGAAGTTACGCTGCAGCGCTGACAGGCGAGCAGCAGTAGGGTGAGAACGCCAAAAGTGCGCACAGACGGCCCGCACTTTATGCAGCAGCTCTGACATATCGGGGTAATTTTTAAGGAATCTCTGCACCACCAAATTCAGCACATGCGCCCATTATCACACACCAGCAGGCCGGGCTTGAGGCTGACTGGCACAAACCACTCATCAGTCTGTTGTTCAAGGCCCGTCCACAGCTCCTGCAGTAGCAGGCATACTGTCTAGAGGACGGCCGCTCCGCTTTTGCGCCCTGCTCCCTCTTTTGCTGTGCTGGTGGCTCTGTGCGACTGCCTCTTCCTCCGAACTACATAGGTCACTCGCATGACCTTGATTCCATGTGGGGTCGAGGACCTCATCGTCCTCCAAATCATCTTCCACACAGTCTTCACCCCTGCCTTCCTTGTCAGTCTGCACACTTTCGAAAGCCCCAGCAGTTGGCACCTGTGTTTCGTCATCATCTGAGACGTGCTGCGATAGTCTTCCCATGTACTCATCTTGAAAGATAAGTGGTTGGGCATCGGTGCACTCAATCTCTTCCACTTCTGGGGCAGGGCTAGGTGGATGGCCCTGGGAAACCCTGCTAACAGAGTCATCAAAAAGCAGAAGAGACTGCTGCATGACTTGGGGCTCAGACTACTTGGCTAATTTGCAAGGGGTTGAGGTGAAAGACTGATGGACATCGTCTGCAGGTGCCAACTGTGGTCGTTCAGCAGGAGACTGGGTGGGAGACAATGTGAAGGAACTGGGTCCACTGTCAGCAACCCAATCTACTATCGCCTGTACTTGTTCAGGCCTCACCATTCGTAGAGCCGCATTAGGCCCGACCAAATACCGCTGCAAGTTCTATTGCCTACTCGCACCTTAGGAAGGCTTTTTACTTGTGCATGTAGCTGGCACAGATCGACCATGTCCTCTCCCTGCAACAGGTGCTCCACCAGCAGCACCACGACCTGGTCCACTTCTCATATTTGACGCTCTCCTCATATTTCTCGAATTTAGGGTCTTGCCCTAAATGGGTGTTTAATTAATAGTAGAATAGAACGACAGTATGTACAGGGTGTATCTCACACGCCCTGAACCAGACTAGGCCTCAATTAAATTTGTTTGCCCTAAATGGCTGTATTTCAAATACTTGAATAGAAGCCCTGTATTTAAAGGGTGTATCTCACACGGTCTGAACCAGACTAGGCCTCAATTAAATTTGTTTGCCTAAAATGGCTGTATTTCAAATACCTGAATCAAACCCCTGTATTTAAAGGATGTATCTCACACTGCCTGAACCAGACTAGGCCTCAAATAAATTAGTTTGCCCAAAATGGCTGTATTTCAAATACCTGAATAGAAGCCCTGTATTTAAAGGGTGTATCTCACACGGCCTGACCCACACTAGGCCTCAATTAAAGATTTGTGCACCAAATGGCGGTATTTCAAATATCTGAAAATAACCCAAATATATAAAGAGTGTATCTCACAATGACATATGCAGCAAAAGCTGCCAAATAAACTTTTTTTGCCCAAACGGGTGTTTGTTTAACCACCTCAGCCCCCAGTGCTTAAACACCCTGAAAGATCAGGCCACTTTTTACACTTCTGACCTACACTACTTTCACCGTTTATTGCTCGGTCATGCAACTTACCACCCAAATGAATTTTACCTCCTTTGGTGGTATTTCATTGCTGCTGACATTTTTACTTTTTTTGTTATTAATCGAAATTTAACGATTTTTTTGCAAAAAAATGACATTTTTCACTTTAAGTTGTAAAATTTTGCAAAAAAAAACGACATCCATATATAAATTTTGCTCTAAATTAATTGTTCTACATGTCTTTGATAAAAAAAAAAATGTTTGGGTAAAAAAAAAATGGTTTGGGTAAAAGTTATAGCGTTTACAAACTATGGTACAAAAATGTGAATTTCCGCTTTTTGAAGCAGCTCTGACTTTCTGAGCACCTGTCATGTTTCCTGAGGTTCTACAATGCCCAGACAGTACAAAAACCCCACAAATGACCCCATTTCGGAAAGTACACACCCTAAGGTAGTATAGTGAGTTCATAGAACTTTTTATTTTTTGTCACAAGTTAGCGGAAAATGATGATTTTTTTTTTTTTTTTTTTCTTACAAAGTCTCATATTCCACTAACTTGTGACAAAAAATAAAAAGTTCTATGAACTCACTATGCCCATCACGAAATACCTTGGGGTCTCTTCTTTCCAAAATGGGGTCACTTGTGGGGTAGTTATACTGCCCTGGCATTCTAGGGGCCCAAATGTGTGGTAAGGAGTTTGAAATCAAATTCTGTAAAAAAATGACCTGTGAAATCCGAAAGGTGCTCTTTGGAATATGGGCCCCTTTGCCCACCTAGGCTGCAAAAAAGTGTCACACATCTGGTATCTCCGTACTCAGGAGAAGGTGGGGAATGTGTTTTGGGGTGTCATTTTATATATACCCATGCTGGGTGAGAGAAATATCTTGGCAAAAGACAACTTTTCCCATTTTTTTTATACAAAGTTGGCATTTGACCAAGATATTTATCTCACCCAGCATGGGTATATGTAAAAAGACACCCCAAAACACATTCCCCACCTTCTCCTGAGTACGGAGATACCAGATGTGTGACACTTTTTTGCAGCCTAGGTGGGCAAAGGGGCCCATATTCCAAAGAGCACCTTTCGGATTTCACAGGTCATTTTTTACAGAATTTGATTTCAAACTCCTTACCACACATTTGGGCCCCTAGAATGCCAGGGCAGTATAACTACCCCACAAGTGACCCCATTTTGGAAAGAAGACACCCCAAGGTATTCGCTGATGGGCATAGTGAGTTCCTAGAATTTTTTATTTTTTGTCACAAGTTAGTGGAAAATGCTGTTTTTTTTTTTTTTTTTTTTTTCATACAAAGTCTCATATTCCACTAACTTGTGACAAAAAATAAAAACTTCCATGAACTCACTATGCCCATCAGCGAATACCTTGGGGTCTCTTCTTTCCAAAATGGGGTCACTTGTGGGGTAGTTATACTGCCCTGGCATTCTAGGGGCCCAAATGTGTGGTAAGGAGTTTGAAATCAAATTCTCTAAAAAATGACGAGTGAAATCCGAAAGGTGTTCTTTGGAATATGGGCCCCTTTGCCCACCTAGGCTGCAAAAAAGTGTCACACATCTGGTATCTCCGTATTCAGTAGAAGTTGGGGAATGTGTTTTGAGGTGTCATTTTACATATACCCATGCAGGGTGAGATAAATATCTTGGTCAAATGCCAACTTTGTATAAAAAAATGGGAAAAGTTGTCTTTTGCCAAGATATTTCTCTCACCCAGCATGGGTATATGTAAAATGACACCCCAAAACACATTCCCCAAATTCTACTGAATACGGAGATACCAGATGTGTGACACTTTTTTGCAGCCTAGGTGGGCAAAGGGGCCCATATTCCAAAGAGCACCTTTCGGATTTCACTCGTCATTTTTTAGAGAATTTGATTTCAAACTCCTTACCACACATTTGGGCCCCTAGAATGCCAGGGCAGTATAACTACCCCACAAGTGACCCCATTTTGGAAAGAAGAGACCCCAAGGTATTCGCTGATGGGCAAAGTGAGTTCATGGAAGTTTTTATTTTTTGTCACAAGTTAGTGGAATATGAGACTTTGTATGAAAAAAAAAAAAAAAAAAAAAATCATCATTTTCCACTAACTTGTGACAAAAAATAAAAAATTCTAGGAACTCGCCATGCCCCTCACGGAATACCTTGGGGTGTCTTCTTTCCAAAATGGGGTCACTTGTGGGGTAGTTATACTGCCCTGGCATTTTCCAGGGGCCCTAATGTGTGGTAAGTAGGTAAATGACCAGTGAAATCCGAAAGGTGCTCTTTGGAATGTGGGCCCCTTTGCCCACCTAGGCTGCAAAAAAGTGTCACACATGTGGTATCGCTGTATTCAGGAGACGTTGGGGAATGTGTTTTGGGGTGTCTTTTTACATATACCCATGCTGGGTGAGAGAAATATCTTGGCAAAAGACAACTTTTCCCATTTTTTTATACAAAGTTGGCATTTGACCAAGATATTTATCTCACCCAGCATGGGTATATGTAAAATGACACCCCAAAACACATTCCCCAACTTCTCCTGAGTACGGCGATACCAGATGTGTGACACTTTTTTGCAGCCTAGATGCGCAAAGGGGCCCAAATTCCTTTTAGGAGGGCATTTTTAGACATTTGTATACCAGACTTCTTCTCACGCTTTGGGGCCCCTAGAATGCCAGGGCAGTATAAATACCCCACATGTGACCCCATTTTGGAAAGAAGACACCCCAAGGTATTCAATGAGGGGCATGGCGAGTTCATAGAAATTTTTTTTTTTTGGCACAAGTTAGCGGAAATTGATATTTTTTATTTTTTTCTCACAAAGTCTCCCGTTCCGCTAACTTGGGACAAAAATTTCAATCTTTCATGGACTCAATATGCCCCTCACGGAATACCTGGGGGTGTCTTCTTTCCGAAATGGGGTCACATGTGGGGTATTTATACTGCCCTGGCATTCTAGGGGCCCTAAAGCGTGAGAAGAAGTCTGGAATATAAATGTCTAAAAAATTTTACGCATTTGGATTCGGTGAGGGGTATGGTGAGTTCATGTGAGATTTTATTTTTTGACACAAGTTAGTGGAATATGAGACTTTGTAAGAAAAAAAAAAAAAAAATTCCGCTAACTTGGGCCAAAAAAATGTCTGAATGGAGCCTTACAGAGGGTGATCAATGACAGGGGGGTGATCAATGACAGGGGGTTGATCAATGACAGGGGGGTAATCAATGACAGGGGGGTAATCAATGACAGGGGGGTGATCAGGGAGTCTATATGGGGTGATCACCACAGTCATTGATCATGCCCCTGTAAGGCTCTATTCAGACGTCCGTATGCGTTTTGCGGATCCGATCCATCTATCAGTGCATCCGTAAAAATCATGCGGACATCTGAATGGAGCTTTACAGGGGGGTAATCAATGACAGGGGGGTGATCAGGGAGTCTATATGGGGTGATAACCACAGTCATTGATCATGCCCCTGTAAGGCTTCATTCAGACGTCCGGATGCGTTTTGCGGATCCGATCCATCTATCAGTGCATCCGTAAAAATCATGCGGACATCTGAATGGAGCTTTACAGGGGGTTGATCAATGACAGGGGTGTAATCAATGACAGGGGGGTGATCAGGGAGTCTATATGGGGTGATAACCACAGTCATTGATCACGCCCCTGTAAGGCTTCATTCAGACGTCCGGATGCGTTTTGCGGATCCGATCCATCTATCAGTGGATCCGTAAAAATCATGCGGACATCTGAATGGAGCTTTACAGGGGGTTGATCAATGACAGGGGGGTAATCAATGACAGGGGGGTGATCAGGGAGTCTATATGGGGTGATAACCACAGTCATTGATCATGCCCCTGTAAGGCTTCATTCAGACGTCCGGATGCGTTTTGCGGATCCGATCCATCTATCAGTGGATCCGTAAAAATCATGCGGACATCTGAATGGAGCTTTACAGGGGGTTGATTAATGACAGGGGGGTGATCAGGGAGTCTATATGGGGTGATAACCACAGTCATTGATCATGCCCCTGTAAGGCTTCATTCAGACGTCCGGATGCGTTTTGCAGATCCGATCCATCTATCTATCAGTGCATCCGTAAAAATCATGCGGACATCTGAATGGAGCTTTACAGGGGGTTGATCAATGACAGGGGTGTAATCAATGACAGGGGGGTGATCAGGGAGTCTATATGGGGTGATCAGGGGCTAATAAGGGGTTAATAAGTGACGGGGGGGTGTAGTGTAGTGTAGTGGTGCTTGGTGGGACTTTACTGAGCTACCTGTGTCCTCTGGTGGTCGATCCAAACAAAGGGGACCACCAGAGGACCAGGTAGCAGGTATATTAGACGCTGTTATCAAAACAGCGTCTAATATACCTGTTAGGGGTTAAAAAAAACACATCTCCAGCCTGCCAGCGAACGATCGCCGCTGGCAGGCTGGAGATCAACTCTCTTACCTTCCGTTCCTGTGAGCGTGCGCGCCTGTGTGCGCGCGTTCACAGGAAATCCCGGCTCACGCGAGATGACGCGTATATGCGTCGCTGAGCGCAGGGCTGCCACCTCCGGAACGCGAATCTGCGTACAGCGGTCCGGAGGTGGTTAATAACTGAATATGGCAGCAGTATATAACCCTGGAATTTCAAACGTGCTGATGCATCAAGGCCTAAAAATTGTGTATTTTGCCCCAAAAAGGGTGTTTTATTAATAGAAGAATATAAGCCCTCTATATACAGGGTGTATCTCACACGGCCTGACCCACACTAGGCCTCAATTCAATTTGTTTGCCCAAAATGGCTGTATTTTAAATACCTGAATAGAAGCCCTGTATTTAAAGGGTGTATCTCACACACCCTGATCTACACTAGGACGCTATCAAAGAATTGTGTCCCAAAGGGCTTTATTTCAAGTAACTGAATAGAAAGATAGTATGTAAAGGCGGTATCTCACAATGACATCTGCAGCAAAGGCTGCCAACAATTTTTTTTTTGCCCAAACGGGTGTTTGTTTAATAACTGAATTTGACAGCAGTATATAACCCTGGAATTTCACACGTGCTGATGCTGCAAGGCCAGAAAAATAGTAGAATCTGGCAAAAAAGTGTGTTTTTAAAAATCAAGAAAATGATGGCTGTATTTCTAGCTTAAATTGCACACTGACTAAACCAGATGTTATATATTGCCAAAAAAGTGTTTTTTTGGTAACAGAATATGAAAGCTGTATATAGTAAACTTGAATTTAACACTTGCAGATCAGGAAAATAGTGTTTTTGGGCAAAAAAGTGTGTTTTTAAAAACCCAGAAAATGATGGCTGCATTTCTAGCTTAAATTGCACACTGACTAAGCCTACAAATGCACCAGATGTTGTAAATTGCGGAAAAAAATTTTTTTTTTTAAACTGATTATTTGTGCTGTTTTTAAAGCTTGGATTTCAATGTCCCAAAAGCTCAGATGCAGTGCTGGTGCACGGAGCTCGCATAGAATGGCTGCTGCCCCCTCCTGACTGAATTATAAAAGTTATTTTTTTCCGTCACTGGGCTCAGGGCTGGATAAAAAAAATTGTGCCCTGCACCCACACAACACGATGTATGTAGATCGCTGAGTTAGGCTACTTTCACACTAGCGTTTGGGGTTCCGCTTGTGAGCTCCGTTTGAAGGCTCTCACAAGCGGCCCCAAACGGATCCGTAGAGCCCCAATGCATTCTGAGTGGATGCGGATCCGCTCAGAATGCATCAGGATGGCTTCGCTTGGCCTCCGTTCCGCTCAGCAGACGGACATCCGAACGCAGCTTGCAGCGTTCGGGTGTCCGCCTGGCCGTGCGTACAATGTAAGTCAATGGGGACGGATCCGTTTGAAGTTGACACAATATTGTGCAATTTCAAACGGATCCATCCCCCATTGACTTTCAATGTAAAGTCTGGACAGATCCGTCTGACTAACTTTCACACTTAGAATTTTTTCTGAACTATAATGCAGACGGATCCGTTCTGAACGGATCCCAACGTTTGCATTATAGGAGCGGATCCGTCTGTGCAGACACCAGACGGATCCGCTCTGAACGCAAGTGTGAAAGTAGCCTAAGATTCACGTTTTGAGCAAATATTCTCTCCTATTCTCTCCCTGAAATCACCTGCAGCATCCTCTCCCTACACTAAGCACAGCAGAGTGATGTGCAGCACTACGTGACTCCAGCTTATATAGAGGCTGGGTCACATGCCACACTGGCCAATCACAGACATGCCATTAGTAGGCATGGCTGTGATGGCTTCTAAGGGCACAGAGTTAAACGCTTGTTGATTGGCTGCTCTGCAGTCTTTCAAAAAGCACAGAGAAATCACCGAACACCGAACCCTAACCCGAACTTTTACTGAAATGTTCGGGTCCGGGTTCCAAAAATCCTAAAGTTCGGTACGAACCCGAACTTTACAGTTCGGGTTCGCTCAACCCTACTGGCTCAACCCACAAAAAATTATATACCCAACATAACACCATCCAATAACCCCTTATCTAATTTCCGAACTGTTGTTTGGTTTACCTAAACATGCATTACCCAGTCACAATACCCTATAGGGCACATTCCTAACAAATCCCATGTTACCTCATCCTACCTTGTAACATAGACTAGTCTTACCCATCTATAACCCTTTTTTTTTTTTAAATAAGGTAAATCCATTATTGGTATAATTCATAATCCCATGCAGATTCCACAACATATGAATTTCTTGATCTTTACCTTTGTTATGATTTATGAGTTGTTTGTGTACATTCTTAACATTGCGTCATTATTACAGGTAAACCCGTTCCCTCGGTCCGCCACCACAAAAAAAAATCCCCCCAAAAAAAGGTGGCACACATAAAGGAGGAGGGAGAAAATGTGGAGGCGCCCATGGATGAGGAGGGAGAAAACGTGGAGGCCACTTCACCCCCAGATGTTTACGAGACAGAGGCGACTGAGGAGGAGGTCAGACCTTCCCAGCCACCTGATTCCGCCCCCCAGCTCCAGAAGAGGAGGAAGAGGTGTTCTACACCCCCCACCGGGAGGGTAAATATGTGCCCACATTAGTATAATTTGATATACATAACATATTCACAAGCATCCCACGATCCCCCCACCACCCTGCATCTCTGGAGCTGTAATGCACATGTGTAATGAACCTAAAAATAGCAACCCTTAGTTAACATGGCTGCCTGTTGAGCTGAGTTTCATTTGCACCCTGGTTCATAAACATTTATGCCTGGGGGCAGGGTGTTTGTTGGTCCGTAATAGACTGTCCCTCTGCATCAAATCACGTCCCGCTGAGGCCTACTTTTAATGGCCGGACGTGAAGTGGTTAAAAGTGGCAACAATGAGGGGACAACAGAAACTAGTGTTATAGGAAAATTTAAAAAAATGCGACATACTATGTAAACCACCGAAAAACTATTAACTAACAAAATAAATAACATCAGAACTATCACTAAGAAAACCAAAATATAATTAACGTAAATATCAATATTTATTGTATTTAGATGTAAATCGGCAGTGTTTAAACACATACTACACACAATGCACTAATTGTCTTGTAAGTAACCCTAATTTTAATTATTTATTTATTTTTTCCAGTAGTGAACAAGGCCATAAAGGAATTGGAGGCAAGCAAAAAAGAATTCCTCGACGATGTTGTGGAGCTAAAAAAAAATGCAGCATCGTTTCAAAAAGAGGTTTCGACAAATGGAGGAAAAACACCTTCACCAGCTGACAAAATATTATTGGAGCTAAAAAAGTTGCCCTAGAGGCTTGCTTTCTTATTTTTGTTAGAAATACATTTTTTTCAGTTTGATAACGTGTGCTTTGTGTTTTTTTTTTATGTAATGTTACGGTGTAATTTTAGAAATTTGTTGTAAGGCTCCTTTATTCCAGGGTCAGGACAGACAGCAGAACAGACAGCATTAGGTACATGGTAACACTGTAGTATACCCCCACACATAACTCAGCAGTGTCAGGACCTACAACAGCAAGTATCGGTAACGGTCGAGTAAAAGGCCCACACGTTAGTCATCAGGGTCAGGACAGACTTCAGCATCAGCACCAGGTAGATGTTAAGGGTCCAGTATAAGGGCTACACATAGTTCGGCCTAACTCAGCATGACAGCCAGCTCATGTTCGAAGTGTGCAGCAGGAATGAAATGCAACTATATCTTTTATTATTTGACGGTTCTTCTGATCCATCCTGCGAACCTTCTTTGAAACCCGCCGCCGCAGCAGCTTATGTAGAGCCAATTGATCCTTTTCTTGCTCCTTCTGGTACTTGGCCATTCGTTGATGGCATTTATAGATTACTGTATGTTTAAAAGAAAATATTAATGCAATTTAGTTTAGCAGATAATTAGTGCATTGTGTGGAGTAGGTGTAGAAACACTTAAGATTTACATCAAAATCCAAAAGTTACACATGTTTATGGTCATTATAGTGTTTTTTGGATTAGTGATAGTTCGGATACAGTTTAATGTTATTTTTTGGGTAGTTTATATTTATTAGCTACTTTAGACACTTACGCCACTTGCACATGACCGTATGCCCTTCGAGACATACGGTCCATGAGCATGCCATATGTCCCTGAGCGGCATACTACATCCTGCACATGGGAGCGCACAGCGGCAGAGGTTACTATGATACTCTCCACATTGTCCGCCCGTGGGACTTTAGTCCTTTGTTCATATGAGTGCAGGACAATCGACTCGCGGGTGGCCGATGCGCACAGCATCAATAGTAACCTATGGTTAATATACATTATTGGCATAGTAACCTATGATGCTGTGCTCTCCCGTGTGCATGTTGTATGCCGCTCCGGGACATATGGCATGCTCATGGACCGTATGTCTCGGAGGGCATACGATCGTGTGCAAGGGGCCTTAGGCTACATGCACACGACCGTTGTGTGTTTTACATTGCGCGTTAATAGTGTATCTGAAAAACCCGTAAGGCTTCCCTGTGCATTATGCAATTAGCGTAACTGCCCAGACAGCCAGGGCCGCTGATAGGCCAGTACAGCTGGCCCAGTTGTACCGGGCCCGGCTGGCAGGGGGGCCCGGGCACAGGGCCGATCCTACACGGGGTGCAGTGGGTGCCCCGCACCCCAGCGCTGCGGCCCTGGTGACAAGTGGGGGCGGCCGCGGCCGGCGGCAGGGCAGAGCAGGAGATGAGCGCCTCCATTGCTGAAGCGCTCATCTCCATAGTCATCTGTATTGCCGTCCTCAGGACGGCAATACAGATGCCTGTCTGTGCTGCGGCAGAGGAGGGAGAGGTGTGTCCCCTCCTGTTCCTCTGATAGGCTGCCGGCTTAGTGCTGGCAGCCTATCAGAGGCCGGTGATGGCGCGATGACGTCATCGCGTCGCCTGAGCCGTATAGCGAGGGACACACAGACGGAAGAGGTGGCCTGCATCGCATCGCATTGCTGGAGGTAAGTATAAGTGTATTATTTTTTTTAATTTTTTTATATAGGTACAATACTGGGCTGGCACATGATAAGGGGGGCTACTGGGCTGGCACATAAGGGGGGACTACTGGGCTGGGCTGGCACATGATAAGGGGGGCTACTGGGCTGGCACATGATAAGGGGGGACTACTGGGCTGGCACATGATAAGGGGGGACTACTGGGCTGGCACATGATAAGGGGGGACTACTGGGCTGGCACATGATAAGGGGGGACTACTGGGCTGGCACATGATAAGGGGGGCTACTGGCACATGATATGGGGGGCTACTGGCACATGATATGGGGGCACTCTGGCTACTGGCACATGATATGGGGGCACTCTGGCTACTGGCACATGATAATGGGGGGGATCTGGCTACTGGCACATGATATGGGGGGCTCTGGCTACTGACACATGATATGGGGGGGCTCTGGCTACTGACACATGATATGGGGGGGCTCTGGCTACTGGCACATGATGGTGGGGGGGGGGGCTCTGGCTACTGGCACATGATATGGGGGGGGGCTCTGGCTACTGGCACATGATATGGGGGGCTACTGGCACATGATAAGGGGGGCTACTGGCACATGATAAGGGGGCTACTGGCACATGATAAGGGGGGCTACTGGCACATGATAAGGAGGGCTACTGGCACATAGGGGGGCTACTGGCACATAAGGGGGGCTACTGGCACATGATATGGGGGGGCTCTGGCTACTGGCATATGATATGGGGGGCTCTGGCTACTGGCACATGATGGTGGGGGGGCTCTTATTTCTGGCACATGATTGGGGGCACTCTGGCTCCTGGCACATGATATGGGGGGCTCTGGCTACTGACACATGATATGGGGGGGCTCTGGCTACTGACATGATATGGGGGGGCTCTGGCTACTGGCACATGATGGTGGGGGGGCTCTTATTACTGGCACATGATTGGGGGCATCTATGGGGGCACATCTTACTGCAGATTATTGGGGGGCACTATAGGGGCATCTACTGAGGCTAAAAAAGAAGATATTTTATATGGGGGCTCTGTATAGGGGCATTTTATACTGGGACACATTATGGTGGGTACTATGGGGAAGGGGGGGGCACTATGGGGGTCATCTACGGGGGCACTGAGAAGGGGTATTTTATATTGGCACATTATGGGAACATTAGCTCAACTGGGGGCATTACAAATGTTTTGCATATTATAAGGAGAATTATTACTACTGGGGGGGCATTATGGTGGGCTTTATTACTCCCCCATGGTATGACCCCCTAGTAGCAGCACCAGCCTCTCCCTGCTCTGCTATCCCTCTGCCCTTTCTCCAAATCCTTATTATGAAATCTTTCTCATTAGGTTAAAGCACAACATCAGCTCCGCCGAGCCCCCGGCCAAAGTGTTGAAGTGGCGTCCGAGATCCCCAAGGGCCAAGTCAAGTAACTGTAAGTTTTTATGGGGGTTCTACAAAAGAGCTATCGTGGGGCAAAGTTCATATTCGTGTTTACACACGTGTTTTAAAATGAATGCTTTCTCCTATTATAAACAAGTAAATAATGACGCAATGCTGTGGGGCTGGTGTGCAACTTTTTCCAGGGCTGGTTTTTATCCCCAGTCCGGCCCTGGCCGAGCGAGCCGCCGGGACTTTTTTTTTGACTTTTTTTTTTTTTTAAGCCGAGCAGCCGAGCCGCCGATTCGTGGGGCTGAAGTTGTTGCCATAGAAACATTGTAAAGGGGAGGAGTTATTAAGATAACCACGCCCATGTGGGGGCGCCAGAAATATTTCTGCACCCAGGCGCCTGTGACCCTAGGATCGGCCCTGCCCGGGCAGCCTCGACATAACCAATTAATGTTCTAAAAAAAACAAAAAAAAAACCTCCACAGCCCTGAACGCTAGTCAAACGCCGTCGTACCCCCCCCCCCCCCCCCCCTGCTTTCTACGTTTTTTTTTTTTTTTTAAATCGCCGCTCAGTACCTGCCTGCTTGCTCCGTTTGTATGCGGCAGCAGGTAGGGACTATTTCCTCTGTTTCGGGCGCGGAAGAGTATCTCTTCTCTTCTCTCTCCCGCGCCCGCTCCTCTGCTCTGCTCAGTCTGCTCTGCAGAATCAAGTCCCGGCCAGCTTGTCCTTCCCTGGCGCCGCGGAGTGATTCTTCTCCCTCCGCGGCGCCAGGGAAGAGAGTGAGAGAAGGAAAAGCACCACTGGCAGTGAAGAAAGGAAAAAAAATAAAAAATTTTGTGACACTCCGGGCAGCGAATCCAGGAATCCAGGGAGGCAGACAGCACAGCAGCCAGCGCTACTACTACAGTCTATCTACAGTGAAGGAGGAAGTGACTCTGTCCTGGGGCCAGGAATCAGGATAACAGGTATGAATGTACTTGTTTGGGGGGGGGGGGGTCAAGATCTACTGTCTGCAGGCTCACTCTAATTATTATTTCAGGCCTGGCTACCCCACTGTAGTTGAGTTGTCTACAGTAAACTATCTTTAACGAGACCTGGCTTGTTGTTTTTTTTCCACCTTTATCATTTGTTTAATCTTCCTAATTTTTTCAAAATACCACTTCATTTATTCATTAATGTTTTTTTATTACATATTGATATTAAAGAGGTCTGTTCTCATCTGAAAACAGTATTTATTTTGGATAATAAAACTTATAACTGGCTGGAGAAAAATAAATATCACTTGTAGACAAATCTGCATGTTGTTTCAAGGCGGCGTCTGGGGAGGGGCCAAGGGCGGGGCCAGGGGTGTGGCTGAAGGAGGGATCAGGGGGTGGAGCTGAAGGGGGCCCCGTCATGTATGCTGTACGGGGCCCCATGATTTCTATCAGCGGCCCTGCAGACAGCCATTTCAATAACTGCATATTCTTGACCGCAAAACGGACAACAATAGGACATGGAATTGAATGGGTCCATATCAAAGCTGTAAAAACTGCAGCTTGGATGCGGAGCTAAACAATGGTCGTGCGCCTAATGGACGGGTGCATTTCTGTTTTTTTATAGTAAGGTAGTTTATGTTGACCCCCTCATTGTAGGGACTTATAAACAATTACCAACCGGCCAATTTACTAGTAAGCCGCAGCGGGAAGTGACTGGACGCACAGGGACGTACTATTATGTAACATGTATGGATATGTGCGTCAAACCGGCTAGTCCCAGAGCTGCTACGAGATTTCGCCCATTATCACACACCAGCAGGCCGGGCTTGAGGCTGACTGGCACAAACCACTCATCAGTCTGTTGTTCAAGGCCCGTCCACAGCTCCTGCGCGGTGTGGGGTTTGTCCCCCAAACAGATAAGTTTTAAAACTGCCTGCTGTCGTTTACCCCTGCCTATGCTGAAGTTGGTGGTGAAGTTGTTGCGCTGACTGGATGAGGAGCCGGTAGAGGATGAGGAAGCGGAGTAGGAATAGGAAGTAACAGGAGGCAAACTGAAGTGCCCTGCAATCCTCGGTGGTGGAAGGACATGCGCCAAACTGCTATCCGCCTCAGGCCTAGCCGCCACTGCATTTATCCAGTGTGCTGTTATGTAGATATAACGTCCCTGACCGTGCTTACTGGCCCACGTATCCGTAGTGAGGTGCACCTTGCCACAGATGGTGTTGCACAGTGCACACCTGATTTTGTCCCCTACTTGGTTGTGCAGGGAAGGGGTGGCTCGCCTGCAAAAGTAGTGGCGGCTCGACACGACATACTGTGGGACAGCCACCGCCATAAGGCCTTTAAAACTATCAGTCTCCACCAGACGGAATGACAGCATTTCAAAGGTCAGTAATTTAGAAATGCTGGCTTTCAGGACTAGGGATCGCGGTTGGGTAGGGTGTTACTTCCTCTTCCTCTCCAGCGTTTGGGAGATGCAGAGCTGAACGCTTCCGTGGGACATTGTGGAGATGCTTGGTGACCCAGGTGTTAGTGGTGCTGGCAGATCCACTGTTTGCGGGGTGGCAGGTGGCACTGTCACTCCAGAGGTGGATGAAGAGGCCGAGACTGCAGCAGAAGAGAAAGCAGGAGGAGCCAGAGACCTTTCTTGGTTTTTGAGGTGTCTACTCCACTGCAGCTCGTGCTTTGCACTTAAATGCCTGGTCATGCAGGTTATGCTCAGGTTGAGAACGTTTATGCTTCGCTTCAGGCTCTGATTGCACAGCGTGCAAACCACTCGTGTCTTGTCGTCAGCACATTTTCTGAAGAACTGCCACGCCAGGGAACTCCTTGGAGCTGGCTTTGGTGTGCTCGGTCCCTTGCTGCTGTGGGCAGTAGCAGGCATACTGTCTAGAGGACGGCCGCTCCGCTTTTGCGCCCTGCTCCCTCTTTTGCTGTGCTGGTGGCTCTGTGCGACTGCCTCTTCCTCCGAACTACATAGGTCACTCGCATGACCTTGATTCCATGTGGGGTCGAGGACCTCATCGTCCTCCATATCATCTTCCACACAGTCTTCACCCCTGCCTTCCTTGTCAGTCTGCACACTTTCGAAAGCCCCAGCAGTTGGCACCTGTGTTTCGTCATCATCCGAGACGTGCTGCGATAGTCTTCCCATGTACTCATCTTGAAAGATAAGTGGTTGGGCATCGGTGCACTCAATCTCTTCCACTTCTGGGGCAGGGCTAGGTGGATGGCCCTGGGAAACCCTGCTAACAGAGTCATCAAAAAGCAGAAGAGACTGCTGCATGACTTGGGGCTCAGACTACTTGGCTAATTTGCAAGGGGTTGAGGTGAAATACTGATGGACATCGTCTGCAGGTGCCAACTGTGGTCGTTCAGCAGGAGACTGGGTGGGAGACAATGTGAAGGAACTGGGTCCACTGTCAGCAACCCAATCTACTATCGCCTGTACTTGTTCAGGCCTCACCATTCGTAGAGCCGCATTAGGCCCGACCAAATACCGCTGCAAGTTCTATTGCCTACTCGCACCTTAGGAAGGCTTTTTACTTGTGCATGTAGCTGGCACAGATCGACCATGTCCTCTCCCTGCAACAGGAGCTCCACCAGCAGCACCACGACCTGGTCCACTTCTCATATTTGACGCTCTCCTCATATTTCTCGAATTTAGGGTCTTGCCCTAAATGGGTGTTTAACTAATAGTAGAATAGAACGACAGTATGTACAGGGTGTATCTCACACGCCCTGAACCAGACTAGGCCTCAATTAAATTTGTTTGCCCTAAATGGCTGTATTTCAAATACTTGAATAGAAGCCCTGTATTTAAAGGGTGTATCTCACACGGTCTGAACCAGACTAGGCCTCAATTAAATTTGTTTGCCTAAAATGGCTGTATTTCAAATACCTGAATCAAACCCCTGTATTTAAAGGATGTATCTCACACTGCCTGAACCAGACTAGGCCTCAAATAAATTAGTTTGCCCAAAATGGCTGTATTTCAAATACCTGAATAGAAGCCCTGTATTTAAAGGGTGTATCTCACACGGCCTGACCCACACTAGGCCTCAATTAAAGATTTGTGCACCAAATGGCGGTATTTCAAATATCTGAAAATAACCCAAATATATAAAGAGTGTATCTCACAATGACATATGCAGCAAAAGCTGCCAAATAAACTTTTTTTGCCCAAACGGGTGTTTGTTTAATAACTGAATATGGCAGCAGTATATAACCCTAGAATTTCAAACGTGCTGATGCATCAAGGCCTAAAAATTGTGTATTTTGCCCCAAAAAGGGTGTTTTATTAATAGAAGAATATAAGCCCTCTATATACAGGGTGTATCTCACACGGCCTGACCCACACTAGGCCTCAATTCAATTTGTTTGCCCAAAATGGCTGTATTTTAAATACCTGAATAGAAGCCCTGTATTTAAAGGGTGTATCTCACACACCCTGATCTACACTAGGACGCTATCAAAGAATTGTGTCCCAAAGGGCTTTATTTCAAGTAACTGAATAGAAAGATAGTATGTAAAGGCGGTATCTCACAATGACATCTGCAGCAAAGGCTGCCAACAATTTTTTTTTTGCCCAAACGGGTGTTTGTTTAATAACTGAATTTGACAGCAGTATATAACCCTGGAATTTCACACGTGCTGATGCTGCAAGGCCAGAAAAATAGTAGAATCTGGCAAAAAAGTTGTTTTTAAAAATCAAGAAAATGATGGCTGTATTTCTAGCTTAAATTGCACACTGACTAAACCAGATGTTATATATTGCCAAAAAAGTGTTTTTTTGGTAACAGAATATGAAAGCTGTATATAGTAAACTTAAATTTAACACTTGCAGATCAGGAAAATAGTGTTTTTGGGCAAAAAAGTGTGTTTTTAAAAACCCAGAAAATGATGGCTGTATTTCTAGCTTAAATTGCACACTGACTAAGCCTACAAATGCACCAGATGTTGTAAATTGCGAAAAAAAAAAAATTTTTCAAACTGATTATTTGTGCTGTTTTTAAAGCTTGGATTTCAATGTCCCAAAAGCTCAGATGCAGTGCTGGTGCACGGAGCTCGCATAGAATGGCTGCTGCCCCCTCCTGACTGAATTATAAAAGTTATTTTTTTCCGTCACTGGGCTCAGGGCTGGATAAAAAAAATTGTGCCCTGCACCCACACAACACAATGTATGTAGATCGCTGAGTTAGGCTACTTTCACACTAGCGTTTGGGGTTCCGCTTGTGAGCTCCGTTTGAAGGCTCTCACAAGCGGCCCCAAACGGATCCGTAGAGCCCCAATGCATTCTGAGTGGATGCGGATCCGCTCAGAATGCATCAGGATGGCTCCGCTTGGCCTCCGTTCCGCTCAGCAGACGGACATCCGAACGCAGCTTGCAGCGTTCGGGTGTCCGCCTGGCTGTGCGTACAATGTAAGTCAATGGGGACGGATCCGTTTGAAGTTGACACAATATGGTGCAATTTCAAACGGATCCATCCCCCATTGACTTTCAATGTAAAGTCTGGACAGATCCGTCTGACTAACTTTCACACTTAGAATTTTTTCTGAACTATAATGCAGACGGATTCGTTCTGAACGGATCCCAACGTTTGCATTATAGGAGCGGATCCGTCTGTGCAGACACCAGACGGATCCGCTCTGAACGCAAGTGTGAAAGTAGCCTAAGATTCACGTTTTGAGCAAATATTCGATCCTATTCTCTCCCTGAAATCATCTGCAGCATCCTCTCCCTACACTAAGCACAGCAGAGTGATGTGCAGCACTACGTGACTCCAGCTTATATAGAGGCTGGGTCACATGCTACACTGGCCAATCACAGACATGCCATTAGTAGGCATGGCTGTGATGGCTTCTAAGGGCACAGAGTTAAACGCTTGTTGATTGGCTGCTCTGCAGTCTTTCAAAAAGCACAGAGAAATCACCGAACACCGAACCCTAACCCGAACTTTTACTGAAATGTTCGGGTCCGGGTTCCAAAAATCCTAAAGTTCGGTACGAACCCGAACTTTACAGTTCGGGTTCGCTCAACCCTACTGGCTCAACCCACAAAAAATTATATACCCAACATAACACCATCCAATAACCCCTTATCTAATTTCCGAACTGTTGTTTGGTTTACCTAAACATGCATTACCCAGTCACAATACCCTATAGGGCACATTCCTAACAAATCCCATGTTACCTCATCCTACCTTGTAACATAGACTAGTTTTACCCAACATTAACCCTTTTTTTTTTTTAAATAAGGTAAATCCATTATTGGTATAATTCATAATCCCATGCAGATTCCACAACATATGAATTTCTTGATCTTTACCTTTGTTATGATTTATGAGTTGTTTGTGTACATTCTTAACATTGCGTCATTATTACAGGTAAACCCGTTCCCTCGGTCCGCCACCACAAAAAAAAATCCCCCCAAAAAAAGGTGGCACACATAAAGGAGGAGGGAGAAAATGTGGAGGCGCCCATGGATGAGGAGGGAGAAAACGTGGAGGCCACTTCACCCCCAGATGTTTACGAGACAGAGGCGACTGAGGAGGAGGTCAGACCTTCCCAGCCACCTGATTCCGCCCCCCAGCTCCAGAAGAGGAGGAAGAGGTGTTCTACACCCCCCACCGGGAGGGTAAATATGTGCCCACATTAGTATAATTTGATATACATAACATATTCACAAGCATCCCACGATCCCCCCACCACCCTGCATCTCTGGAGCTGTAATGCACATGTGTAATGAACCTAAAAATAGCAACCCTTAGTTAACATGGCTGCCTGTTGAGCTGAGTTTCATTTGCACCCTGGTTCATAAACATTTATGCCTGGGGGCAGGGTGTTTGTTGGTCCGTAATAGACTGTCCCTCTGCATCAAATCACGTCCCGCTGAGGCCTACTTTTAATGGCCGGACGTGAAGTGGTTAAAAGTGGCAACAATGAGGGGACAACAGACACTAGTGTTATAGGAAAATTTAAAAAAATGCGACATACTATGTAAACCACCGAAAAACTATTAACTAACAAAATAAATAACATCAGAACTATCACTAAGAAAACCAAAATATAATTAACGTAAATATCAATATTTATTGTATTTAGATGTAAATCGGCAGTGTTTAAACACATACTACACACAATGCACTAATTGTCTTGTAAGTAACCCTAATTTTAATTATTTATTTATTTTTTCCAGTAGTGAACAAGGCCATAAAGGAATTGGAGGCAAGCAAAAAAGAATTCCTCAACGATGTTGTGGAGCTAAAAAAAAATGCAGCATCGTTTCAAAAAGAGGTTTCGACAAATGGAGGAAAAACACCTTCACCAGCTCCAAAAAATTGACAAAATATTATTGGAGCTAAAAAAGTTGCCCTAGAGGCTTGCTTTCTTATTTTTGTTAGAAATACATTTTTTTCAGTTTGATAACGTGTGCTTTGTGTTTTTTTTTTATGTAATGTTACGGTGTAATTTTAGAAATTTGTTGTAAGGCTCCTTTATTCCAGGGTCAGGACAGACAGCAGAACAGACAGCATTAGGTACATGGTAACACTGTAGTATACCCCCACACATAACTCAGCAGTGTCAGGACCTACAACAGCAAGTATCGGTTGCGGTCGAGTAAAAGGCCCACACGTTAGTCATCAGGGTCAGGACAGACTTCAGCATCAGCACCAGGTAGATGTTAAGGGTCCAGTATAAGGGCTACACATAGTTCGGCCTAACTCAGCATGACAGCCAGCTCATGTTCGAAGTGTGCAGCAGGAATGAAATGCAACTATATCTTTTATTATTTGACGGTTCTTCTGATCCATCCTGCGAACCTTCTTTCAAACCCGCCGCCGCAGCAGCTTATGTAGAGCCAATTGATCCTTTTCTTGCTCCTTCTGGTACTTGGCCATTCGTTGATGGCATTTATAGATTACTGTATGTTTAAAAGAAAATATTAATGCAATTTAGTTTAGCAGATAATTAGTGCATTGTGTGGAGTAGGTGTAGAAACACTTAAGATTTACATCAAAATCCAAAAGTTACACATGTTTATGGTCATTATAGTGTTTTTTGGATTAGTGATCGTTCGGATACAGTTTAATGTTATTTTTTGGGTAGTTTATATTTATTAGCTACTTTAGACACTTACGCCACTTGCACATGACCGTATGCCCTTCGAGACATACGGTCCATGAGCATGCCATATGTCCCTGAGCGGCATACTACATCCTGCACATGGGAGCGCACAGCAGCAGAGGTTACTATGATACTCTCCACATCGTCCGCCCGTGGGACTTTAGTCCTTTGTTCATATGAGTGCAGGACAATCGACTCGCGGGTGGCCGATGCGCACAGCATCAATAGTAACCTATGGTTAATATACATTATTGGCATAGTAACCTATGATGCTGTGCTCTCCCGTGTGCATGTTGTATGCCGCTCCGGGACATATGGCATGCTCATGGACCGTATGTCTCGGAGGGCATACGATCGTGTGCAAGGGGCCTTAGGCTACATGCATTCGACCGGTGTGTGTTTTACATTGCGCGTTAATAGTGTATCTGAAAAACCCGTAAGGCTTCCCTGTGCATTATGCAATTAGCGTAACTGCCCAGACAGCCATTTCAATAACTGCATATTCTTGACCGCAAAACGGACAACAATAGGACATGGAATTGAATGGGTCCATATCAAAGCTGTAAAAACTGCAGCTTGGATGCGGAGCTAAACAATGGTCGTGCGCCTAATGGACGGGTGCATTTCTGTTTTTTTATAGTAAGGTAGTTTATGTTGACCCCCTCATTGTAGGGACTTATAAACAATTACCAACCGGCCAATTTACTAGTAAGCCGCAGCGGGAAGTGACTGGACGCACAGGGACGTACTATTATGTAACAACAAACCCCCGGGCCCCAGACGTAGTTGCTTGCTAACCGGGGTGCAAAGGCTGCTCAGGTAAACAGTCAGCCATGTTAACTAAGGTCGGCTATAGTTTAGATTTCTTACACATGTGCATTTTTGCTCCAGAGTTAAAAGGGGGGTGGGGGGATCATGTGATGCATGTGAACATCTTATGTATACAGAATTATTTTGATGTGTGCACATATTTACCCTCCTGGGGGGGGGGGGGGTGTAGACCAACTCTCCCTCCTCCTCTTCTTCTTAATCTGGGTGGTTTGCTTCTGGAGGATGAGAAGGTCCGGCCTCTTCTGTCTCTACTTCTACCATTGCGCATACATCAGGGGGCTAAGTGTAGACATCAGGGTGGGGGGGGGGGGGGACTGCAGACACTTTAGGGGGGGAAGTGGCCCAGACATTTGCAGAGGGGGGGAGTGCTCTCCCTCCGACTGCTCCTCAGACTCATCAGGGGGGGGGAGTGCAGACATGAGAGGAGGAACTGCAGACATCAGGGGGGGAACTGCATATATCAGAGGGGGAACTTCAGACATCAGGGGGGGAAGTGGCCAAGACAGTTGCAGAGTGTCCGGCCTTGTTTCCCTCCGAATGCTCCTCCGACTCTTCGTCCATCGACACCTGCACCACGTTCAGAACAGGCCTTTTGCATCTTCGTTGTTTTGTTGATGGAACGGGAAGGCCTGTAAATAATCACACAATGTTAAGAATTTAAACCAAAAACTCAGAATTCATAACAAAGTAATAGATCAAGAAATTCTGAGATGTATTGATCTGCTTGGGATTATGATTATACACATGGTGTATAAACTCAACTTGTGGTTTTATAATATGCAAAAACAAGTGTTATAGATTGATAGAACTAGTCGAAGTTACTAGGTACGATGAGCTAACACAGGGATTTGTTAGGAGGATGTGCTATAGGGCAGTGGTCCCCAACCGCGGCGATCATGTCCGTCTTTAACGCTGTACTAATGAAGCGCTTCCATTATGGAAGCGCTTCATTAGTACAGGAGGACCAGGAAGCGGTAAAGGATCTGTACTCACCGCTTCCTGGTCCTCGGCTCGGCTATCGGCTGTGCAGGGCTGCGCACAGCAGAATGAAGAGAATCGTGATGGTGACCAGGAGCAGGAGAGGTAAGTGTTTTTTTTTATTTATTTGCACTGGGAGCTGACATGGGGGGCTGATGGCTCCCATGGGGGACTGATGGCTGAGATGGGGGGCTGATGGCTGACATGGGGGCTGATAGATGGCTAAAGGTTGGGGGGTTGATCTGAGGCATTGGGGGTCTGATTGCTGGTCTGACCTGAGGTGTAATGAATTATTTTTTTCTTATTGTTCTACTCTAAAACCTAGGTGCATCTTATATAGGGCGAAAAATACGGTACAGTGCAGCACAGACCAGTGCAGCAGAGACCAGTGCAGCATAGACCCTAGTCAGTTTATATAGTCGTTATATATTTTAATATGCACCTTGTGTTTTGTTATGCGCGTGAATCAGTCAGCGCCGACTAGCACCAGCTAAGCCCCGCCCACCCCTAAGCCCCCCACAGAACCCCCGCCCCCTTCCCCCCCCACCCGGTTTCTGGGAAAATTGTCTTGCATGAAACTGGTCCTTGGTGCAAAAAAGGTTGAGGACCACTGCTATATGGTATTGTGGCAGGGTTATTGACGGTTTGGGGACCTAAACAACACTTCTGCAATTAGATACAGGGTTATTAGATGGTGTTATGTTTTTTTAAGTTAATTTTGGTGGCTGCCAGCGTTATACTGTCTGCCAAGCCACATTTTATGATCTGCAGCCTGCCCGACCTCCCTCCCTGTTGACTTAGTTGTCACAGTTACTTATTAGAAGGGGGCTTAAAGGGATTCTGTCACCAGGATTTCACTTACTGAGCTGTTAACATGACCACATCAGTCTTCACGATTTATATTACAATCTACTAGTATTACTGCGCTGTGTCTTGTAATTTTTGTCTGTAAAATCGCTTTTATTAATATGCAAATTACCTAAATAAGGAGCCTAAGGGGCTGTCCCTCTGTCCGGTGGAGCCCAGCCACACCCCTTCTCCTTGAGCCCAGCACCGGCCCACTGCTAATTTATTCACTCCTCATCGCCGACCTCATATTCCTGGTGCGCTGTAATCTCGCGCATGCACCGTGGAAAGACCAGTCAGCGCACTAGGCATATGATTACGGCGCACTAGGCATATGAGTCGGCGATGAGGAGTGAATAAACTAGCAGTGGGGTGGTGCTGGGCTCAAGAAGAAGGGGTGTGGCTGGGCTCCACCGGACAGAGGGACAGTCCCTTGGGCTCCTTATTTAGGTAATTTTCATATTAATAAAAGCAATTTTACAGACAAATTACAAGACACAGCGCAGTAATACTAGTAGATTGTAATATAAATCGTGAAGACTGATGTGGTCATGTTAACAGCTCAGTAAGTGAAATCCTGGTGACAGAATTCCTTTAAACTCGCTTGCCGATAGGTGGTGACTGGTGAGCGGACTTGATGGTTAAATTCTATTCATCCACAGTTTATCGCAGGTCTATTCAGCGGTTAATGTTAGTCTTCTATGTAAAATCAACAGTTTACATCACTAATGTTTGATCTCCCATACCTTCCACCTATTTCAATCTTAACCTCTCGTATAGCATTGAATTATTGGTATATGAGGTGAATTTACTGGTGTGTGTGTGTGTACATATATATATATATATATATATATATATATATATACTCTGTAATCCCATGCAAATTATGAGGGGGATTTATGTAATGGACGGGTCCTTTCACCGGAATACTGAAAGATGTTTGCTGTTGATGTATATATAAATAACGAGACATATACAGTATATTTATGTGTGTGTCAAATGTATGAAATCATCTGGTGACATCATACATGGGTCCCGCGCTGTGTGTATAACTCTTTATATGTATACAATCACAGGGAGGGAGAGATATATGACGTAACCGGATGATTTTGTCAAAACCGGTAATAAGTAATCATTTGTAAAAAAAATGCCCAGACTCTTGTCTTTCGTCTGCTGTTCATTTAGTTAACCGTATTTAGCCCTTTAAATGTACACAAACCACCTTATCTGCCTGTGACGCAGTTAGCGAACACAACGGACATTAGCGAACACAATGGACATTAGCGAACACAATGGATATTGCCTGTGACACAATCCACAAACACAATGTATATTGCCTTTGACGCAATCCACAAACACAATGGATATTGCATGTGATACATTTAGCAAACACAATGGTCTTAGTCATCGACCGCATGGAACTATGTCTGGCCCCTTTATCCAATTATCTCCAGGATAGAGAGAAGAGATTTTACTATTCATGTTAGAGTGTGTATCTTACTGTATATTGATTGGTGACTGTATTTTGTGTGCCTGTTTCCCACAAGGGCCCCGTGTGAGTAAACCCTTGCCGGAGGTTAACCCTACTACATCTGTATGGATTAGCAGCATTACTGTATATATACATTACAGAGTGTTGTAGAGAGAGGGACCAAATTCATGTAAGCATTGTACCTGGGTATAATCTTGAACTGTACTCCACTAGTCGATCGTACTTTAGCCTCTTGATGTCACACCATTTTTTTGGGATGGCCGGTATTTAATGCCGCACTCCATATTTTGCATATAACTCTGATTGAAGAGACAGTACTATCTCCATCTTGTCCTTTCTTTTCGTGGTCTGGTCATATCCCCGAAGAAGAAATCGCTGATGGATAAAGATGAAAGCATATATTCAAAAAAAAATTTGTATACCACAAAAAATAAACATATATCCAAAATAAAATAAAAAAATCATTGAAAACCAAATTTTCATTTTCATGTTACTGTTAAGAATCCTGATTCTATTGCGATTCTATGTGTGTGGGCTCTGACAAATCAGATATTGGCCAAGTAAGCTGAGATGTACCTGTCTTGTTAAGGCATGGTAATGTATGTATAGCTGGGTCACCTCCCTCGCCGCGGTGCACCCTGTGTAACGCAAAATGAACCGGTAAAACCTTACATTCAGACTAAGAAAGCACTTGGTCATAAAATAGAATCTCTATATACACTCACCTAAAGAATTATTAGGAACACCTGTTCTATTTCTCATTAATGCAATTATCTAGTCAACCAATCACATGGCAGTTGCTTCAATGCATTTAGGGGTGTGGTCCTGGTCAAGACAATCTCCTGAACTCCAAACTGAATGTCAGAATGGGAAAGAAAGGTGATTTAAGCAATTTTGAGCGTGGCATGGTTGTTGGTGCCAGACGGGCCGGTCTGAGTATTTCACAATCTGCTCAGTTACTGGGATTTTCACACACAACCATTTCTAGGGTTTACAAAGAATGGTGTGAAAAGGGAAAAACATCCAGTATGCGGCAGTCCTGTGGGCAAAAATGCCTTGTGAATGCGAGAGGTCAGAGGAGAATGGGCCGACTGATTCAAGCTGATAGAAGAGCAACGTTGACTGAAATAACCACTCATTACAACCGAGGTATGCAGCAAAGCATTTGTGAAGCCACAACACGCACAACCTTGAGGCGGATGGGCTACAACAGCAGAAGACCTCACCGGGTACCACTCATCTCCACTACAAATAGGAAAAAGAGGCTACAATTTGCACGAGCTTACCAAAATTGGACTGTTGAAGACTGGAAAAATGTTGCCTGGTCTGATGAGTCTCGATTTCTGTTGAGACATTCAAATGGTAGAGTCCGAATTTGGCGTAAACAGTATGAGAACATGTATCCATCCTCTGATGGCTACTTCCAGCAGGATAATGCACCATGTCACAAAGCTCGAATCATTTCAAATTGGTTTCTTGAACACGACAATGAGTTCACTGTACTAAAATGGCCCCCACAGTCACCAGATCTCAACCCAATAGAGCATCTTTGGGATGTGGTGGAACGGGAGCTTCGTGACCTGGATGTGCATCCCTCAAATCTCCATCAACTGCAAGATGCTATCCTATCAATATGGGCCAACATTTCTAAAGAATGCTATCAGCACCTTGTTGAATCAATGCCACGTAGAATTAAGGCAGTTCTGAAGGCAAAAGGGGGTCCAACACCGTATTAGTTTGGTGTTCCTAATAATTCTTTAGGTGAGTGTATATTGTGTGTGTGTTATATAGTGTGTGGTATATATATAGTGGCAGGAAAATTGATGGTTTTTCCATGGACCATACATAAATGCTACTAACATCATGCACTGACGAAACAAGAATGCTAATTTCACCAATTTGCAATATATACTGTAACCAGTTAAAATGTGTTGAATTGACTTTCAGAAAAAAAATAAAAAATTGTATCAATATAGATAAATCGCATCTACGAATATTTCAGAATTCGTGATATACAGAATAGTGTTGAGCTCGAATATTCGAATAGCGACTATTTATCGTGAATATCGCAACTTTCTAAATTCGCGAATATTACGAATATAGTGCTATATATTCGTTATATCGAATATTCGTCATTTTTTAACATCTGAAAACATGATTCCTCCCTGCTTCTTTCTTGTGGGTCAATAAGTCATTGGCCCACAAGCAACTTAAGCAGGGAGGAATCATGTTTTCATATGGAAAATAAAATGACCAATATTCTAAAAAACAAATATATAGCAATATAGTAAATATATTTTCCTATCTGTACAGTTGTTCGTATACTCCTCCTCGACAAGCGTCCCCGTCACCATGGGAACGCCTGTGGGTTAGAAAATACCATCGGATCTGAGTTTTCCCTGAGATCGTGAAAACTCAGATCTGATTGTATATTCTAACCCACAGGCGTTCCCATGGTGATGGGGACGCTTGTCGGGGAGCAGTACGCCAAAGTGGAATAACAGTACACATTGGGGAAAAAAAAGACGAATATTCTAAATAACGAATATATTCGCTATATTGCTAAGTTATAGCAATATAGCAATAAAATACACATATAGACTGCAATTTAGCTAATATAGTGCTATAGTATTTTTTATCTAATAGTGTCAATTTTTTCCAAAACTGAAGTTCAGAAGAGTCCAAAAAAATTAGACCAAAAAAAAAAAAAGATTATAGCACTATATTAGCTAAATTACAGTCTATATGTGTATTTTACGAATATTCGTTATATTGCTATAACTTCGTTTTTTAGAATATTCGTAATATTCTAAAAGACGAAGTTATAGCAATATAGTGAATATTCGTAAAATACACATATAGACTGTAATTTAGCTAATATAGTGCTATAGTATTTTTTTTTAATAGTGTACATTTTTTCCAAAACTGGAGTTCAGAAGAGGCAAAAAAAAATTGACAAAAAAAAAAGATTATAGCACTATATTAGCTGAAGTACAGTGTATATGTGTATTTTACGAATATTCTCTATATTGCTATAACTTCGTTATATAGAGAATATTCGTAAAATACACATATTAGCCTAGCCATAGGAAAGTTGCCTTATACAGTTAAAAGAAAATTCGCAATACGCGAATAATTAAATCGAATATTATTCGCGATAAATAGAATAATGATGAATATTCGATTTCGACGAATATAAGACGAAGATTCAATCGAATATTCGCGAAATATTGCGAAATCGAATATGGCACCTCCAGCTTATCACTAATACAGAACAATCATTGTGCTGCATGCAATATCTACAAAAACAACATATATGCTTTAAGAGAATATTACTTACAGTTAATATGATGTCGTCTTTATCTTTCTCAAATATGTGCCTGAACTTTGACGTACTTCCAGTAGCCATAATAGAAGTCATATTAGACAATTAAGATGATTATGTGAATATCCCAAGTTTAGAGGTGAGAACTAGAAAAATGTAACCTGTAAAGTTTATTAAGATGGCCATTCACATTGAATCGGCTATCAACCTAATGTTTAGAAGCGTTTCCTGTTCCTTTTTTTTGCGACAGGAGTTATACCAACTTCTCACCAAGGGCATAGTCAGTGTTATCTCTGGTGACTGGTACCTCTCCATCCCTCATAGGTAACATCTAGTTTGCTGCTGTGGACCTGTATCAAAATATTTATTTTGCTCACTTATATAGCTCTGACTTATTCCTCAGCGTTTTACAGACATTATCATTTCTTTCTGTCTCCAATGAAGCTCAAAATCTCAGGTTCCTACTGAAGTAAAAAGCAGATAGGCTTTTGACTCTCCCCAAGGTAATAAGCTCCTGTCCCACATGCCCTGTGGGCCCCATCTTAGCTATACCCCTGGTACTGGTGCATGAAAGGACTCTCTGAAGGACTATCTGCTACATAAGAAGACAACGGTATTATAAATGGAACAGGGTAGGTGGGAGCATCTTACAGATTTATGTTGGGATATAGGCGCTTTATGTTATGCTTCTGCTTTTCAACATTTTACATATCTGCTGGTGTTTATCAGTCTCGGGCATTAGATGAGAACTTGGCAGCTTATGTAGATATTTAGAGGACCTAATAACACTAGGTAGCTTAGAGGAACACAAATTAGTTGGTCCAACATTCCAAGAAAAGGTCGAGTCACATTAAAGGGGTTATCCAATGAACTGTACACCATTATATTAACTGTATCATGGCGAAAATGCTATTCTCCAGTGTAATTTTGACCCTTTTTAGCTTTTTTACTAATGCCGTTGCAGCTCTTGTCTCTTTCTGTGGGTTTGGAGCAGCTCATCCCATGTGACCATCATGTAGCTGCATTTCCAAGGAGTGCATTGCAATCAGGCCTTGCTCACCCAGCCCCCACAGTTTCCAAAACTCTGTTTTCCTGTCTTCCTCCCCTGTATACAAGACATACTTACCAGCATTTTAGTTGATGAATTCAAGGAATCTAAGCCTAGCCTTAAGAACGCCCAACCCTCCTGGGAACACCCACTTTTAGACAGGGCTTACATTAACCCTGCCCATTTTTGGCCCGGGACAGTCTGTATTTTGCCAGGATATTCCGAGACAGTCCCTGCAAATTTGGGACAATTGACAACTACTGTGTGATAGAAAATCCCCCCCCCCCCCCTCCACACACACAGCACAGCACCATCAATTCCACTAATAAATAGCACTTTAGTATGCAATGCCGCCCCTCAATTTACTCCTCCACTGCCTACAGAGAGATATACAGTATCTATAGATTTGGAAGTTGGGACGAAGAAATGAAAGGCGTCTGGGTTGATTTACTATAAGATCATTAAGCATCAAAAGGAGGAAGAAAACAAGGAAGCTACTGAGCATGCCGATCCATCACTGAATGCAGGACAAGGTTGACCAGAAAATCATCTAGAAGAAAACAGTAAGTGGCACTATCAGAGAGGAAAATGTAATGTACATAAAAAAAACTTTACAATATTTTTATTGAAATGCCCTGTTGATTGCATAGTAATACTTTTTGTGGGATAACTCTTCTAGAAAGAGAAATCTACAAACAATGCCAAAGGAAGTAACTATACAAGGTGTAGAGGTAGCAGTCTCATTCAGGTTGGCCTAAAAGCCATATAAAAAGACAGCAGTATTATAAATGGCACAAGGCAGGCGTTACACCTTTGACAAATCGATTTTACTGCATTACTTGAGCAATGAAGAAAAAACTGGTTTGGAATAGATTTGTTCAAAAAAGGATGTGGTGGTGAAACCAGCAGACAAGGGGGAAACGTGGTACTTATGACTAAGGTGTACTATATTATGGAATCCCTGAGACAGTTAGGAGATGGTCAAACGTACGAGATGCTGCATACAGACCCCGTGGCTGATATCCAGCAAAGCCTTAGAACTCTTTTGCATAAATATGTGACATTGGACTTTTGCCTGTCCACATGATAGAAAAACTTGTACCTATGTATCCCACGAAGCTATTTTGGTATTTTTTGCCATAAATTCACAAGTCATTGAGGCAACCCCCTGGCCGCCCTATTGTGGCGGGGATTGGCTCGGTGACTGAACCATTATCTAAATATGTGGATTGGCTATTGAGACCACTTTCGAGGAGTGTTCCCGCCTATTTACGTGACACAAATTACTTCCTCCTGGCTCTGGGAGATTTCCATTTCCAGGGCGGTTTTAGTCTGGTGTCTCTGGACGTTGAAAGCCTGTATACTGGCATACCACATAGAGTAGGCATAGCAGCTGTTATGGAGGTTCTAGGCAAAAAGAGCAAGAGTGGTCTTTATTGTGAATTCATTCGAGAAGCGTTAGATTTTGTTTTAACCAATAATGTATTTAAAGGGATTCTGTTCATTATGTTCAGGTTTCACCCCTGTCAGCTAAACTTATACTGATGTTCAGGGCCTCATCAGGATTCCTAATGTGGGCTTCTAAATGTGATCCGTAGCCTTAGGTTACTTTCACACCTGCGTTCGGGTGTCCGCTCGTGAGCTCCGTTTGAAGGGGCTCACAAGCGGCCCCGAACGCAGCCGTCCAGCCCTAATGCATTCACAGTGGACGCGGATCCGCTGAGAATGCATCAGTCTGCCAGCGTTCAGCCTCCGCTCCGCTCAGCGAGCGGACACCTGAACGCTGCTTGTAGCATTCGGGTGTCCGTCTGGCCGTGCGGAGGCAAGCGGATCCGTCCAGACTTACAATGTAAGTCAATGGGGACGGATCCGTCTGAAGATGACACTATATGGCTCAATCTTCAAACGGATCCGTCCCCCATTGACTTTCAATGTAAAGTCTGGACGGATCCGTTCAGGCTACTTTCACACTTAGAAATTTTTCTAAGTTATAATGCAGACAGATCCGTTCTGAACGGATGCAAACGTCTGCATTATAGGAGCGGATCCGTCTGATGAAACATCAGACGGACCCGCTCCGAACGCTAGTGTGAAAGTAGCCTTATTTTGCTAAAAAACAGGTTTTACTAACCTGTCACTCAAAGAAATAAGGTGCCCAAGGGGATGTCAGGGGATGTCAAGGGATGCAAGGTGCCTGCCGCACTCACCGCTGTTCGTGCCCAGCACCGCCTTTCCAGACTTCTACACCGCCTCCTAATCCTCTGTGCCGCCTCTCGCTCTCCCTCCATCCCCCCTCCTCCCTCCTCCTGCTGTAAGATCTCGCGCGTGCGCACAGGGCTCTGCCTGATGCGCCCATGCAGACTTCTCGATTTGGCTTCTTGAAGCGAAGTGCGCATGCGCTGGCACTTTGCTCAACCTAGGTATGACCTGCACTCTGGCGCCAGCCTCTCAGAGCCCTGTGAGCGCGCGATATCTTACAGCAGGAGGAGGGGGAGGGAGAGCGAGAGGCGGCACAGAGGATTAGGAGGCGGTGCAGAAGTCTGGAAAGGCGGCGCTGAGCACAAACGGCGGTGGGTGCGGCGGGCACCTTGCATCCCTTGACATCCCCTGACATCCCTTTGGGCACCTTATTTCTTTGAGTGACAGGTTAGTAAAACCATTTTTTTTTTGCAAAATAAGGCTACGGATCACATTTAGAAGCCCACATTAGGAATCCTGATGAGGCCCTGAACATCAGCATATGTTTAGCTGACAGGGGTGAAACCTGGTGACAGAATCCCTTTAAATTTGGGGACCAATGGTACAGACAAAGGCATGGTACTGCCATGGGGACTCCGATATCTCGTACGTTTGCTAACATCTACCTATCCAGGTTTGAAAAAAAGATACATATTTTCCACTAGCAATCCCTACCTACGTTATACCCAGTTATTTTTAAGATATGTGGATGACATCTTTTTTGTTTGGTCAGGTACTGAAACCCAATGTCTGGAGTTCGTAGCACATCTTAATGAGGTTAATGACATGAACATGAGATTCACCTTAAATTATGGAGTTACTACCCTAGAATTTTTTAATGTGGCTGTGGTCGTGAATGGCGATGAGTTGGTCACCAGGGATTATCGTAAACCCACAGCTCGTAAACCCACAGAGACCAACTCCTTGCTGCATTATAGCAGCTTTCATCCCAGAATGTTAAGGAATCAGTCCCTTATGGACAATTTATCAGGTTAAAAAGGATTAACAGTAGGGATGAGCGAACCCGAACTGTATAGTTCGGGTTCGTACCGAATTTTGGGGTGTCCGTGACACGGACCCGAACATTTTCGTAAAAGTCCGGGTTCGGGTTCGGTGTTCGGCGCTTTCTTGGCGCTTTTTTAAAGGCTGCAAAGCAGCCAATCAACAAGCGTCATACTACTTGCCCCAAGAGGCCATCACAGCCATGCCTACTATTGGCATGGCTGTGATTGGCCAGTGCAGCATGTGACCCAGCCTCTATTTAAGCTGGAGTCACGTAGCGCCGCACGTCACTCTGCTATGATCAGTGTATGGAGAGGTTGCAGCTGCTGCTGTTAGGGCGAGATTAGGCAGGGATTTACTCAGCAAAAACACTTAATTCAGTGATCGATCTACAGCTGTGGATCATTGAACTGCTGCTATTTAATTGCTCACTGTTTTTAGGCTGCCCAGAGCGTTTTTATGTCACTTTTTTCTTGGGTGATCGGCGGCCATTTTGTGTCTTTTGGTGCGCCAGCACAAGCTGCCACCAAGTCCATTTAACCATCAATAGTGTGGTTATTTTTTTGCTATATCCTACATCAGGGGCTTGGCTGTGCTTGCTATTTTATTGAGGGGTAAAATACAATTGGCCAAAATAGCAGTACCCTAAATCTGGTGTTTGAGCTGTGGCTAGCCAATTGTAATACTGTCTGCTGTCTGCCGAAGCACAGTTTTTGTTCTGGGTTGAAAACAATTCCCAACTTAGCAATCCCCTAAATATTTTTTTTCTGCTGTATCAGGCCAAGTTTAAATTGATCCATAAAAGGGTATATTAGATTGAAGGTGCGGATAGGGTCATCCTCAATAACTTCACACGCTACCGTGCATTTTCAAGTTTAAATAATTCTGTCCATAAACGTATACCTGTCACCCAGCGCCTAAATAATAGGCCTAAAATTTATATTCAGCTAAATCTATGTTTATTGCTAAGGCTGGTCAATTTATTTAGTGTCCGCCAAAGCACAGTTTTTGTTCTGGGTTGAATACAATTCCCAACTTAGCAATCCCCTAAATAATTTTTTTCTGCTGTATCAGGCCAAGTTTAAATTGATCCATAAAAGGGTATATTAGATTGAAGGTGCGGATAGGGTCATCCTCAATAACTTCACACGCTACCGTGCATTTCCAAGTTTAATTCTGTCCGTAAACGTATACCTGTCACCCAGCGCCTAAATACTAGGCCTACAATTTATATTCAATCTGTCGTTACTGTTGTGCCTGTATTAGTGTAATACGGTACCTAAATAGATAGCCAGATAGTGTTAGGTGCCTGTAAAAAAAGGCCTGAATTTGAATTCAAAACATTGGGCCAAATAATTTTTTTATTATTGTGGTGAACGGTAACAATGAGGAAAACATCTAGTAAGGGACGCGGACATGGTCGTGGTGGTGTTAGTGGACCCTCTGGTGCTGGGAGAGGACATGGCCGTTCTGCCACAGCCACACGTCCTAGTGAACCAACTACCTCAGGTCCCAGTAGCCAGCAGAATTTACAGCGATATTTGGTGGGGCCCAATGCCGTTCTAAGGATGGTAAGGCCTGAGCAGGTACAGGCATTAGTCAATTGGGTGGCCGACAGTGGATCCAGCACGTTCACATTATCTCCCACCCAGTCTTCTGCAGAAAGCGCACAGATGGCGCCTGAAAACCAAGCCCATCAGTCTGTCACATCACCCCCATGCATATCAGGGAAACTGTCTGAGCCTCAAGTTATGCAGCAGTCTCTTATGCTGTTTGAAGACTCTGCTGGCAGGGTTTCCCAAAGGCATCCACCTAACCCTTCCCCAGGGGTGGAAGAGATAGAATGCACTAACGCACAACCACTTATGTTTCCTAATGATGAGTACATGGGAATACCACCTCAGCACGTCTCTGATGATGACGAAACACAGGTGCCAACTGCTGCGTCTTTCTGCAGTGTGCAGACTGAACAGGAGGTAAGGGAGGAAGACTGGGTGGAAGACGATGCAGGGGACGATGAGGTCCTAGACCCCACATGGAATGAAGGTCGTGCCACCGACTTTAAGAATTCGGAGGAAGAGGCAGTGGTGAGAACGAGCCAACAGCGTAGCAAAAGAGGGAGCAGTGGGCAAAAGCAGAACACCCTCCGCCAAGAGAGTCCGTCTGCTACTGGCCACCACCATCTGGGACCCAGCACCCCAAAGGCAGCTTCAAGGAGTTCCCTGGCGTGGCAGTTCTTCAAACAATGTGATGACGACAAGACCCGAGTGGTTTGCACGCTGTGCCATCAGAGCCTGAAGCGAGGCATTAACGTTCTGAACCTTAGCACAACCTGCATGACCAGGCACCTGCATGCAAAGCTGCATGGACTGCAGCGGAGTAAACACCTTAAAAACAAGGAACTCACTCAAGCTCCCCCTGCTACCTCTTCTGCTGCTGCCGCCTCAGCCTTTTCCTCCGCCTCTGGAGGAACGTTGGCACCTGCCGCCCAGCAAACAGAGGATGTACCACCAACACCACCACCACCTCTGTCACCAAGCATCTCAACCATGTCACACGGCAGCGTTCAGCTCTCCATCTCACAAACATTTGAGAGAAAGCGTAAATTCCCACCTAGCCACCCTCGATCCCTGGCCCTGAATGCCAGCATTTCTAAACTACTGGCCTATGAAATGCTGTCATTCAGGCTGGTGGACACAGACAGCTTCAAACAGCTCATGTCGCTTGCTGTCCCACAGTATGTTGTTCCCAGCCGCCACTACTTCTCCAAGAGAGCCGTGCTTTCCCTGCACAACCAAGTATCCGATAAAATCAAGTGTGCACTGCGCAACGCCATCTATGGCAAGGTCCACCTAACCACAGATACGTGGACCAGTAAGCACGGCCAGGGACGCTATATCTCCCTAACTGCACACTGGGTAAATGTAGTGGCGGCTGGGCCCCAGGCGAAGAGCTGTTTGGCGCACGTCCTTCCGCCGCCAAGGATCGCAGGGCAACATTCTTTGCCTCCTGTTGCCTCCTCCTCCTACTCGGTTTCCTCCTCCTCTTCTCCCACCTGCTCATCCAGTCAGCCACACACCTTCACCACCAACTTCAGCACAGCCCGGGGTAAACGTCAGCAGGCCATTCTGAAACTCATATGTTTAAGGGACAGGCCCCACACCGCGCAGGAGTTGTGGCGGGGTATAGAACAACAGACCGATGAGTGGTTGCTGCCGGTGAGCCTCAAGCCCGGCCTGGTGGTGTGCGATAATGGGCGAAATCTCGTTGCAGCTCTGGGACTAGCCGGTTTGACGCACATCCCTTGCCTGGCGCATGTGCTGAATTTGGTGGTGCAGAAGTTCATTCACAACTACCTCGACATGTCAGAGCTGCTGCATAAAGTGCGTGTCGTCTGTGCGCGCTTCCGGCGTTCTCATCCTGCCGCTGCTCGCCTATCTGCGCTACAGCGTAACTTCGGCCTTCCCGCTCACCGCCTCATATGCGACGTGCCTACCAGGTGGAACTCCACCTTGCACATGCTGGACAGACTGTGCGAGCAGTAGCAGGCCATAGTGGAGTTTCAGCTGCAGCACGCACGGGTCAGTCGCACTGCGGAACAGCACCACTTCACCACCAATGACTGGGCCTCCATGCGAGACCTGTGTGCCCTGTTGCGCTGTTTCGAGTACTCCACCAACATGGCCAGTGGCGATGACGCCGTTATCAGCGTTACAATACCACTTCTATGTCTCCTTGAGAAAACACTTAGAGCGATGATGGAAAAGGAGGTGGCCCAGGAGGAGGAGGAGGAGGAGGAAGAGGGGTCATTTTTAGCACTTTCAGGCCAGTCTCTTCGAAGTGACTCAGAGGGAGGTTTTTTGCAACAGCAGAGGCCAGGTACAAATGTGGCCAGCAAGGGCCCACTACTGGAGGACGAGGATGAGGAGGAGGTGGAGGAGGATGAGGATGAAGCATGTTCACAGCGGGGTGGCACCCAACGCAGCTCAGGCCCATTACTGGTGCGTGGCTGGGGGGAAACGCAGGACGATGACGATACGCCTCCCACAGAGGACAGCTTGTCCTTACCTCTGGGCAGCCTGGCACACATTAGCGACTACATGCTGCAGTGCCTGCGCAATGACAGCAGAGTTGCCCACATTTTAACGTGTGCGGACTACTGGGTTGCCACCCTGCTGGATCCCCGGTACAAAGACAATGTGCCCACCTTACTTCCTGCACTGGAGCGTGATAGGAAGATGCGCGAGTACAAGCGCACGTTGGTAGACGCGCTACTGAGAGCATTCCCAAATGTCACACGGGAACAAGTGGAAGCCCAAGGCGAAGGCAGAGGAGGAGCAAGAGGTCGCCAACGCAGCTGTGTCACGGCCAGCTCCTCTGAGGGCAGGGTTAGCATGGCAGAGATGTGGAAAAGTTTTGTCACCACGCCACAGCTAACTGCACCACCACCTGATACGGAACGTGTTAGCAGGAGGCAACATTTCACTAACATGGTGGAACAGTACCTGTGCACACCCCTCCACGTACTGACTGATGGTTCGGCCCCATTCAACTTCTGGGTCTCCAAATTGTCCACGTGGCCAGAGCTAGCCTATTATGCCTTGGAGGTGCTGGCCTGCCCGGCGGCCAGCGTTTTGTCTGAACGTGTATTCAGCACGGCAGGGGGCGTCATTACAGACAAACGCACACCGCCTGTCTACAGCCAATGTGGACAAGCTGACATTCATAAAAATGAACCAAGCATGGATCCCACAGGACCTGTCCATCCTTTGTGCAGATTAGACATTTATAACTACCTCCCCTTAACCATATATTATTGTACTCCAGGGCACTTCCTCATTCAATCCTTTTTTTATTTTCATTTTACCATTATATTGCGGGGCAACCCAAAGTTGAATGAACCTCTCCTCTGTCTGGGTGCCGGGGCCTAAAAATATCTGACAGTGGCCTGTTCCAGTGTTGGGTGACATGAAGCCTGATTCTCTGCTATGACATGAAGCCTGATTCTCTGCTATGGGACCTCTCTCCTCTGTCTGGGTTCCGGGGCCTAAATATGTGACAGTGGCCTGTTCCAGTGTTGGGTGACATGAAGCCTGATTCTCTGCTATGACATGAAGCCTGATTCTCTGCTATGGGACCTCTCTCCTCTGTCTGGGTGCCGGGGCCTAAAAATATCTGACAATGGCCTGTTCCAGTGGTGGGTGACATGAAGCCTGATTCTCTGCTATGGGACCTCTCTCCTCTGTCTGGGTGCCGGGGCCTAAATATCTGACAATGGCCTGTTCCAGTGTTGGGTGACATGAAGCCTGATTCTCTGCTATGACATGAAGCCTGATTCTGTGCTATGGGACCTCTCTCCTCTGTCTGGGTGCCGGGGCCTAAAAATATCTGACAATGGCCTGTTCCAGTGGTGGGTGACATGAAGCCTGATTCTCTGCTATGGGACCTCTCTCCTCTGTCTGGGTGCCGGGGCCTAAATATCTGACAATGGCCTGTTCCAGTGTTGGGTGACATGAAGCCTTATTCTCTGCTATGACATGAAGCCTGATTCTCTGCTATGACATGAAGCCTGATTCTCTGCTATGACATGAAGCCTGATTCTGTGCTATGGGACCTCTCTCCTCTGTCTGGGTGCCAGGGCCTAAAAATATTTGACAATGGCCTGTTCCAGTGTTGGGTGACATGAAGCCTGATTCTCTGCTATGCCATGAAGCCTGATTCTCTGCTATGGGACCTCTCTCCTCTGTCTGGGTGCCGGAGCCTAAATATCTGACAATGGCCTGTTCCAGTGGTGGGTGACGTGAAGCCTGATTCTCTGCTTTGACTTGAAGCCTGATTCTCTGCTATGACATGAAGCCTGATTCTCTGCTATGGGACCTCTCTCCTCTGTCTGGGTGCCGGGGCCTAAAAATATCTGGCAATGGCCTGTTCCAGTGGTGGGTGACATGAAGCCTGATTCTCTGCTATGGGACCTCTCTCCTCTGTCTGGGTGCCGGGGCCTAAATATCTGACAATGGCCTGTTCCAGTGGTGGGTGACGTGAAGCCTGATTCTCTGCTATGACATGAAGCCTGATTCTCTGCCATGAGACCTCTCTCCAATTGATATTGGTTAATTTTAATTTATTTTACTTTTATTTTAATTCATTTCCCTATCCACATTTGTTTGCAGGGGATTTACCTACATTTTGCTGCCTTTTGCAGCCCTCTAGTCCTTTCCTGGGCTATTTTACAGCCTTTTTAGTGCCGAAAAGTTCGGGTCCCCATTGACTTCAATGGGGTTCGGGTTCGGGTTCGGGGCGACGTTCGGGTCGAGTTCGGATCCCGAACCCGAACATTTCCGGGAAGTTCGGCCGAACTTCTCGAACCCGAACATCCAGGTGTTCGCTCAACTCTAATTATAACTGCTCCTAGTGCATAAAGTGTATCGGATATTGTTATTTCACTTGGAAATTCAGAGAGAAAATATTTTGTTAAAGGTAAACCAACACGTGGCTCAATTATTAGATGTGGGACCGGCCTACTGATGATTGTAGTACGTTGGCCGCAGGTGGGTGAATATGGTCTATTGATGATCTTAGATTAACTTTGCATTGCATAGGCAAAGCAATGTTTCAGGTCATTTGTGTTTTTTGGCCAAAATATACTACAGCGTTCACTATTATTTTTACATGCTGCATTTTGACAAATTGAAGTTTCGACTACACTTGGAACATTTTTCAAATACAATTGAATAGTATTGCCGATGTAATCTTCTGCATTTAAGTTTACAATTCCACCAGGAGTTTGGACATATGGGTAAATCTCCAGTAACAATTGAGCTCTTTGTTTGTAGACATATTGATTAGGACCATTTTCAACAAAATACTTAACAAAATTGAGAAAAGGGTTTTGGCAACTAGCTACAAAGTTTCTGTATAACTCATAATCTATGTAGATGGAAGACAAACTGTGCAGCAGAGAATCAAATGGACAAGTGTTATTTAGCTTATATATAGCCTTGCTTAATTTAATGGGGTTGAAAAGATTTCCATTCCTCAGTATGCCTAATGACTTTCTTGAGCAAGGTTTGTCAATTATTTGAGTTATGTTTGGAAATGGTGTTAAATAGGTCTGTCTTTTCTTAAAGGGTCTATTCAATGGGTCAACAGAATTCTTGGACTTCAGAATCTTTGAAGTGACATAATTTTTTCCTTGAGAATCACATTCAGTTTTGTAAGGCTTTTTGTTTTTTCCCCGCCAGGACTCTTCTTCTAGAAGCTCTAGGACATTCTCCTCCTTGTGCTTGATTTCTTCTATAGGCTACAGGATATTTCCCTCTGATGGGGTATAAGTAAATCCATTTTGTCTGTTTCAGCAACTTGTATTACGATTACATCTGGCCAGTGCACTGTTCCAAGATCTCCCTTTCCCCTTCCCCCCCTCTGTGATATTTGAGACCTGTTTAGAAGAGGCCCATACATGCCTTTGTTTAAACAGTCTTACTTTACAAGGTCATTCTCACTCAAAGCATACTAGCCCACGTGTTTATACCTGAATGATTAACTGTTACTATGAGTTATCTATTCTGTAAATGCAGAGCTCATGTGTATTCATGGCATAGGTTAAGACAAATGCTAACATATGATTGGATGTAAAGGAGGGTCAACCCTCCCCTATATTAAGTGTTTGCAAGCAATGAATAAACGGAGTGAATTAGAACTAGACACGTGTTTGATGTTCAATCTGATTCACCCTCCTGGTACCAGAAAATACTTAATTCAAGCTTGCCGCCGAAAAGTCTGGTGTCAGAGACACCATATAGGCAAAGAGTCCAGATTGCCTTACAGCTTTGGGGGCTCAGGTCCGGGATCGAGAGGGTCATCCTCGGGTCTGCTGTGAAAGACATCAATTCTTGTCCTCCCCCGGATCCGAGGGCACTGACCACGTCTCGACCCAAGTAAGTTGAACCATTTACTTAAGACTTCGGTAGGTTTTTGTATCCAGGGGACACATCAAGGCTCAGGGAGCCAAGAAAGATGATTATAAGAGACTCTGGGAGTCCATATCACTAGATATAAATATAGCGCACTATGAATAAATCCTGTTCAGGGAACAGAAGATTACAAGCTTGGATTAACTCTTATGTATATATAGTATAAGTATTTTAGAAGTGATAAGATTATCTATCTGTGTGAGAAGTTGACCGGGTGGTAAGTGTACGGTCACATCCCACTGTGAAATCATTCTGTTTCCATCACTGCCAACATGTAAACTTTATGTTGCACGGTCTAGTCCCACAAATTACTTCCTAGTTAACCCATGGGTAGACAATTTGGCAGGATGTGAGAATTGACAGTTAAAATGTGAAACAGAATGTTATGCCCGGCTGGCAACAGGGATGAAAATCTGTAAGAATCTGTGAAGCTAGAGCTTACAGACTGTGTACATCAGAACTCCTGTGATAGTGAAGGGGGGGCTCTGGTGAGTGAGAAAACAGAGCAGTGTCAGGAAGTTAATCGATGGCAAGGAAAAAAGTGCCCCGGTGTCTGCAATCAGAAAGGGCTTGTGTTAAATGTTCAGAAATGAACTGGTTAAGGTTTGTTACCCTAATGATATGTGTGTGTTTAAATAAGGAAATAGGGAAGACCCATAGCTTGGTCAGTTAATGGATAAGTATTGTACCTAGTGTGAGAAAACACAGTATTGTCTGGTGCAGTATCTGTAAGAGTTGAAAAATATTTCAGTTGAACGTTCTGTGATGGACGGATTTACTTCCCTGCATTAACAAAGAAACATTCCTGAGATAAGAGAAACGCAGTGACACAGGAAAGAGGGGGCAGGGAATTATATAGAGTAAGTGACGATGTGTGCAACACTAAACTAAGACCACATGACATATAAGATGATTTGGGTTTCACAAAATTACTGTATGATTATAACATGTATATTGTCTTCTTATAAGAGTTGATTAATCACAGAGTGAAGACCAGAAGACATTGGAAAAAGCAGCACAAACAGTGACAGACCATTAGCAATTCTGGGTGTGGTGTGGATATCTGTTTCCAGGAAAGCTGTGTTTGTCTGTGCTACAAGTTTTGGAATGTAACATAGAAATTGTTTCACTGGGTTGGAAGATACATGATTCAGTGGAATGTGAATGGGTGTGGCTCTGAGTTGTAGTGGAGTTGAAAATGTAAGAAGACTGAGAGATGTTTTTAGCAGAACTGTGTATGTAATTCAGTTTTTATGTATGAGGGCGAGGTTATGAGCTGTTTGTGAAAATGAGTACATGAAAATGTGAATGCGTATGGAATACGGTATTTGTTTTCATATAATATGCGCATTGAGAATTTTATTTTATTTTTCTTGGAAGTTTTTGGTTTTTATTGGTGCCAACAGCATTGATCAAGCTGTTCATTTTTTTTTATTGAAGTCAATGAAAAGTTTTTATGGGCCCTTTGTGTGTTCATGTCTGTATTGTCAGATCTGTTTGTTTCAATGTTTGAAGTTATGTGTTACATGTTAAGTGTTGTGCTTAACATCAGAGCTCTGTTCTCATGGACAGCTGGGACACTACTGACGGACAAAAGGAGGACCACAGCGTCCGACTAAAAGGGGTGGACTTAGATGACTCACTACCACTCGAGACTATGGACAGGGAATACATCACAGATCATGTATTTAGCATTATACTAGATTGCCCAGTCAGCCTGTTAGGGAGAGATTTGTTCATTAAGCTTGACTTGCAGGTATCAGCAAAGAATCAGGGCATAAGAGTACACTCAGGTCTCATTCCAATCTCTACACCAGTGCCACTGATTCTTGCAAACATACAGGACCACCCAGAACTTAACAACATTAACCCTGCATTATGGTCTTCAAATGAATATGACACAGGATTCATAGATTGCACACCTTACAAAGCTACTGTAAAACCAGGTGTCATCTCAGTGTTCCAGAAACAATACCCGCTGTCAAAGGAGAAACTTGATGGACTTAGGCCAATGATAGGAGAATTCCTACAAAAGGGAATCCTGGAAGAGGTGATTTCACCCTACAGCACGCCCGTGAATCCAGTGACAAAGGCAGATGGTACTACCTGCTTTGTACAGGATTTAAGGGCCATCAACAACATCATTGTGCCTATAGCCCCTGTTGTACCTGATGTCACTTAATTATTATCTGCCATTCCAGCAGACGCTGTTTGGTTCAGTGTGATAGATCTGAAAAATGCATTCCTTTCTATCCCAGTTGATAAAATAACCAGACTACTTTTTGCTTTTTCCTTTGAGGGACGTTAACTGACCTAGTGCAAAATGCCCCAGGGATATGCTGATTTACCTGTAGTGTACATCATAGTCCTCTAAGTGACGTTAAAACTATGGTACCCCCCCAAGGTTCTGTGCTGCTGCAATACAGGGAGTGCAGAATTATTAGGCAAGTTGTATTTTTGAGGATTAATTTTATTATTGAACAACAACCATGTTCTCAATGAACCCAAAAAACTCATTAATATCAAAGCTGAATATTTTTGGAAGTAGTTTTTAGTTTGTTTTTAGTTTTAGCTATTTTAGGGGGATATCTGTGTGTGCAGGTGACTATTACTGTGCATAATTATTAGGCAACTTAACAAAAAACAAATATATACCCATTTAAATTATTTATTTTTACCAGTGAAACCAATATAACATCTCAACATTCACAAATATACATTTCTGACATTCAAAAACAAAACAAAAACAAATCAGTGACCAATATAGCCACCTTTCTTTGCAAGGACACTCAAAAGCCTGCCATCCATGGATTCTGTCAGTGTTTTGATCTGTTCACCATCAACATTGCGTGCAGCAGCAACCACAGCCTCCCAGACACTGTTCAGAGAGGTGTACTTTTTTCCCTCCTTGTAAATCTCACATTTGATGATGGACCACAGGTTCTCAATGGGGTTCAGATCAGGTGAACAAGGAGGCCATGTCATTAGATTTTCTTCTTTTATACCCTTTCTTGCCAGCCACGCTGTGGAGTACTTGGACGCGTGTGATGGAGCATTGTCCTGCATGAAAATCATGTTTTTCTTGAAGGATGCAGACTTCTTCCTGTACCACTGCTTGAAGAAGGTGTCTTCCAGAAACTGGCAGTAGGACTGGGAGTTGAGCTTGACTCCATCCTCAACCCGAAAAGGCCCCACAAGCTCATCTTTGATGATACCAGCCCAAACCAGTACTCCACCTCCACCTTGCTGGCGTCTGAGTCGGACTGGAGCTCTCTGCCCTTTACCAATCCAGCCACGGGCCCATCCATCTGGCCCATCAAGACTCACTCTCATTTCATCAGTCCATAAAACCTTAGAAAAATCAGTCTTGAGATATTTCTTGGCCCAGTCTTGACGTTTTAGCTTGTGTGTCTTGTTCAGTGGTGGTCGTCTTTCAGCCTTTCTTACCTTGGCCATGTCTCTGAGTATTGCACATCTTGTGCTTTTGGGCACTCCAGTGATGTTGCAGCTCTGAAATATGGCCAAACTGGTGGCAAGTGGCATCTAGGCAGCTGCACGCTTGACTTTTCTCAGTTCATGGGCAGTTATTTTGCGCCTTGGTTTTTCCACACGCTTCTTGCGACCCTGTTGACTATTTTGAATGAAACGCTTGATTGTTCGATGATCAAGCTTCAAAAGCTTAGCAATTTTAAGAGTGCTGCATCCCTCTGCAAGATATCTCACTATTTTTGACTTTTCTGAGCCTGTCAAGTCCTTCTTTTGACCCATTTTGCCAAAGGAAAGGAAGTTGCCTAATAATTATGCACACCTGATATAGGGTGTTGATGTCATTAGACCACACCCCTTCTCATTACAGAGATGCACATCACCTAATATGCTTAATTGGTAGTAGGCTTTCGAGCCTATACAGCTTGGAGTAAGACAACATGCATAAAGAGGATGATGTGGTCAAAATACTCATTTGCCTAATAATTCTGCACGCAGTGTATGTCGATGATTTGTTACTGTGTAGCATGTCAGCGGAGGTTAGCATTCAGGATGGTTTATCACTGTTACAATGGTTGTCAGGATGTGGTCACAAAGTGATACTTAAGAAAATACAATGGTGTAAAATTCAGGTTGAATACTTGGGCTTTGTCCTCACAAAAGGTGAACGGAGAATCAGCACAGAAAGAGTCCAGTCTATTGCGGGTCTGGTCACCCCGCACACCAAGAAAGAAATGTTATCTTTCCTTGGGATGATAAACTACTGTAGACAATGGATTCCTGATTGCTCCTATTATGACAATGTTTTGAGGCAAGCCACTCTGGACGGAAATCCAGATTTGATTAAATGGTCTTCTGAAATGTACAATGCATTTGATTATCTGAAATGTTCACTCATGTCGAGTCCAGGGCTGGGCCTCCCTGACTATAATATGCCCTTCCACATGTTTGCACGCCAAAATTGTAAAACCATGGCGGGTGTACTGACACAAGAAAACGGAGGCAAGTTGCGTTCTTGTGTATTTTTCTCAAAGGTAATGCCCACCCCTGTTCAAGGGATGCCGGCATGTCTGTGTTCTCTTGCAGCCTGTGCTATGATGGTAGAATTGGCAACTCCTTTCACAATGTGACATTACACCATTTTGCATACCTCTCATGATGTTGTAGGCCTACTCAAGGACATCCACACTCAACACAGCAGGCAGCTGAGCTCATTGCACTCACTAGGGCATGTATTCTACATGCTGATAGACCTGTCACCATTTATACTGAGAGTAGGTACGCACATGGGGTAGTGTGGGACCATGGTATGATTTGGCAGAGGAGAGGATTCACGGCAGCAGATGGTAAGGATCATGTCTCACAGGGCAATGCGCTGGCAGATAAGGTGGCGAAACGAGTGGCCAAATGCAACCCCACAGGTCCGTGTAACCATTGGGAGATGCCATGTCTGGCACCTCCAACCCCTGAGATGTCGCAAATGCTTACTGATCTTCAAAGGTATGCCACTGAACAGGAACAGCAAGACTGATGTTATCCAGTATTGCAGAAAAATCCTAAGACAGGATTAGTCTGCGAAGAGGGGAAGCTATGCATTCCCCAACACAGTGCTTCCATCTTAATAGCACATTTCCCCAACACAGTGCTTCCATCTTAATAGCACATTTCCACAGAATAGGACAGTTAAAGACAAACTCAGGAAGGCCACTGCTGGTACATTTGAGAAATGGAAACAAATCCTACCCATAATACTCGCAGACATTAGAATGACGCCTAATAAGAAGTTAGGGATGTCACCTTTTGAAATTCTAATGGGTAGGCCTTTCCCCACACCATAGGCAAAACGCCCCCTGGTAGTGCAGGAAGGGGACTTGGACCTGATCAGAGAGGAGTATGTTACTAATATGATCAAGGTCCTCAGTAACACTGAAGAAAAAAAAAGTTGCTTGTAAGTCTCCCTCTCTTCCACAGGAACCCACCCACCCATACAGGGTGGGGGATGAGGTGGTGGTCGAAACACTGAAGAAAGGAAGAGCTCAAGGTGATTTCGTATATGGCCCACCTACTACCGTGGTTGCAGTAACCAGAACAGCTGTGCTGACTGAACAATCTCCAATTTGGATCCTTGCTACCCGAGTGAAGCTTGTGAGAGAAAGAGAGGAGGCAGGAACGGAGGCAGACAGCCTTGGCCTTGAAGAAAGACGAGAGGTACTAACGGGGGCAGACAGCCCTGACCTCCAACGAGGCCCAGAGGTACTAACAGAGGCAGACTGCCTTGACCTCGAAGAAGATACAGAAGGGGTACTAACGGAGGCAGACAGCCTTGACCCCCAACAAGATGACGCAGTCGGGAAATTCATCGAGATGCAGTCCCTTAATACTTGCAATTTTGTGTCTCCTACTTACTGTCCCACAGCTGTGGAACAGACAGATATACCTGAAAACGGAATGCAGACGGGAAGACAATTTGTGGAAGACAAAGGAGAACTTATGGCTGTACCTGGCAAAAACTCTCAACTTAACAGATTTTTGTCTCCGAACCACTTTATCTGCATTTAACATTTTGGAGACATGTCTGGTAGCAGTCCCCACCCCAGTAGATGTATGGACGGGGCTCCTACGTTCCCAATGGAATGACACAGATTTGGAGGATCATGATGTTAAATATGGATATATAAATCCTTATCATGCTTGTTATGACTGTCCTACATATGAGACTCTGCAAAGTAATATGATAGAAATAATTACAGGTCTTGTTACAGCAGCAGAAATATGTTACAAATTCTCCTGTGATGAGACACTATTGCCTCCCTGCATACAAGCAAAAATGCAGAACAAGACTAAGCCAAACATTTGTGATAAAGATCTAGGTAGCTGTAAAAAAAAGTATCAGGAAAGAATATGCAATGTAATATTACAAAAACAGTACCATCCCTAGACAAACATGTACCTCTACCAGCAGGATGGGTATGGGCCTGTGTAAATACTAGTCACACGTACATACCAGCCAATATTACAGAGGGACCCTGTACAATAGCTAGGCTGACATTAGCAATGATACCACTATTCCCAGCAATGTAGACGTGACACACGAGAGACACTTCCCTACAGCTGCCAGAAAATTGTGATTATTATGTGAATCTCCTCTCCAGAGCAGAATACATAAGTTAAGGGGTATCTTTGATAGGGGTACCGGGGTTGGCCATATATAACCACAGGACAATATCAAAACTTGCCTATTTTATGGTAAAACAGATAAATGTCACTAGTGCAATTCTGCAAGATATACTGCTGGATATACAATCATATAAGAAAGCTATCTTGCAGAATAGGGCAACTATTGACTATTTATTGCTTCAACATGATATAGGATGCTCAGCGTTCGCAGGGATGTGTTGTTTAAATTTATCAGATCACTCCCGTGGAATAAAAGATAAAATAGGCCAATTAGAAGAGATGATAAAACATATAAAACAAGATGTTGACCAAGGATGGTGGGACTGGCTTTTTGGCTGGATACCTGACTTTGGTCAAATAAGGTATGTTTTAGGAGTGGTACTCGCCGTGGTCGCTGCAATAGTGTGTCTCTGCTGTTGTCAACAGTGTGTGCCCTCCCTTCTTGCCATATGTAAAAATGTGGCCGAATGAGGGGTACACTCAACATTCCTCTATACTCCGGTAGAGGTAGAAGAGGTAAACACAACCTCAACAAAGCCTGAGGATTATACTCCTGAAGGGTATATGGAATACCTAAAGGCTTACAAGCAAACCAAGGGAGAACAGAGAAAGAACCATATAGTATAATATATATAAATATATAAGGTTCTAAAGAGGGGATTGATGGGGTATAAGTAACTCCATTTTGTCTGTTTCAGCAATGTGTATTACGATTACATCTGGCCAGTGCACTGGTCCAAGATCTCCCTTTCCCCTTCCCCACTCTGTGATATTTGAGACCCGTTTAGAAGAGGCCCATACATGCCTTTGTTTAAACAGTCTTACTTTACAAGGTCATTCTCACTCAAAGCATACTAGCCTACGTGTTTATACCTAAATGATTAACTGTTGTTACTATGAGTCATCTATTCTGTAAATGCAGAGCTCATGTGTATTCATGCCATAGGTTAAGACAAAAGCTAACATATGATTGGATGTAAAGGAGGGTCAACCCTCCCCTATATTAAGTGTTTGCAAGCAATGAATAAACAGAGTGAATTAGAACTAGACACGTGTTTGATGTTCAATTTGATTCACCCTCCTGGTACCAGAAAAGACTTAATTCAAGCTTGCCGCCGAAAAGTCTGGTGTCAGGGACACCATATAGGCAAAGAGTCCAGATTGTCTTACACCCTCCATATACTTGTGTAAGACAATCTGGACTCTTTGCCGTTCTGGTCCAAATTTCCATCGACCAGAACGGGAGGAGGAGGCAATGGCGATGGTTTCACATATTTTTTTAGTAAAGACCTGTGGAACACATCATGGATCCTCCAAGTCTGCAGAAGATCCAGCCGAAACGCTACTGGATTGATCACCGCAGATATTTTGTACGGACCGATAAATCTTGGACCCAGTTTCCAAGATGGCACTCTTAATTTAATATTTTTAGTGGACAACCACACCAGATCACCCACACACAGGTCCGGACCAGTCACACGGGGAACTCAGACACACAGATAAACCAACAACCAGGCTCTAGGCGAGAAGCAGGGGAAGGGTCACCTCCTAGCTAAACCCTGACCTCTCTCCCTGCACTGCTCAGCCCACATTCAGACCTTGAAGGTAGGAATGATGTGTCCTCGTGCCTGGGCTAAAACACCCTAGATTCCCTGAGATTGTGAAAAGGGGAAAAGGAGCAGCCTGCTCGGACAGAACCTGGATGGGAAAGATGACACAAACACAACCTAGACAGCAATCAACAAAAACTGAAACCACACTTATCTTTTCTGAGCTGGAACAGACAACCTTCCTTCCTTGCTTCCAAGGCCAGACTGATTTCTATAACCCGCTCAGAACACTGGACTAGAGGAATATTTAAACCAATGACCCCACCCAGTGCACCTGATGGGAGGCGGGTCCAGCACGACTCCAAAACAAAACAAAAACTAAACACGTGCTGCTATTCTGGCCGACCTCCGCACATAGTCAGAGCAGGGCATGACATTCTAAATCTCCCGTCTTAATGCAATGACAAAAGGTATGACTTTGATGTTTCATATTTAGAGATTTTGTCTTTTGCCATTTTACCAGTTGTCTCACACTTGGAAAGGATAAGTGTACTGAGAACAAGGTGTTTTAGAATCTGAAATGATGCGCAGTTGATCATTAGTCCAACACATCGAATATAAAATTTTATAACAAGTTGTGCCTTTTTGTGATAGCATTTCCATCGGCAAACTGTTTTAATTAGATGGGCGACATCTACCCGAATAAAGCATGCTAGTTTTTCAGTATTAAGGCCCTGTAAGATTGCTAAACACTTTTTGAGATAGATGTTAAGGCTAGAGTCATTTAAGGCTCGGCATAATGCACCAAGTAAGGCCAATGAGAAGTCACAGACACATTCTTTAGGTGATTTATGTACATCTTTGAGCCATTTTTCCAACCAAAACGTTATAGTTGGCGTATCCTGACATTCACTCAACATTTGAGAAACACTTAATTGAGTATTTGTAAAGTTGATCACCATCTCATATAAGAATATATAAGCTGACAATCCATTTGCTCTTTTTAGTTTTTGAACCAAACTCCCAGTGGCATCTACTTCAATTTTTGAGAAAGAGTGTTTTGAGCAATACCTTTTGTAAATGTATGTTTGTTCCTTTGACCAATAATGCCCAAAAAAAAAAATCATATGAGATAGTGTGAATATCACCTGCATATTTTGGGGTACTTTTCATTTCTACAAGAGACAAAACAGGATCTTTTAACTTTGGTGTACCAAACTTCCTGTAGACGGCTTCCTGTCTGGCATCTCTACAAATTCTTAAAGACGGTTTGTTGGGTGGCTCTTTTTCCCCAAATGAAATTTCTTTATTAAGTTTTTCTCTTCTCCAGTTGCAGGGTAGTGTTTTTAACATCTCCTCACCAACTTTCCTTCTTTTCTCACCTCTCAATTGACATTTCTTTAAATGCACTATGGATCTTGTGTCAGGAGCACGAATATGAAGGATTAGAGGGTTTCCAACACAAGGCTCCTCTTCTGCATAAACATAAACTGCTGTTTTGCCCTCTTTACACTGTCCAGTTGCAGTTATAAATTTCCTTGTCTGATCATTGCTGATACGAACTTTGCTTCTCTTAAAAGAAAATACATAAGGAATCCCATGTTGTTCATAAAACACATCTGCATTTGCAGTACTCCATGCATTTTTTTTAAGTATTCTCCGTCTCTTCTTGCAGCTACCCTCATTATAGATTACTGTGTTAGGCTCAATTTCTAAATATTGCTCATAAGGTATTGATAGCTGCCATAAAACTGTTGGTTGCCTTCCGTGTGACTCTGCCAAGCAGTTCTCCGAAGGTTCTTCATCTGTAGTGCTTGAGTTAGATGAGGACTCTTGCACTGAATCTCCTGCCTGAGGTGAGATAAGCCTGAACTGTAGGCGCAGGAATGTCTGCAGACCATACCTATTTTGATAAATATAATCATGGATCTGTTTTGGCTTAAATGCCATCTGTGACAATTCTTCTATCTCAGAGGCTTTCTTCTGGAAAGAGGAATGACAATATACATTCCTCCATACTGGATCAGAAGCTGGCTTTAACTCTCCCTCAGCATTAAAAATGGTTGGATAACATTTTAGGGCTTCTTTTAAGACCTCACTATCAACTGACGGTTTTCGTGGCATCTACAATTAGAATTGAAAAACCAATGTAATTTCAGAACAAAATAGAACAACGTATATAATGTTATATATATAAATATATATACACATACATTCATAAGGGAATCCCTTAAAACAGTGGTCTTAAAGCACCGGCCCGTGGGCCAATTGCGGCCTGCGAGGCAGTACTATGTGGCCCGCAGCCAGCTCAGAAGTCAGGTGCGCGGTCATGGGCGTGAGACGTGATATTATTGCATTCGGCTAGGAATCAATCACTGTCCCTGAATGCAATGATTGTGCATCCAGGGAGAGTGTTTTCTAACTGCATGTAATAATGTCACATACCATTACATGCGGTGTGCAGGTGTTTACATGCAACTGCTCTCACCTGATCAGTAACTTCAATGGGTGACAGCGGCCGCTTGTGAACACCAGATTAGTGATTCCTGCTGCAGGAAAGCGCAAGTTTCTGATGCAGGAATCCCAAATCGCACCTAAACCTACAGATATGAATGTGACCTTATTGTGTGTGTATATTAGTGTACCAAACCGAATATAGTTAAATTTTATTTTAAAGTATGAAATTTGGTGAGCAGCCCCCATGAGAGAAAAAAATGTGTCGAGTGGCTCCCGGGTGAATTGAGTTTGAGACTCCTGCCTTAAAATATGTCATGTATATGAATAGCAGCATACAGTATGTTATTCTTTTAGTTCATTCAAGCCTTGACTATCCCTATACCCCTTTCGCTGCCAAGCCCTGTGTAACATTTTTAACCTGAGCTGGACAGACTATTTAGCAAATTTTTACCTTAAATTATTTTAACCTCTTAACCACTTCAGCCCCCCTAGCTTAAACACCCTTAATGACCAGGCCACTTTTTACACTTCTGACCTACACTACTTTCACCGTTTATTGCTCCGTCATGCAACTTACCACACAAATGAATTTTACCTCCTTTTCTTCTCACTAATAGAGCTTTCATTTAGTGGTATTTCATTGCTGCTAACATTTTAACTTTTTTGATATTAATCGAAATTTAACGATTTTTTTGCAAAAAAATGACATTTTTCACTTTCAGTTGTAAAATTTTGCAAAAAAAACGACATCCATATATACATTTTTCTCTAAATTTATTGTTCTACATGTCTTTGATAAAAAAAAAATGTTTGGGTAAAAAAAAAATGGTTTGGGTAAAAGTTATAGCGTTTACAAACTATGGTACAAAAATGTGAATTTCCGCTTTTTGAAGCAGCTCTGACTTTCTGAGCACCTGTCATGTTTCCTGAGGTTCTACAATGGCCAGACAGTACAAACACCCCACAAATGACCCCATTTCGGAAAGTAGACACCCTAAGGTATTCGCTGATAGGCATAGTGAGTTCATAGAACTTTTTATTTTTTGTCACAAGTTAGCGGAAAATGATTATTTTTTTTATTATTATTTTTTCTTACAAAGTCTCATATTCCACTAACTTGTGACAAAAAATAAAAACTTCCATGAACTCACTATGCCCATCACGAAATACCTTGGGGTGTCTTCTTTCCATAATGGGGTCACTTGTGGGGTAGTTATACTGCCCTGGCATTTTAGGGGCCCAAATGCGTGCAAAGTAGTTTGAAATCAAAATCTGTAAAAAATGGCCGGTGAAATCCGAAAGGTGCTCTTTGGAATGTGGGCCCCTTTGCCCACCTAGGCTGCAAAAAAGTGTCACACATGTGGTATTGCCGTACTCAGGAGAAGTTGGGCAATGTGTTTTGGGGTGTCATTTTACATATACCCATGCTGGGTGAGAGAAATATCTTGTTTAAATGCCAACTTTGTATAAAAAAATGGGAAAAGTTGTCTTTTGCCAAGATATTTCTCGCACCCAGCATGGGTATATGTAAAATGACACCCCAAAACACATTGCCCAACTTCTCCTGAGTACGGCAATACCACATGTGTGACACTTTTTTGCAGCCTAGATGCGCAAAGGGGCCCACATTCCTTTTAGGAGGGCATTTTTAGACATTTGGATCCCAGACTTCTTCTCACGCTTTAGGGCCCCTAAAATGCCAGGGCAGTATAAATACCCCACAAGTGACCCCATTATGGAAAGAAGACACCCCAAGGTATTTCGTGATGGGCATAGTGAGTTCATGGAAGTTTTTATTTTTCATTTTGGAAAGAAGACACCCCAAGGTATTCTATAAGTTAGCAGGAATGGATTTCCTGCTATTTTGTCCCTTTCCGCTAACTTGGGACAAAAATTTCAATCTTTCATGGACTCAATATGCCCCTCAGTGAATACCTTGGGGTGTATTCTTTCCAAAATGGGGTCATTTGTGGGGTGTTTGTACTGCCCTGGCATTTGAGGGTCTCCGCAATCATTACATGTATGGCCAGCATTAGGAGTTTCTGCTATTCTCCTTATATTGAGCATACGGGTAATGAGATTTTTTTTTTTCCGTTCAGCCTCTGGGCTGAAAGAAAAAATGAACGGCACAGATTTCTTCATTCGCATCGATCAATGTGGATTAAAAAATCTCTGCCAAAAAAAAAAAGGAGGGGAAAGGCTTCTGCCAGGACATAGGAGCTCCGCCCAACATCCATACCCACTTAGCCCGTATGCCCTGGCAAACCATATTTCTCCATTCACATCAATCGATGTGGATGAATAAATCATTGCCGGGATATATATATTTTTTTATATATATATACAAAGTGTTTGCCATAGCATATGAACACCGCCGCCTCCTCAGCTCATATGCCTCGGCAAACGTATCTTTTACTGCAGAGGAGAAATCTCGACACGACTTGTGTGTAATCTGACAGCAGCGCAATGCTTCTGTCAGAATGCACATCAGTGCCGCAGCTAGTCGATCGGTTGGTCCACCTGGAAGGTAAAAATTTTTTTAAAAAAAATGAAAAAACCAGGGCGCAACGCAATAAATTTTATTAACTATATAATAACTTTTGAACAGAACATATAAACTTTTTTTTAACTTTTTGAACTGAAAGTTAACTTTTTTGCTTACTTGCTTACCTCTCCTTCCCCATGGGACAATGTGCAAAGCGCAAATCGCCCAAAGATGTGGCGAAGTACATTATGCACTTTATCCCAGGTGAAAGGAGAGGTTTGCAGCAGCTGTGAGAGAAAGGGCCCTAATAGCCCTGTGTGCCTGTCCTGTGAGATGCAATCCCTATGCTAAGTGTACCTGTGTGTGGTACTTCCGGAAACACTCTCCAAAGCATAGGGCAGGGTGGTCAGGGCAGTCAGGACAGAAATAGCGGGTGTCACGCCTTATTCCACTCCTGCTACAGACACAACATTTTTTTCGGGGTGGCGGTCGGTTTGAGGTACCAGCAACGACACTGGGGAAATGTCGCTCGTGTAGACGGCTCACTACACTGGTGGTTGGGGCCACGGAACCTCCTGGATACAGGAGGTTCGCGATGATCTCTTCCTGAAATTTGAGGAAGGATCCTGTTCTCCCAGCCTTACTGTAGAGAACAAAACTATTATATGCAGCCAATTGAATTAAATATACAGACACCTTCTTATACCAGCGTCTGGTGCGTCGGGAAACTAAATAGGGAGCCAACATCTGGTCATTTAAGTCCACCCCTCCCATGAGCGCAATATAGTCGTGGACTGAGAGGGGCTTTTCAATGACACGGGTTGCCCGTTCAATTTGGATTGTCGTGTCTGCGTGAATGGAGGAGAGCAAACGTCACGCTTGTCTCTCCATTTCACCGCGAGCAGTTCTTCGTTACACAAGGCAGCCCTCTCCCCCCTTGCAAGACGGGTGGTAACGAGCCGTTGGGGGAAGCCCCGGCGACTAGGTCGCACGGTGCCACAGCAGCCAATCTGTTTTAGGAACAAATGCCTGAAAAGGGGCACACTTGTGTAAAAATTGTCCACATAAAGATGGTACCCCTTGCCAAATAAGGGTGACACCAAGTCCCAGACTGTCTTCCCACTGCTCCCCAGGTAGTCAGGGCAACCGACCGGCTCCAGGGTCTGATCTTTTCCCTCATAGATCCGAAATTTGTGGGTATAGCCTGTGGCATTTTCACAGAGCTTATACAATTTGACCCCATACCGGGCGCGCTTGCTTGGGATGTATTGTTTGAAGCCAAGGCGCCCGGTAAAATGTATTAGGGACTCGTCTACGCAGATGTTTTGCTCAGGGGTATACAAATCTGCAAATTTCTGGTTGAAGTGGTCTATGAGGGGCCGAATTTTGTGGAGCCGGTCAAAAGCTGGGTGGCATCTGGGACGGGAGGTGGTGTTGTCGCTAAAGTGCAGGAAATGCAGGATGGTCTCAAAACGTGTCCTGGACATAGCAGCAGAGAACATGGGCATGTGATGAATCGGGTTCGTGGACCAATATGACCGCAATTCATGCTTTTTGGTTGGACCCATGTTCAGGAGAAGGCCCAGAAAAATTTTTAATTCGGAAACTTGGACTGGTTTCCACCGGAAAGACTGGGCATAAGAGCTTCCCGGGTTGGCGGCTATAAATTGAGTGGCATACCGATTTGTTTCTGCCACGACTAAGTCCAGGAGCTCCCTAGTCAAGAACAGCTCCAAAAATCCCAGGGCCGAACCGATCTGAGCTGTCTCAACCCGAACTTCAGACTGGGCGGTGAAAGGGGGAACTACAGGTGCAGCTGAAGTTGGTGACTGCCAATCAGGGTTTGCCAGCACCTCAGGGATTCTAGGGGCTCTACGGGCCTGTCTTTGCGGTGGCTGCGACGGGGTAACTATTGCACGTGCCACCGTACCAGCTTCAACTGCCCTTCTGGTGCTCGCCACTTCATCATGTTGTACGGCAGTGCTGGTACTAGGTCCAGGATGGGCTGCGCTGCTGGTGTATGCCTCACCACGTAATCCGACAGCGCCAGCCCCACTCTGCTGCCCTTGAAACGGATCCTGCGCAACCTGTGGTCTAGCAACAAGGGGCCGGGTACGCCTGGTGCTATCAGGGACCTCAACCTCCTCGCCTGAACTTTGGGTCAGACTGCCACTGCTTTCTACAGGTTCATATTCTGACCCACTAGATTCGTCAGATGAGGGTTCCCATTCCTCATCCGACTGGGTCAGAATCCTGTAGGCCTCTTCAGAAGAATACCCCCTGTTTGACATTTGGACTACTAAATTTAGGGGTATTCCCTGAGACTACCCAAGAAAAAAAGCAAGCCTATCTTACAAAGGGGAGGCTAGCGAAGTACCGGAGGCCGCTGCGATTGATAAAAAATATCAAAACTGATTTTTTTTTATCGCCGCAGCGCTTGTAAAGTGATTGTGCAGTGATCAAAAAACTAAAAAAATTTTGTCACTGCAGCGGGGCGGGCGTAGGTGAACGCACGTGTGGGCGACCAGTCAGGCCTGATCGGGCAAACACTGCGTTTTGGGTGGAGGGCGAGCTAAGGTGACACTAATACAATTATAGATCTGACTGTGATCAGTTTTGATCACTTACAGATACTATAAAAGTACAAATGCTGATTAGCGATACGCAATCAGCGAATAAGTGACTGCGGTGCGGTGGGCTGGGCGCTAACCGACGCTAACTACCTAACCAAGGGACCTAAACTATCCTAAAACTATAAATCAATACCAGTGAGAAAAAAAAAGTGACAGTTTACACTGATCACTTTTTTCCCTTTCACTAGGTGATTGGGGGCGATCAAGGGGTTAATTGGGGTGATGGAGGGTGATGGAGGGTGATCAGGGGGCTAAGTGTGGTGTTGGTGCTCCTCTGCTGGAACCAACCGACGAAAAGGACCAGCAGAGGAGCACAGAAGCCATTTAACACATTATATTTATAAATATAATGTGTTAGATGGCTTCTGATTCAATTTTTTGAAAATCATCAACCTGCCAGCGACGATCATTGGCTGGCAGGTTGATGACGAACTTGTCTTTTAAATTTTGCCAGCCTGCGATGCGCATGCGGGGGCCGGCTTTGCCCGAAATCTCGCGTCTCGCGAGAGGACGCACCGGTGCGTCCACCCAGAGTAACAGGACCGCCGCAAAGACACAATCCTGCGTACGGCGGTCCTGAGCAGGTTAAGGACCGGAGATTTGGGGGATTTTGCATTTTCTTTTTTCTCTCCCTGCCTTCCCGGAGCCATAACTTTTTTATTTTTCGGTTCACATAGCCATATGAGGGCTTGTTTTTTGCGGAACAATATATACTTTCCAACGCCACCATTTAATATTGCACACGATGTAGTGGGAAGCGGGAAAAAATTCTAAATTGGGTAAATTTCTTTAAAAAAGAGCGATTCTGAAACATTTTTCCGGGTTTTTTATTTATGCTGCTCGATTTGCGATAAAACTGACCAGTTACTTTTATTCTACAGGTCATTACGAATCCGACGATACCTAATATGTATAGTTTTTCTTGCGTTTTGTAGTAAATAAAAATTCTAAAGTGGGACAAAATCAGTTTTATTTTTTTGTTGCCATGTTTTGACCCCTATAACTTTTTTATAATTACGTTTACGGAGCTGTATTGGGGCTCATTTTTTGCGGGACGATCTGAACTTTTTATTGATACCATTGTGGGGTGTGTATGACTTTTTGATCACTTTTTATTTTTTTGTAGAAAATGAAGCGAACACAAATGGTGAATTCGCCATTTGGACGCTTTTTTCCGTTTCGCTATTTGCCTAATGGGGAAAAAAAATAAAATATTTTCATACTATGGGCATTTTTGCAACTTGCGACACACATAATGTATTTGCATTTTTTTATTTATTTAGATTTTGGGAAAAGGGGGGCGATTTAAACTTTTATATTTTTTTCATTTATTTATTTTTTTTACACTTTTTTATAGTTCCCATAGGGGACTATAACATTCTTTTTTTTTTAATCAAATCTTTATTTATTAAGATTTATTTCATATGATAAGACAAGTACATATGAAAATAATTAAGAAACAATAACTGCTCCATAATAAACATATCTGGTTACATGTATAAAGAAGTTGAGGTACATGCAGGAATTCGTTTAACAAGTTAAGACGAAGAAGCTAAATTAGCATATATAAATAAGGCACAAAAGAGTTAACAAAACACGTGAATTGCCGTTTAACCATAAGCCCAAGTACAATGCACATTATAATATATATATCCCATGTAAATAGCATAATCAACACATTATCTTGCAGAAATTCCCTCAGACCTTCCTGGGTTAGTATGTCCGAAACGATCAGCTATCCTACTCATACCCTTATATAATCCAGAGGATGAGTATGGGATTCCCTCTATACAGCATCTGAGACAGAAGCGTACCAATCTTTCCATTTACTCCAGGACATTAGGAACTTGTCATGGGATAGGGTTTCCCAGCTTGTCAACTCTTCTAGCTGGCATATCTCCTGTACCTTGTTCATCCATTCTCGCAAATTCGGCACATCCATAGATAGCCAATATTTTGGTATCAGCAGCTTAACAGCTGCTATCAATTGCGCTAGCAAAGAATGTGCTGCTAATCTATAATTGCAATCTGGCAAATTGAGGATAGCTACCGAAGGTGTGATAGGAGATCTGATCTTGTATATATTTTGCACCTTCTCCGACACCATGTCCCAGAATCTCTTAATTGATGGACAGGCCCACCAGATGTGAAACATGGTCCCTCTGGCCTCACCACATCTCCAGCAAACTGCTGAATTGGAAGGCGAGATGGTATGTAATTTGTCGGGGGTCTTATACCATCTTGTGATTATTTTAAAAGAATTCTCTTGTATTTTTATACAACGTGAGTAACCATGTGAGTGGGCAAGTATTCTCTCTGAGGTGTCATTGCCAATTGTAAAGTCCATTTCAGAAGCCCATTGTTCAATGAACTTTGGTCTGGTATCAGAACCTATTTCCAGAACCTTATTATAAATCCGGGAAATAGCTACTTTCCTGCTGATTGACTGATTCCATATCCCATCGTACCAAGTAGGGGCATAATTGCTGGAGGTAATGTTTAAATATTGCTGTCAAATTTTTTTGAATTGCAAGTGATGTGTCAAGGTCCAGGGTAACCGCCGAAAAGTGTCCCTCAAAGATGATAAATCTGGAATCTTACGATTTACCAACAAATCTCCTATTGCCATGTCACCCAAAGCGGCCAATAGTCCCATGTCATCTCTAAACTCTGCTTCCAACAAATAGGGTAGAAATCTAATGGGTGTTAGGGGGGAGATGCAACTAATAGGGTGCAGAAATTCAGATAGTTTGTACCAGGAGTCAACTACCCCCTTAAGCGAGTTAGGAATACCGTCCCCACTAGTAGGTTTGTGACTAACGCCCCATAATAAGGATAGCCCTCTGGGTCCTAACAGCTTCCTCGCTATCTGGCATCCTAATTTATCCACTTTGGGATTTATTATCTCAGAGTGTAGCCTCATCTGAATTGCTCTATAGTAACCATTCCCATCCGGCAATCCAAATCCGCCCTTATGTTTGGGTAGTATTAGCCTCTTATATGCGATCCTGGGTTTGGCCTGATTCCACACAAATGAGGAAAAAAATTTTTTTATCTGACCTAAGAACTGACGGGGCAATGCTACTGGCAAAGTCTGCATCAAATACAGTAGTTTGGGCAAGATATAAGTTTTAATAAAAATTTTTCTCCCTAACCATGTCAAAAATGGTATTTTAAGATCTTTTGCAGTCTAATATTTTCTAATAATTTTGGGTAGTTCTGGGAAAAAAGTTGATCAGGGTGTTTCGTTATTTGCACTCCAAGGTAATCAATGCTGTCCGTTTTCCATTTAAAGGGGTAATTTGCTTTAAGATGTGCTATGGTCGACTGTGGAGTATTGACACCTAGAGCGACGCATTTGGCTAAGTTTATTTTAAAATTAGACACAGACCTGAAATTATCTAGTTGTCTTAGCAGCGCGGGGAAAGCTACTCTAGGGTTTGACAGCAACAAGAGCATGTCATCAGCAAACGCTGCAACGGTATGTGTGAGGGGGCCAATCTTAAGTCCTTGTACTTCATTGTCCTGTCTAATTGCCTGGAGAAAGGTTTCTAAACAGAGGATGAATAGGGTTGGTGATAATGGGCAGCCCTGCCGAGTCCCATTCTTGATATCAAAGTGGGCGGAGAGGTTGCCATTTATGCGAATTTTTGCCGTGGGGGAGGAGTACAGGGATAGCACAGAGGTCACAAATTGAGAGGGAAAACCGAACTTGCGAAGAGTGGCTGCCATAAACTGCCAGTCCACTCTATCAAACGCTTTCTCAGCGTCAGTACTTAACAAAGTAATACTGTGACCACGTGACAAAGCATATTGTTGCGCCATTATAACTCAGAAAGTGCTATCCCTGCACTCCCTACCGCCCACAAAACCCGCCTGCTCAGGGGAGATCAGACCTTTGAGTAAGGGGGAGACTCTGTAGGCCAAGACCTTCGGCAACAGCTTAACATCAGCGTTAAGAAGTGAAATTGGTCTATAGCTAGATGGTAGGTTTGGGTCTTTCCCAGGTTTCGGCAGCACTGTAATGTGAGCTTCCAATGACTGCTTAGGTAATGAGGTTTCACTCAACAGGGAGTTAAAGAGAGAGACGATGTGAGGGCCTAGTACTGGAAAAAACTTTTTATAGTAAGCTACAGTCAGCCCATCGGGACCAGGGCTTTTCCTCTTAGGTGTTGACTTTAGGACCTTCTCAACCTCCTCAAGCGTTATTGGGGCTATTAAAGACTCTCTTTCCTCTACCGACAAAGATGGCAACCCTAGTTCCTGCAAAAAGGATGCCGTCTTTTCCTGTCTAATTTGCAGCTCCTCGCTAGTCTCACCTTTCCGTAAATTATATAAATCATGATAATATGTAGTGAATACATCAGAAATCTCCATGGCATCTACTGTAACTTTCCCCTCCCGAGTTGTCATTTGCTTAATGAAAGTTTGCTCTGTTCGTTTCTTAATCATGGCGGACAAGACCTTACTGCCTTTGTTCCCATGAATGTAGTGCTTGTGCTTTATTCTTAAATATGCTTTAGCAGCTTTAACATTAAGCAATGACTTAAGTTCCTGTCTAAGCCTCACAAGGATCTCCAAGTCTTTTACTGCTAAAGATCTTTTATGGGCTCTTTCTACTTGGGAAATACGGGCCAATAACTCTGTCAATTGTTTTGTCCTTTCTCTTTTAATATGTGAACCTAAGGCTATAAATTCTCCCCGTATGACCGCCTTATGAGCTTCCCACGTAATAGCGGATGTGGAGGCGGTGTTCACATTAAGATCAAAGTACTCCTTCAGTTTCTTAGTGATAGCATCTACCTCTGATTGGGTGTCTAATAACGTATGATTTAATCTCCATGACCACTCTTTCCCTCTCATGCTAGGTATCTGCAAGGCACAATATACCATAGCGTGATCAGAAATCGTTATGCTATCTATAGTAGCTGACTGAACTAAGGTCAAGCAATTTTCCTGGATCATGAGATAGTCCAGTCTCTGGTACGATTTGTGAGGATTCGAATAGAAAGAGTAATCCCTTCTATCTCCATGAATCGACCGCCATATATCTACTACATGGATATCCCGCAAGCGTGTCTGTAGTGACTTCAGTTCCCTAAACGATATAGCCGATTTCTTGGATGAGGAGTCCAATAACGGATTTAGAGTCAGATTGAAATCTCCTCCAATAATCAGCCAACCAAAGGCAAATGCGGCTATCTTATCTAGGGTTTCCATAAGCCAGTGAACTGTTTTTATATTAGGTGCATATAAATTGCATATTGTATATTTGATATGGCCTATCTCGCAGTTTAGTAGGAGATATCTGCCTTCCGGGTCCGCTAATGTTGAATGTAGGTTGAGCGGAACATTCTTATTAAACCCTATACTGACTCCCCTAGATGCAGCATTATTAGAGCATGAATGGTACCAATAATGAAATGCAGAATTACCCAGGTTGGGAATATGAGGAGTTGTGAAATGTGTTTCCTGTAGCATAATATTATCTATCGCTGCCTTTTTAATACTCCGGGAGACACGACTCCTCTTTACCGGACTGTTGCAGCCATGTACATTGTAAGTGGCAATATTAACCCTTTCATGACCAAGGGTCATTGATGCCCTAATGTCCAGGTCAAAATTTACAAATCTGACATGCGTCACTTTATGTGGTAATAGCTTTGGAACACTTTTATTTATCCAAGCCATTCTGAGATTGTTTTCTCGTGACATATTGTACTTCATGATAGTCATATATTTGAGTCAATATATTTCACCTTTATTTATGAAAAAATCCAAAATGTACCCAAAATTTTGAAAAATTCACAATTTTCCAAATTTCAATTTCTCTGCTTCTAAAACAGAAAGTGATACCTAATAAAATATTTATTACTTAACATTCCCCATATGTCTACTTTATGTTGGCATCATTTTGGAAATGTCATTTTATTTTTTTAGGACGTTAGAAGGCTTAGAAGCAATTCTTAAAATTTTTAAGAAAATTTCGAAAACCCACTTTATCAGGACCGTTCAGGTCTGAAGTCACTTTGTGGGGCCTACATAGTGGATACCCCCATAAATGACCCCATTGCAGAAACTACACGCCTCAAGTTACTCAAAACTGATTTTACAAACTTTTTTAACCCTTTAGGTGTTCCACAAGAATTAAAGGAAAATGGAGATGAAATTTCTAAATTTCACATTTTTGGCAGATTTTCCATTTTATTGCATTTTTTTATTTAACACATTGAGGGTTAACAGCCAAACAAAACTCAATATTTATTACCCTGATTCCGCGGTTTACAGAAACACCCCACATGTGGTTGTAAACCGCTGTACGGGCACACGGCAGGGCGCAGAAGGAAAGGAATGCCATACGGTTTTTGGAAGGCAGATTTTGCTGGATTGGTTTTCTGAACGCCATATGTTTTTTATTTGTCTGCCGATCGTCTTGTGCAAGGGCTCGTTTTTTGCAGAAAGTGTTGAGGTTTTAATTGGTACAATTTTTGGGTACATAGGATTTTTTGATCATTCATTATTACACTTTATAGGGCAAGGTGACCAAAAAATTGGCTGTTTTGGAACAGCTTTCATTTATTTATTTTTACAGCGTTCATCTGAGGAGTTAGGTCATGTGATAGTTTTATAGAGAAGATCGTTACGGACGTGGCAATACCTAATATGTATACTTTTTCTTATTTATCTAAGTTTTACACAATAATAGCATTTCTGAAACCAAAAAAATTATGTTTTAGTGTCTCCATAGTCTGAGAGCCATAGCTTTTATATTTTTTGGGCGATTGTCTTAAATAGGGTATCATGTTTTGCGGGATGAGGTGACGGTTTAATTGGTACTATTTTGGGGGTCATAAGCCTTTTTTATCGCTTGCTGTTGCACTATTTGTGATGTAAGGTGACAAAAATAGCTTTTTTTGGCACAGTTTTTTCTTTTTTTTTTTTAATAGTGTTTATCGGACTGGGTCTATCATGTGATATATTTATAGAGATGGTCGTTACGGACGCGGTGACACCTAATATGTGTATTTTATTTTTTCATTTTCTTTTATAGGAAAAGGCAATTTCTTTTTTTAATTTACATTTTTATTTATTTATTTTTCATTTTTATTATTTTCACTTTCCTTTTTTATCAAGTCCCTCTTGGATCATGAAGATCCAATGGGGCTGATGGCTGTACTATACTTTGCAATGCTCTTGCATTGCAAAGTATAATACTATTAGATGCCCTGTAGGTGGCAGCACCGGATGCCTTTGCCATGGCAACCGGACGCCTTTGCAAAGCGTCCGGTTGCCATGGCAACCATCGGGCGCTGCTATCAGCGCTGCAGCCCCTATGGTTCAGAGAGGGAGCTCCCTCCCTCTATTAACCCCATGGATGCTGCAACCACGGCATCTATGGGGTTACAGCAGAGTGTCAGCATAGAGCTGACACTCGCTGCTGATGGCGGCGGCTCAGGAATGGAGCCGCCGCCATCACACACAGCGGGGGCACAGGATCGGGGGCAGCGCTGGAATGGGGGGGGTATTGGGGTACGGCGGCTAACATTGAGGGTGAGGGAGGCTGGGGCAGGAGGGGCGGGGAGACAGCATGGGGCGGATCGCATTAGGGAGGGACTACATGAACATGGATCGGGCGGGGGGAACTACTTCATCAGGGGCAGGCGCGCACAGGGGGGTGTTGGAGGAGCACAGATCGGGGGGCACAGGAAGGGGGCACAGATTGGAGAGCGCAGATCAGAGCCTGAAACCGGCATTTTTTTCACTGCCGCGATCCGATTGGTTAGTCTGCACAGACTAACCAATCGGATCGATTGTCGGCAAGGAGCCACTCTGATTGGTCCCTTGCCGGCATTACTGAACTGTATGCTGTCCGTGACAGCAGCAGGACAGGGGCAGAAGCTTTAATCCAAGCGCTTTGCAGCGCTTGGATTAAAGAACTGTCTTGACGTTTATAGACGTGATAGCTGCACGGGGCATGTGCAGCTATCACGTATATATACAGATTGCAGTCGGGAAGGGGTTAAAGACTAACGGTGCCATTCATGTGCCAACAATGTGAAATAGAATCCCTTGTAAGCATAAGAACAACCAGAAGGTGGAGCACAAAACATTAATAAAAAAATAATAACCAACTGAGTATGAATCCTGTATATATGAAACATAGCAAGAAACCCTTAAAGAGTTCCTGTTGAAAAAAGGGGGTAGGGAACTAAATAACATCAGTATTCCCTGATCGGCCTAGATTCCCCTTACAGCCTATTGTGCAGATAATAAAGGTTGAATAACTACCCAACAATAATAATAATGCCATGATATCGACCTATCTAACCTGTAGGAAATAGCATTAGAGAAAATATGTGAACAGTAGTTTCATTACCATATGCGCAACTAGCGATATATGGAGAGCCTAAGGGGGGAAGGGGGGGGGAGAGGAGTAAATTGCGTTATTAATAATATTCTGATGAGCAATGTCCCCTTATGCTTACAAGACCCTGAGCATCCACGCAACGGCCTTAGCTTCAGGTGTCCATATCTCTGCTTGCTGTCTTCTTACTGCGACCGATTCTCTGTTGCTTCGGCTTCTGCCAAGGTGAGGCTTGAGGTAATGGTGGAAGTTCTTCCTCTGAAGGAACAGGGAGCCATGAAGGGACATCCACAGGTGTCAGATCTAGCATTTCCCAGACTGGTGTTAAGTCCGCAGGTGTTCTGACAGTGAACCTGCGATTCCCCGCTGTAATAAATATGCCAAATGGGAACAGCCACCTATAAGGCAACATAGAGGACCAGAGAATATCGGTTAGCGGTTTAAGCATTCTTCTTTTTTGAAGCGTGGATGCCGCCAGATCTTGATAAATTTGAATGCTTCTCCCCTGTAGGTGTACATCTCCTTTAGCCCTTGCCTTTTGTAAAATTTCCTCCGTGTCCCGGTAGCTTAGTAAGCCACAGATAACGTCTCTAGGATTTTCAGAGGACCCAGGTTTTGGCCTCAATGCTCTGTGCACTCGTTCCACTATTACCCCTTTGGCCCGGTCCGGACACAGCAGTGAAGTGAAAAGCAGGCCCATGGCGCTCATCAAATCCTCCTTCTCCTCTGCCTCTGGTAATCCTCTAATTCTAATATTACACCGTCGACTCCTGTTCTCTTGATCCTCCATCTGGAGGAGTAAACTGTTCATGGCCCTAGTATGTGCCCCCAGCGAGTCTTTAACTGCCGTATTGAAAGACAGCATGGCGTCTTGCACCTGCTCCAGGGATTCAACTCTGTCCCCAATATGGCGTACATCCGCCTTAATGGTAGCAAGGTCTGCTGCGATCGGGGCCAACGCTTTGTGAAGAGCTTCCTCTAGAAAGTCGCGGGTGAGTACCGCTGAGTCATCTTTAGGTTGCGGCCCACATACCTCTCCCGTTTCTGTGTGCTGAGTATCGTGACTCGCATCACTGGAGGCTCCTTCTTCCCCATGCCGCTTCTGCGCCATCTTGCCTGAGCGTGCGGATGTCTGGGGAGTCGATTTCTGAAAGTATTTTTCCATGTTAGGGTGTTGAGGAGGGTCCCGTTTCTGGTCAGCAGGGACTCTAGGAGGATCTTTAGGTTGGATCTTCATCCCGGCTCTCGGGTAGTGCTAATAAATAGGCTGTAGTGGAATCTAGTAGCGGGAGCTCCGCTCTCAAGCAGCCGCCATCAAGCTCGGTCAGGCCACGCCCCCGGGGACTATAACATTCAATCATCCGATTTCTTTTATCATATATTCCAATGTACTTGCATTGGAATATATGATGATTTTACTACTTTCCTATGGAGCCCTATTACAGCATAGGGCTTCATAGGAAATACTATCCAGCAGCCTGTGTTCATTCACAAGGACGCAGGCTGCTGATCACATGCTCCGGCTCCTCCAATCACAGATCGGGAGAGCCGGAGCAGTGAGTTAACTTTCGCTTTCAGTTTTTTCTCATTTCAGATGCAGTGGTCAGGATTGACCACGGCATCTGAGGTGTTAAATGTCCCCGATCGGCATAACTGCTGATAGGGGACATGAGCCGGTGTCTGCTACAAGATGCAGCAGTTTACCCGCGGCTATGGCGCCCGCATCGGCCGGGAGCAGGCGCCATATACAGAGAGCGGACACAGGGTGTACATGTACGCCCTCTGTCCTTTAGAGGTTAAATAATGTTTAGCAAATCAATATTAAAAATACATAATTAGATTGATGAAAAAAAACAACTAAAATCTGTATCAGCTGGTCTGCACTGTAGCACATGTGCATAATGTACACTACAATATGGTGCACACTGTTGCATGAGTATATTATATGTGTGTGTTGCCTTTTATTTATTTTTTTTACTTTTAGTGGCGTCTGGGAAATATTAGGGGTCTAAACAGACCCCTGACATTTCCCTTTTAAAATTGAAAAATAACTTGAGAATACAGAGTCCTCAATCTCTTTTTCTGGAGCCACAGCAGTGAATGAACAGAGTCACAAACTGAGGAGCCATCGTACTCTCCCTTATTAATAGACATGAACCCTCTGTACTGAGTGCTCTTCTGTATTCAGAGACTTGTGAATGAACAGGAAGTGATGTATAGCGAATGGCAGAACAATCGCCGGTCCGTGCGCACCAGGGCCTCAGCCTGAGGGGGCCCAGCACAATGCCTGTGCATAAATGGAGGGACTTGCCGGCTGCCGGATATTTTATTTGTTATAAAACCTTGTTTACCTTTAATAGTTTTTAAACTATTTATTTTGTAATTGTGTTCATTATCATCATCTATAAGTATGAATAGTGTCAGTGCATTTAAAGTAACCCAAAAGTGGTCCTCCTAAATTGGGCTTAAGTCAGGGTAACCTAGTAGACAGAAAACACAAAGGAGGAATTTATCAAAACTAGTGTAAAGGAAAACTGGCCTAGTTACCCATAGCAACCAATCAGATTCCATCTTTCATTTTTCAAAGGAGCTCTAAAAAAATGAAAGGTGGAATCTTATTGGTCGCAACTGAGGCAGTTTTCCTTTACACCAGTTTTGATAACTCTCCCTAAAAGAGAGGAATTTATTAAAACTGGAGCAGACAAAATCTGGAGCAACTGTGCTTATCAACCAATCCGCTTCTCTCTTTTATTTTTAATACATAACTGAAAAAACTGAAAAGAGAAGCTGATTGTTTGCTATGCACAGCGGCTGCAGATTCTGTCCGCTCCAGTTTCTATAAATTCCCCACATAATATTTTGCTTTGAAATAATTATGTAGAAATCCCCATTGATTTTTGACTAAATTGTCTAACAGGTTGGTGTGTCACCTTTGCAATGTCACACTTTATTCAGGATGAATCTACTTTCAAGTCACTAATATATTCCTTTACCTCAGTAGTACAAATATAATCTATTTATGTCCAAAGAAAACTTACCTTGCATGGTTTCTTAAAATGCAACCATAAAGAACAGTATTGAAATTCAGCCCTGAAAATCACAGATGAAAAGTACACAAAAGCCACATAAAGAATGTCCAGGGAACCTTGGATCCCAATAACTGGGTTACAGCTATATTCAAGATTGACTTCTGAACTAGTTGTCAACTTCTAAAAGTTTTAAAAAAATACCATGATGTCAAAATAATCCATATACATTCAATAGTTCACACCATCAAAAAAGATACATGCTAAAGAGATACAAACTGAGCTTTTAACTTGTGACTGAGGTCACATAGAGTCCAAGCAGAAAGTGTTGTGTTCTGTTCTCAATGGAGAGGAGACTTTCTTTAGGTTCACCTCTAAAGCCATTTATGTCGCGGCTTTAGCTTCATATTGCTTCGCATGATATCGCACAAAATAAATTTCCATTCAGGTCTATGAGCACAGTTCACACCTTTGCGATTTGTCGAACGTTAAAATACACCTGTCGCGCAAAAAAGGTGCAGGAGCTACTTTAAAGGCCGGTGCAGACCTATGCGATCTGGGACGTGCGTCCTGCACAATTGCACACAGTGATTGCCACGCGGCCCCATTGATTTCAATGGGGTGACATCCACATGGCAATCCTAGAAAAAGGTACATGTACCTTTTCAGCGACCCATGAAGCATTGCTGTTTTAGCCTGTATCGTGTTTGTTTGCACGGGCAGAATTGTGGTGGGAAGCCGCGCGTTGCACCCAGGGCAACTGGGGTGCCATTAGAATATAATGGCACCATCGGCGCGACTGTCGGAGGTAGGTGACTCCGTGACCATCTGGCAAACCGTGGGACAAGCAAAATCATACAAACAAAAACGCGCAACAACTGCGCAAAAAAAGCTCACCAGCTAATTTGCTTAGGAGTGAAATGAGTCAAAGTAATGTTAAGCGACTGCCACAAAGGGTTAACTTCTGATATAAAATCACCAACTTTCCTGTCATTATCTGAGAGAAAATAAAACTACCTAATATCAGTGTTTTCATGTGAAATATCTCTGTAATTAAATGAGATCTAACGTTGAAACCACTTGATCTTACCGGATCTAACGAAGGCCTATTAGTTTGCATCAAATTTTACCAGAAAATTGCATGTGGGGGGCTAGCCCCCCTGACGTAATACCAAATATCCATAATATCTCTGTAATTATATGAGATCTAACGTTGAAACCACTTGATCTTACCGGATTTAACGAAGGCCTATTAGTCTGAATCAAATTTTACTCGAAAATTGCATGTTGGGGGGGGGCTAGCCCCCCTATTTAATACTACCTGAAGGAGTATAAGTAAGGTATATATATAAGGTTCTTAGAGGGGATTGAAGGAGTATAAGTAACTCCATTTTGTCTTATTCAGCAACGTGTATTACATTTGGCCGTGTATTACAAAATCTCCCTACCCCTTCCCCCTTTTGGAATGTGAGAAACTTCCTGTAAGTTTGAACAGTCTTCTAACCATATAGGGTCATTTTGGCTCAAGTGCATGCTGGCCTATGTGTATATACCTGATTGGTCAAATGCTGTTACTATGAGTCATCTATTATGTTAATGCAGAGCTCATGTGTGATCATACCATAGGTCGAAACTAATGCTAACATATGATTGGATGTCAAGGAAGCTCAACCCCCTCTATTATAACTGTTTGCCAACTGTGAAATAAACCAGAATGGATTGGAAATAGACACGTGTTCAGTGTTCATCTGATTCATTCTCCCGGTACCGGATAGACTTAATTCAAGCTGATCACCGAAATCTGGAGACAGGGACACGTTAGGCAAAAGAGTATATTGCCCAACAGTTTTGGGGGCTCAGGTCCGAGATTGGGAGGGTCATCTCTTCAGGTCTACAGTGAAAGACATCAATTCTTGTCCTCCTTGGACCTGGGAGCACTGACCAAAATCTCATCCAAGTAAGTCGAACCATCTATTTATGATTTTGGTGGATTGCGGTGTCCGGGACACGCAAAAGCTATGGTAGCTTAAAAAAAGAAGTTGATTATAAGAAGCTCAGGGAGCTCATATCAGGGTGCCCTAAGGATATCTGTTCAGGGAACAGACGGTTACAAGCTTGGATTAACTCATATATATATATATATATATATATATATATATATAGTATAAGTATTTTAGAAGTAATAAGATTATCTGTTTGTGTGAGATACTGACCGGATGGTAAGTGTACGGTCACATCCCACTGTTATTGTCAAATTGATGTATTTTGGGTTAACTACTGTTAATGTGTAAAATTGTTTGTGTTGTGGAGGACTGCAAGACGCCCCATTTTTTCAGCTAAGAGTAATCTGTTGACCCGGAAAATTTGAACGCAAGTGGCGGTCTGAAACAACAATAGTCGATAGGGGTCCAAAGAGTATAGAGAGACATTAAAATACGAATCAGCTGATCAGTTGACAGGTCTTGTCGGCGCTATTTCAGTGCAGTACAGCCAGTCCTGACAGTGATTGTCTCACTTATTCTTTGAACTATAAATACTAACATGGGAGGACAAGGGTCTAAAACTAAATTCCCTAAACCAGAACCAGGAGAAACTTGTAAAATCTATGTAGCCCATGTTAGTCCAACAAACTATTACCTGATCAACCCGTGGGTAGATAATCTAGCAGGCTGGACTGAGGTAATGGATGCTGCAGATCCATTCCCCAGGGACGGTGATAATAGTATTTATCATATGGATATGGTCAAAGGACTGTGTCTAGGTGATAAAACAGCCTGGCCGCATTTCGATGCTGATCCTTCCTGGGACATGGAGTACATGTCCAGGGGAGGGGAACAGTGGCTGGAAATAGTCCCCCACTGGTATGATGCAGGTAATAGCAAGAAGAAATCCAAAGTCTGGATTGATCTGCAAGGAGGGGAAGCCTTGCATACCTCAGCATAGTGCATACATCTTCATTGCACACTTTCACGGGGTAGGACACAACAGCATACAAACTACCCATATGTTGATGAGCCAAAGTTTTTACATCACTGATAGCAAACAGCTAGTCACAGACTACATACACAGATGTATTACGTGCTTGAGAAACAACCCTAACAACCCACTGAAAATACTTCACCAACACCTTGACTACCCCATTCACCCACTTGCAGGTGGATTACACCCATATACCTAAAACAAAAGGGAAACAAGAGTATGCATTAGTGATAGTGGACATGTTCTCAAGGTGGCCAGAAGTCTTCCCTACAAAGGCAGAAGATGCTAAAACTACAGCCAAAATTCTGACTCAGCAAATAATCCCAAGGTGGGGCTGTCCTCTGGTTATTGAATCAGACCAGGGGCCGGCCTTCACCTCAAAACTTAACAAGGAGGTAGCTAGACTGTTACAAGTGGAATGGAAATTTCATATTCCATACCATCCACAAAGCTCAGGCATTGTGGAAAGAATGAACAGGACAGTTAAAGACAAACTCAGGAAGGCCACTGCTGGTACATTTGAAAAATGGAAACAAATCCTACCCATAATACTTGCAGAAATTAGAATGACGCCTAATAAGAAGTTAGGGATGTCACCATTTGAAATTCTCATGGGTAGGCCTTTCCCCACACCATGGGCAAAACGCCCCCTGGTGGTGCAGGAAGGGGACTTGGACCTGATCAGGGAGGAGTATGTTACTAATCTGATCAAAGTCCTCAGTAAAACTGAAGAAAAAGTTGCTTGTAAGTATCCTTCTCTTTCACAGGAACCAACCCATCCATTCCGGGTAGGTGACCAGGTGATGATCAAGATCTTAAAGAAGGGAAAGGAACCAGGAAGCTTCACCTACGGACCACCCACCGAGGTAGTCGCGATCACCAGAACAGCAGTCCTCACTGAACAGTCACCCACGTGGATCCACGCCACAAGGATTAAGTTGGTGAAGAAAAGAGAGGTACTAACGGGGGCAGATAGCCCTGACCTCCAACGAGGCCCAGAGGTACTAACGGGGGCAGACAGCCTTGACCTCGAAGAAGATACAGAAGGGGTACTAACGGAGGCAGACAGTCTTGACCCCCAACGAGATGACGCAGTCGGGAAATTCCTCGAGATGGCTGAGATGCAGTGCCTTAATAATTGCAATTTTGTGTCTCCTACTTACTGTCCCATGGCTGTTGGACAGACAGAAATACCTGAAAACAGAATGCAGAGGGGAAGACAATCTGTGGAAGACAAAGGAGAACTTATGGCTGTACCTGGCCAAAACTCTGAACTTAACTGACTTTTGTCTCCGAACCACTTTTTCTGCATGTAACATTTTGGAGACATGTCTGGTAGCAGTCCCCACCCCAGTAGCTGCATGGACGGGGCTCCTACGTTCCCAATGGAATGACACAGACTTGGAGGATCATGATGTTAAATATGGATATGTAAATCCTGATCATGCTTGTTATGACTGTCCTACATATGAGACTCTGCAGAGTAATATGATAGAAATAATTAAAGATCTTGTCACAGCAGCAGAAATATGTTATAACTTCACCTGTGATGAGACACTATTGCCTCCCTGCATACAAGCAAAAATGCAGAATAAGACTAAACCAAATATTTGTGATAGAGATTTAGGTAGTTGTAAAAAGATAATATCAGGAAAAAATATGCAATGTAATATTACAAAAACAGTACCATCCCTAGACAAACATGTACCTCTACCAACAGGATGGGTATTTGCCTGTGGGAATACTAGTTACACATACATACCGGCCAATATTACAGAGGGACCCTGTACAATAGCCAGGTTGACATTAGCAATGATACCACTATTCCCAGCAATGCAGACACGACACACGAGAGACACTTCCCTACAGTTACCAGAAAATTGTGAGTATAATGTGAATCTCCTCTCTAAATCAGAATATATGAGTTTAGGGATGTCTTTGATAGGAGTACCAGGTTTGGCCATATATAACCACAGGACAATATCAAAACTTGCCTGTTTTATGGTAAAACAGATAAATATCACTAGTGCAATTCTGCAAGATATGCTGCTGGATATACACTCACCTAAAGAATTATTAGGAACACCATACTAATACGGTGTTGGACCCCCTTTTGCCTTCAGAACTGCCTTAATTCTACGTGGCATGGATTCAACAAGGTGCTGATAGCATTCTTTAGAAATGTTGGCCCATATTGATAGGATAGCATCTTGCAGTTGATGGAGATTTGAGGGATGCACATCCAGGGCACGAAGCTCCCGTTCCACCACATCCCAAAGATGCTCTATTGGGTTGAGATCTGGTGACTGTGGGGGCCATTTTAGTACAGTGAACTCATTGTCATGTTCAAGAAACCAATTTGAAATGATTCGAGCTTCGTGACATAGTGCATTATCCTGCTGAAAGTAGCCATCAGAGGATGGATACATGTTCTCATTCTGTTTACGCCAAATTCGGACTCTACCATTTGAATGTCTCAACAGAAATAGAGACTCATCAGACCAGGCAACATTTTTCCAGTCTTTAACAGTCCAATTTTGGTGAGCTCGTGCAAATTGTAGCCTCTTTTTCCTATTTGTAGTGGAGATGAGTGGTACCCGGTGGGGTCTTCTGCTGTTGTAGCCCATCCGCCTCAAGGTTGTGCGTGTTGTGGCTTCACAAATGCTTTGCTGCATACCTCGGTTGTAACGAGTGGTTATTTCAGTCAACGTTGCTCTTCTATCAGCTTGAATCAGTTGGCCCATTCTCCTCTGACCTCTAGCATCCACAAGGCATTTTTGCCCACAGGACTGCCGCATACTGGATGTTTTTCCCTTTTCACACCATTCTTTGTAAACCCTAGAAATGGTGGTGCGTGAAAATCCCAGTAACTGAGCAGATTGTGAAATACTCAGAGCGGCCCGTCTGGCACCAACAACCATGCCACGCTCAAAATTGCTTAAATCACCTTTCTTTCCCATTCTGACATTCAGTTTGGAGTTCAGGAGATTGTCTTGACCAGGACCACACCCCTAAATGCATTGAAGCAACTGCCATGTGATTGGTTAACTAGACAATTGCATTAATGAGAAATAGAACAGGTGTTCCTAATAATTCTTTAGGTGAGTGTACAATCGTATAAAAAGGCTATCTTGCAGAATAGGGCAACTATTGACTATTTATTGCTCCAACATGGTATAGGATGCTCAGCGTTCGCAGGGATGTGTTGTTTCAATTTATCAGATCACTCCCGTGGAATAAAAGATAAAATAGGCCAAATAGAAGAGATGATAAAACATATAAAACAAGATGTTGACCAAGGTTCGTGGGACTGACTTTTTGGCTGGATACCTGACTTTGGTCAAATAAGATATGTTGTAGGAGTGGCACTCGCCGTGATCGCTGCAATAGTGGGTCTCTGCTGTTGTCTACAGTGTGTGCCCTCCCTTCTTACCATATGTAAAAATGTGGCCGAAAGAGGGGTACACTCAACATTCCTCTTTACACCGGTAGAGGTAGAAGAGGTAAACCCAACCTCAACAAAGCCTGAGGATTATACTCCTGAAGGGTATATGGAATACCTAAAGGCTTACAAGCAAAAAAGGAAGAGCAGAGAAAGAACCATATAGTATAAGGTATATATATAAGGTTCTTAGAGGGGATTGAAGGAGTATAAGTAACTCCATTTTGTCTTATTCAGCAACGTGTATTACATTTGGCCAGTACACTTACAAAATCTCCCTACCCCTTCCCCCTTTTGGAATGTGAGAAACTTCCTGTAAGTTTGAACAGTCTTCTAACCATATAGGGTCATTTTGGCTCAAGTGCATGCTGGCCTATGTATATATACCTGATTGGTCAAATGCTGTTACTATAAGTCATCTATTATGTTAATGCAGAGCTCATGTGTGATCATAACATAGGTCGAAACTAATGCTAACATATGATTGGATGTCAAGGAAGCTCAACCCCCTCTATTATAACTGTTTGCCAACTGTGAAATAAACCAGAATGGATTGGAAATAGATACGTGTTCAGTGTTCATCTGATTCATTCTCCCGGTATCGGATAGACTTAATTCAAGCTGATCACCGAAATCTGGAGACAGGGACACGTTAGGCAAAAGAGTATATTGCCCAACACTACCTAATATCTGAGTTTTCATGTGAAATATCTCTGTAATTATATGAGATCTAACATTGAAACCACTTGATCTTACCAGATCTAACGAAGGCCTATTACTCTGCATCAAATTTTACCTGAAAATTGCATGTGGGGGGGCTAGCCCCCCCCCCTCATTAATCACTTAATAAGTCTGTAATTATGTGAGATCTAACAAAACAACTAGTTGATCATACCTGATCTAACAAATATCTTCCAATATAGCTAATTGTTTGGTCAATTTTTTGATAAGGGGGGGCTGATGATGGGTTAGCCCCCCCTGCAAATAACTGTTAATATCTCTACTTCTGTATGAGATCTAACACAAACAACAATTGATCTAACCTGATCTAACAAAGATCTAACCAATTGCATATGTTTTGTTCAAAAATTTTGATACAGGGAGGCTAACACGGCTGAGGTTAAAAAACGTGTTAGATTATTTATTATATTTGAATGTATTCGTTTGGTGGGCCTCCAAAATAAATTTTACTGGTGGGCCCTAGGTACCCCAGTCCGACACTGTATATATTCCTCCTTTGAATTGCATCATATTTTTTTATATATTGTAATATATCACCTCTGATGACTGCATGGTAACACAGCTTTCCTGAGCACAGATTCTGACTTAGGCCTCATGCATACAATTGCAGCAGGTCCGGGATTATATTGCGACCTGCAAACAGCAGGTCCGTAATATACGGGCTATACTGTTACTCTACTGATATCTCTAGCGATATGCCCGATTGTCTCAGATAGGAATACCCCTTTAAAGGGTTATTCCCATATCGGACATTGGGGGAATATCACTGGGCCCTGCATCAATAATTGCACCGCAATCTGCGACTTTTCCCCGCTCACGCCAAGTCTAAAAACGTGGGCATGGTGTGGGCAGGGAAGGGGACGGTCCGGCAGGCCCGTCTCATTTACCATTTTGCATGCCTGTTTTAGGTGGTTTAAATGTTAAACAGCTAAAAAGCTGTCATACAGTTAGAAACGGTGGTGGATCCGGCAAATTTATGTACAGGCCGGTGCCTCTAAATAACTGTGGTGGATCCATATCCAGTGCAGGGCTTTATTAAGACCAGGGTCTAAAACACTGGTTTTAATAAATGTGCCCCATATTCTTCATATGACGGTCTGAAATAGCCACTCCTCCAAATAGCTTCCATACACTCATAGCACGGCATCTAGCTACCATTTCTCATACACTGCTCACACAGCAAAATAACCTAAGTCACTTAATGAATGTATATAATTTACCCCATATGTACAGTATCTCACAAAAGTGAGTACACCCCTCACATTTTTTGTAAATATTTTATATCTTTACATGGGACAACACTGAAGATATGACACATTGATACAATGTACAGTAGTCAGTGTACAGCTTGATTAACCGTGTAAATTTGGTGTGCCCTCAAAATAACTTGACACACAGCCATCAATGTCTAAACCGCTGGCAACAAAAGTGAGTACATGGCCACATTGTGCCCAAAGTGTCAATATTTTGTGTGGCCACCATTATTTTCCAGCACTGCCTTAACTCTCTTGGGCATGGAGTTCACTAGAGCTTTACAACTTGCCACTGGAGTCCTCTTCTACTCCTCCATAACAACATCACGGAGCTGGTGGAAGTTAGAGACCTTGCGCTCCTCCACCTTCAGTGGTCGTCTTGGAGGTGTGTTTGGGGTCGTTATCATGTTGGAATACTACCCTGCTGCCCAGTTTTTAAACGGAGGGGATCATGCTCTGCTTCAGTATGTCCCAGTACATGTTGGCATTCATGGTTCCCTGATTGAACTGTAGCTCTCCACAGCCGGCAGCACTCATGCAGCCCCAAACCATGACACTCCCACCATCATGCTTGACTGTAGGCAAGACACACTTCTCTTTGTACTCCTCACCTGATTGACGCCACATACGCTTGACACCATCTGAACCAAATTTGTTTATCTTGGTCTCATCAGACCACAATACATAGTTCCAGTATTCCTTGTCCTTAGTCTGCTTGTCTTCAGCAAACTGTTTGCCGGCTTTATTATTAGTGATGAGCGGCATAGGCAATATTCGAAATTGCAATATTTTGCGCATTTTCGTCCAAATATTCACCATAAATTTGCAAATTCGAGAATTTGTGATCTCCAGTCATAATTTTCTTGATTGCAAAAATCGGCAATGTAATATATTCGCGATAAAATTTGCCATTAGAATATTCGCGATCAACACTAAGGGGTAGGCAACTTTCCTATTGGTTGCTAGGGATGTTGCTAAGTGCCGATATTCGCAATAAATTCGCAATAAATTTGTGATAAATTCACAATTAGAATATTCGTGATCAACATTATGAATTGCGAATACGAATATATAGCACTTGTGGGGATCCGCTCTGGTAGGCAGTGGTAGCGAGTGCAGTATAGAGGCAACACAGACCGGTCTTGGTGTAAAACACAATGCTTTGTTTATTCACACGGTGCATATTTGTGAAAGACGGTGCAGTTCATAGGGAGGGTGGTCACACACCACAGCAAAATAATAGTTCAAACACAGCAAGTCCCTGCTGCAGGCTACTTGAGGCCTGTTTCAGTCACATAAAGCAAAGTCTATTTAAAGCCAGGAGTAATGTCACCTTTTCTCCTTGGTGAAGTAAGTCCATGGGCCCGGCTCCTAGCCACAGGACATGGATCCCTCCTGGATTCAGCTGCGGGTCTCTGCACACTCCTTTACAGGCCTCAGCACGCAGCCCAGCTCACCTCCACTCCTCACTCTCACAGCCAGAGAACACAGAAGCTCCACACTGTGCACCACACCCTTGTTGCTGGTCAGGTTTTAACCCTTCCCTGCAAAACCTGGCCTGGACCGTGGGGAGACAGGCACCCGCCCGCATATCTGCCTGCTCCCAATAAGAGCCGGCCCGGATCCGTTGTTAACAGCGTAACCGCTGCAAAATGCACTTTTCCGGCTCTTACTCCAGCGGGGCCAGGACCCCCGCTGGCACGTACCTCCCGTTTACGACCACCCCAGGTACTCTCCTACACACTATATTATAAATATTCGCAAATTCTCGAAGTGGTGATATTCGCGATTAAAATTCGCGATTTGAATATTCGCGCTCAACACTATTTATTATGCATAATCTTTAGAAGAGGCTTCCTTCTGGGATAACAGACATGGAGACCAATTTGATGCAGTGTGTGACGTATGGTCTGGTATACATTGACAAATGCCATTACATGCTCCTGTCAAGCAATTGACCATATGCTTTCTAAAAATGGCAAAACCATGCATTAGAACATGTCTTTGCGCAATGTAAAGTAATCCTAAATATTATTTTGTTAAGGGTCCATTCATACGACCGCAAAAGGGGTCTGCATCAGTTCAGCAATTTTGCGGAATGGGTGCGGACCCATTAATTTTCAATGGGGCCGCAAAAGATGCGGACAGCACACAGTGTGCTGTCCGCATCCGCACTTCTGTTCCACGGCCCCGCAAAAAAATAGAACATGTCCCTTCCTTGTCCGCAGCCACAGACAAGGAAAGGCATTTCTACTATAGTGCCAGCCATGTGCGGTCCGCAAAATGCAAAAAGCGCATGGCCGGTGTCTATGTTTTGCGGATCCACAATTTGCGGAACGCAAAACAGTTGCGGACGTGTGAATGGACCCTAAAGGGAATCTTTCACTATTTTTACGCTGCCCTCACTTTAAATCCTAACAGCTCCAGCGCATGCCAATGAATCCCCAAATTCATGAGCACATGGTTCTACCCACCCTCCTGTCCCTGATTGACAGTATTTTCCTACTGAATCAGCAGCAGGTGGGCGGGGAAAGCCAGAAGCTCATGAATATTCAGGACTCATCATTATGAACTGGAACTGTTCAATACAGGATTTTGGAAAAACGGCTGGGTCAATTAAAGAAAGTGACCCGGCATTTTTGCTAAGGGGACCTGTTATTAGTTTATGTTGCCCTTAGTTAGGACAACATAAAATAACAGATTCCCTTTAAATTCAGTATTATTCTGTTAGGCTAGTTTCACACTAGCATGCGGGAGATGTGACAGGAAAAGCCTGCTGGGTCTGTGGCTAGCCAGCTAAGACCTGTCCTAGGTTGCTAATGTCTCTGCATTAGCCAATAGAAGCCTGCAAGCCTTTCACTTAAAGCTGAACTGCCATTTACATAGTCACATGTCCCTTATTAGCCATTAGAAGCTCGCCAGTCCTACTCCAGGTTGCCATAACAACTGATCACAGGTTTTAGTTTTTAAAATATTTTATTAAGACATCATAGAATTGTCAGTATCGTATACAAACGAAGTACATCAAGAAGTGCACAAGCACTGAGCTACATAGTAACTGACATGTACAAAAACATGTAATAATGTTAATTTCATAACTTAACAGAAAGGTGCAAAAGAGATGGCATCAAATCACATTCATTGTAATCAATGAGCGATAATAATACAATATGGCTATAATTGCGTGTTAAGACTGTACTAGGCTTGTATGATGGGGCAACTATGAGATCCGGCGTGACAATGCTCAGTTAGGTAAATTTGCAAAATTCTTTCCAGACCCCCCCAGACCTTTTCGAAAAAGGGGAGCTGTTTATCTCCCAGTGCGCAATCTGCTCTAAGCGATACACTTGGTCGCACCGAGAGTGCCATTGTGGGATATCGGGTACTACATTTGACTTCCAGTTAGAGGCGATTAGGACTCTGGCCACTGCCAATAGTTGTTGTTGAAGGCGGTGAGTTTGGTAGGAATGACATTGTGGGGGCTGTAGACCCAGCAGACAACACTGCGGTAGAAGTGGAAATTCACTACCCTGCAATTTGGTCAAGATGTTACAAACTTCTATCCAAAAGGGTTTCACTAAGTGACATGCCCACCATATATGTAGGAAGGAACCCTCTGTTCCCAAGCATCTCCAACACATTGAGGAGGTAGAGGGGAACATCCTATGCAACCTCGTTGGGTGTAGTACCATCTAGTGATTAGCTTGTAATAGTTCTCTTGGAGGCGCACGCACCTAGAGATTTTGTAAGTTTGTGATAATAGTGTTCTGGTTTCCTCTGAGGAGAACGTGACATTTAAGTCTTTCTCCCAACTCCTAATAAATGCGTTTTGGATATTTCAAGGAGTGAAGAGTATATCTTGGGGATTTTTTTACTCGGTTCCCTCATTCCCATAATCATTTGTTCGAAGTTTGTGGGGGAGCTGCAATTGAGCATCTGTACTCCGGCGATGGATTGTAGGATATGAGCACGTTGAAATTGGGTTAGGTTCCTTATTTGGGGGTAGTCAAGAGCTGTCTCCTCATCACCATGAGGTCTTGATACTAAATCTAGAATTGGGGTCAAGTTCGCCCTTGGTCCTTCACCCAGCGTGGATCTAAACTCAGGGGTGGAATCCCACATAACATCTCTGACCTGCAATATTGGTGAAATCGGACCTGATAACAATTTCACTGTTACACCCGCATACCACACCTTGAGGGTGTTACGCGTGAGGGGATTGGTTATATGTTTCAAAATCTCAGGTCTATACCTTCTGGCTAAAGCCAAGGAGCACAGAGGAATCCCTGCCAGGTCTTGTTCTAATGCCACATCTAACCTCCCCGGCGGACTGCGGATCCATTCTAAGACTCTAAGACCCTGTATGGACCTGTAATAGATAAGAAAATCTGGAATGCCCAGACCGCCCTCTTTCTGAGATCTAGTCACCTGGCTTTAAGGCAGTCTAGGTCTGGCACCACTCCACAGGAAACGGGTCAGGATCCCTCTCAGTTGGAGAAAGAAAGATCTAGGTATAGGAATTGGCAGTGCCTGTAAATAGTACAATACTTTTGGGAGAACAATTGTTTTAATTAGGGTTCTGCGGCTGAACCAGGAGGTAAACGGCAAGTCCCAGGATGTCATGAGATCATTAACTATACGTGGTATATTTTTGTAATTTTCTGTATACAATGTTGAAGGATGGGAGGTGATATTTATACCTAGGAAGGGTATATTGCGAGATGACCAGGTGAAGGGAGTGCTCAACTCTAATCAGGTTTGTGTTTGTGAATCCAATGAAACATTTAAAAACTTGCGACTTAGATTTACTTTGAAGTTGGAGAGAGCCCCAAAGCGTTCCAATAACCCGTGAACTGCCAGAAAGGCCTCGATGGGATTCGTAATAATGAGAAGGAGGTCGTCTGCAAATGCAGCTTGCGAATGGGTAGTTCCTTTAATGGTTATACCCTGAATCATTTTATCCTGCCGTACCGCTTGTAACAGCGGCTCAATGGAAAGAATAAAGAGAAGTGGGGAAAGGGGGCAGCCCTGCCAGGTACCATTGCTAATTTTAAAAGATGGGGATAGTGTATTATTTACTAGGACTCTTGCGCTAGGGTTGCTATACATGGCCATTACCACTTCAATAAAGCTTTCTGGGATACCGAAATTTTTCAGAGCTTCACCCATAAATGTCCAATCCACTCTATCAAAAGCCTTCTCGGCATCAGTGCCGAGAAGGACTAATGGAGTGGAAGTAGAGTGAGCATGGTGTATTATGTTTATCAGGCGGCTTATGTTCATTCTTCCTTCACGTCCTCCTACAAAGCCCACTTGCTCCATGTGGATCAATTGAGGTAAGAGGGACTGAAGACGAGAGGCCAACATCTTTGCCAGCAATTTCAGGTCAGTATTGAGCAGAGATATCGGTCTGTAACTAGCGCAGAGGGATGGGTCTTTTCCATCGTTAGGGATAATGGTTATTTGGGCAGCAAGCATATGTGGGTGCAGGGGTTTCCCTTCCCATATTGAGTTACAAACTTGTAGGAATTTAGGTAAAAGGATGTTTTGAAAAGATTTATAGTATTTCATCGGTAATCCATCTGGACCTGGGCTTTTATGAAGGGGAGAGTCCTTAAGGGCCTTCCTCAGTTCTGTAATTGTGAAAGGGCGAGAAATCGCCTGCGATTGCCGTACTGTCAGCTTAGGGAGATCAAGTGATGAAAGCCATAGCTTTGCATCAGTAATTCTCAATTGGCGCTCTTTGGAGGACAACAATGGGTTCAAGTTATATAGTTGGGTGTAGTATTCTGTAAAGCTGGTTGCAATTTGTTCAGTATGATAGAGAGTTTGTGATGAGGAGGACTGTATTTTTTGGATATAAGAATGGACTTTACACTTTTTTAATTGGGACAGCATAAACTTAGAGGCTTTATCGCCATGGGCATAGTACTTAAACTTAGCATTTAATATGTTTTTCATCTGTGACCTGAGAAGGTCTAGTTTATATAACACATCTGGTGTTTGAAGCTTTTTATGCATAGATTCCATAGTCTGTATTTGGTTTTGTATATCAAGTATTTCTGCTTCCCTGCATCTCCTGAGGTGCGAACCCAAAGAGATGAAGTGTCCTCTCACCACTGCCTTATGTACTAGGGGAGATCTCGGATGAATCATTAAGTTAAAAATATTCCTCGATTTTCCCCTCCATATGTTTCTGATGGTGTGGATTATGTAGGAGAGTTTCATTGAGTCTCCAGATCATTTCCTTTTTTGGGATATTTTGCATTTGGAAACTCATGAAAACCGGAGCATGATCCGACAACAGTATGGATCCGATAGAAGTTTTAACACAATAAGGCAGGAGTGAGGTGGACATTAAGACATAGTCTAATCTTTGATATAATTTGTGCGCCGGGGAGTAATATGTATAGTCCTTATATCCCGGATGTAGGGATCTTCAACTATCTACTAATCCAGCGTTAGCTATTTTTCCCCGTATAGACCGCAACGCAGCGTGTGATAACTATGACCTCCCAAGGGAAGTATCTATGTCGGGGTATAAAGCCACATTTAGATCCCTGTCTAGAACTATTGGACCTTCCGCGAACCTGTGAAGTAGTGCCAGAGTTACTCCTAGCCAAGGTGCTTGAGCAACATTCGGCACATATATGCTCCCAAATGTATACATTTGTCGTCTTATTACCCCCTTAATAAAGATATATCTGCCTTCCGTGTCTACGAGGGATGAACGCACTTCAAGAGGGACATGCCTATGAATTGCGATACTAACACTCTTTGAGGCTGAATTTGGTGAGGTACTGCGGATTGGAACCATTGATTATAAGTCAGATGACCAAGTCTAGGCACGTGGTTTGCTCTGAAGTGGGTCTCTTGTAACAGCAAGACATCCACGTTTTGCTTTTTCATCATAGCGCAAATCTGTCCTCTCTTAGTGGGTGCGTTCAGCCCTCGCGCATTTAAAGAGCATACAGTAGTTACAGCCATTTACATTCTGGGACGCACAGGGGTCCGCTGATAAAGCTAGTAAACATACGCAATATGCACATCCTGAAATCATCTCTGTCGCACTCTATAAAACATAACATTGTGGGCAGCTGATATATCGCACACATCCTGTCTATTGCTGCTATTACATTATCATATATTAGCATCTTATGTGCGGCTGAAATCATAATAAAAGGAACTAAAACCAAAGTGAACATGAAAAAGTCTCCTCTCAGGAGCAACTGGTGAATCTCAAACATAAGTGTGAGAGTCGTGGGCGTAGGCTGCCACCTAGAGGATCTAAAAGGGTGAGCAGACAGCTATTACAACACAGGTGTATCATTGGGTTAAATGGATGTTCTCCAACATTTAAAAAAAAAACTGGCATACCAAAAGGCACAGATAGTATCAAACCTGAGGCCTACGTATTTTACACTCAGTCCTTATCCAGCGTGGGACTACGGGAGTGAAGTTTCTCCAATCTTCTCCTCTGTCGCTGAGGTCGCCCTGTGCTCACCGGCGTCCACAGGGGGGATCAAAGGCAATGCTGGAAGCTGCGTTAATTCCTCAATCTGTAGATCTGCAATGTCCAGCTTTTCGTAGACTCTCTTAAGATCCGCTGGTGATCTAACTATCGCCTTCCTATCCGGGAAATTGATCAGCAGATCCCTTAATATATCCAGCAATGGCTTGAGTGCTTTCCTCTTTCTCAGGGTCAGCGGGGATAGATCTTGGTATATCAGGATATTAGAGCCAGCAAAGGTGACATGTGGCGTTGATCTGGCCGCTTTTAGTAAGCTTTCTTTAGTTTGGAAGCTGTTCAGTTTACATACAATGTCCCTTGGGGGATCTGTTGGGCCTGGAGGTGGTCGCAGGGCTCTGTGGGCTCTCTCTAACATGAAGTCCATATGTAGCTCTTCATGCAGGAGGTTTTTGAAGAAGTCAATCAGCGTTGGCATAATGGCGTCAGCTTGTATGGACTCCGGGAAACCTCGGAGTCTTAAGTTATTTCGCCTCCCGATTGTCTTGATCTTCAAGTTGACTTTAGAGAGAGTTCAAGAGGGCTTGGGCATAATCCATGTTATGGGATATAGCGGTGTTGAAGTCCACTATCGACACTTGCGCGATTTCCAGCACCTCCACTCGTTCACTCTGTTGTTTCAGATCTTGTTTAAACTCTTTGAGCTCCAGGACCAGTGGATCCAGTGCCTCCGCTAATAGTTGTCTCATAAAAGCTCTAGAGACTGGTAAATCTTCACTCACAGTGGGAGCAGCCGCTTCACTGCCTTCCCCATCATCCGATTCGGAGGCTTCCTGTTGCAGACTCTCTGCGCTCGGAGCCATCTTGTCGGCTCACCTCACATTTTGAAGACTCGCTTTTTTGACAAAACGATCCAGGTCTCCTTGCCCAGTGGCCAACCTGCCGGTCCATGGGGTGTCTTTGGACTTGTCCTTGGTGATTTTACCCATGTTTGGGCTTTGAAAAGACGCTAAATTTGCAGGGGCGGGCATTGTGGAGGTCACTGTTAAAGGGACGGACACTGTGGAAGTCACTATTAAAGGGGCGGGCACTGTGGAGGTCACTGTTAAAGGGGCGGCATTGTGGAGTTCACTGTTAAAGGGACGGACACTGTGGAAGTCACTATTAAAGGGGCGGGCACTGTGGAGGTCACTGTTAAATGGGTGGTCACTGTTAAAGGGGCGGGCACTGTGGAGGTCACTGTTAAAGGGGCGGGCAATGTTGAGGTCTCTGTTATAGGGGTGGGAACTGTGGAAGTCACTGTTAAAGGGGCGGGCACTATGAAGGTCACTGTTAAAGGGGCGGCAAATATAAAGGTCAATGTTAAAGAGGTGGTCAATGTTAAAGGGTCAAGCACTGTGGAGGTCAATGTTAAAGGGGCGGCCACTGTGGAGGTCAATGTTAAAGGGGCGGGCACTGTGGAGTTCATTGTTAAAGGGGTGGGCACTGTGGAGGTCACTGTTAAAGGGGCAGACACTGTGGAGGTCACCATTAAAGGGGAGGGCACTGTGGAGGTCACTGTTAAAGGGGCGGTCACTATTAAAGGATCGGGTAATGTGGAGATCAATATTAAAGGTACAAAAATCAAGTGGGCTTGGGCATAATCCATGTTATGGGATATAGCGGTGTTGAAGTCCACTATCGACACTTGCGCAGTTTCCAGCACCTCCACTCGGTCACTCTGTTGTTTCAGATCTTGTTTAAACTCTTTGAGCTCCAGGACCAGTGGATCCAGTGCCTCTGCTAATAATTGTCTCATAAAAGCTCTAGAGACTGGTAAATCTTCACTCACAGTGGGAGCAGCCGCTTCACTGCCTTCCCCATCATCCGATTCAGAGGCTTCCTGTTGCAGACTCTCTGCGCTCGGAGCCATCTTGTCGGCTCGCCTCACATTTTGAAGACTCGCTTTTTTGACAAAACGATCCAGGTCTCCTTGCCCAGTCGCCAACCTGCCGGTCCCTGGGGTGTCTTTGGACTTGTCCTTGGTGATTTTACCCATGTTGGGGCTTTGAAAAGACGCTAAATTTGCAGGGGCGGGCATTGTGGAGGTCACTGTTAAAGGGACGGACACTGTGGAAGTCACTATTAAAGGGGCGGGCACTGTGGAGGTCACTGTTAAAGGGGCGGCATTGTGGAGTTCACTGTTAAAGGGACGGACACTGTGGAAGTCACTATTAAAGGGGCGGGCACTGTGGAGGTCACTGTTAAATGGGTGGTCACTGTTAAAGGGGCGGGCACTGTGGAGGTCACTGTTAAAGGGGCGGGCAATGTTGAGGTCTCTGTTATAGGGGTGGGAACTGTGGAAGTCACTGTTAAAGGGGCGGCAAATATAAAGGTCAATGTTAAAGAGGTGGTCAATGTTAAAGGGTCAGACACTGTGGAGGTCAATGTTAAAGGGGCGGCCACTGTGGAGGTCAATGTTAAAGGGGCGGGCACTGTGGAGTTCATTGTTAAAGGGGTGGGCACTGTGGAGGTCACTGTTAAAGGGGCAGACTATCACGGTCGGCGTGGCTATCACATACGTGACACAGAGGGAGGGAACGAGGAAGGCCCTGCCCAAGTGAGAGGGAAGATGGTGACCCCTGACTCACCTGGCGGCTGGCACCTGGTTGCCTTGACGTCCCTAGACGGGTTCCTCACCCGTACGCCGATCACGTGCCTAAAGCCCTGGCTTTCCCTGAGCTGAGCCCTAGGTAGTGAACAGGGCGATGGGAACACTAGTCCGCACCACTAACTCTAAGGGAAAACACCAAGGGGAGGACAGACAACACAGACTCAACATATATTCCCAGGTGGGCGACAACAGGAGACAACAATAAGCCCAACAGGGATCCGGAGGGTAGCACTCAGGAACGACAAGCAGGATTCACCACTCCAGTGGGTCAGTATAGATGTCCAGGCAGGAAGCTCTATAACTGGCAACTAGAGAAGTGTGAGGGGAGAATATAAGGAGGTAGGGAGTGGCAGACAAGAAACAGCTGAGGAGGAGAAGCTACGGATCCCTGAGAGAGACAAAAAGGACAGCAAGGCAAACACAGAAAACAATCACTAAAAAACAACGTGATCTTTAGATATAGAGCGCGCAGCCACCCGCTGCGACTTCCTGACCCCGGGTATAACGGAGTCAGACGTGGCTCTTGATACCCTCGTGACAGTACCCCCCCTTTCACGAGGGGCCTCCGGACACTCAGGACCAGGTCTCTCCGGATGAGAGGCATGGAAAGTCTGAATTAACCAGTTGGCGTTTACCTCTGACGCTGGAACCCACATTCTTTCCTCGGGACCGTAACCCCTCCAATGCACCAGATACTGAAGAGAGCGGCGGACCCGACGAGAATCAACAATTCTGGCTATTTGAAACTCCAGATTACCAGCCACAATGACAGGAGGAGGTGGCAGCGGCGAAGGTTCTAGAGGTGGAACATACTTCTTGAGTAACGATTTATGGAAGACGTTATGGATCTTAAAAGTCTGAGGTAGCTCCAGGCGAAAAGCCACAGGGTTAATGACGGCTACTATTTTATAGGGACCAATGAACCTAGGACCCAGTTTCCAAGAAGGAACCTTCAACTTAATATTCCTAGTAGACAACCACACATAGTCATTCACTCCTAGGTCCGGACCTGGCGACCGTTTCTTATCGGCCATGCATTTATATTTACCACTCATCTTTTTCAAGTTAACTTGCACCTTCTGCCATACCGATGAAAGAGATGAAGAAAACCTTTCCTCTTCGGGAACCCCAGAAGACCCCCCCTCTTTGAAAGTACAAAATTGGGGATGAAAACCGTATGCACCAAGGAATGGTGACTTGCCAGTGGACTCCTGATAATGATTATTTATGGCAAACTCAGCTAACGGTAAATATGATGACCACAACTCTTGGTTTTCAGACACAAAACACCTTAAATATGTTTCTAGGTTTTGGTTGGTACGCTCAGTCTGTCCATTCGACTGAGGATGGAAAGCTGAGGAAAAGGACAAGTGAACCCCCAAACGGGAACAAAAAGCTTTCCAAAACTTAGAAATAAACTGGGTTCCCCGATCCGAAACCACATCGGAAGGGACCCCGTGAAGCTTCACGATTTCACTGATAAACACCTGAGCGAGAGTTTTAGCATTAGGAAGTGCGGGTAGCGCAATAAAGTGTACCATTTTGCTAAACCTGTCTACTACTACCAAGATAACTGTTTTACCCGCCGACAACGGTAAGTCAGTGATGAAATCCATTGACAGATGTGTCCATGGCCTATTGGGGATGAAAAGTGGTAATAAAGACCCTGCTGGACGTGTATGAGAGACTTTCGCGCGTGCACAAGTAGAACAAGTAGACACGAAATCCATTACATCCTGACGCAACCTTGGCCACCAAAAACGACGAGATAAAAGCTCCAAGGTTGCTTTACTACCCGGGTGTCCAGCAAGTGCCGAATTATGATGTTCTTTTAATAATTCAAGACGCAGGTTTAACGGTACAAACAATTTCTCTGAGGGGCAAGAGGCCGGGGCGTCCCCCTGAGCCTCTAACACCTTTCCCTCTAGAACAGAGTGTACAGCAGAGACAACCACTCCTCTTTGTAAAATAGGTACCGGATCACAAACATTACCCCCTCCAGGGAAACTACGAGATAATGCGTCTGCATTGGTATTTTTTGCCCCAGGACGATAGGTGATTACAAAGTTAAATCTGGTAAAGAATAGCGACCACCTAGCTTGTCTAGGGGTGAGACGCTTAGCCGATTCTAGGTACAGAAGGTTCTTGTGATCCGTAATCACCGTGACGGGGTGGATTGCTCCCTCTAAGAAGTGACGCCACTCTTCAAGCGCCAGTTTAATCGCCAACAGTTCCCTATTTCCAATATCATAATTCTTCTCCGCAGAAGATAATTTTTTGGAAAAGAAAGCGCAAGGACGCCATTTGCCAGGAGACGGACCCTGAGACAATACAGCTCCCACTCCCACCTCTGACTCATCTACCTCGACAATAAAAGGCTGGGAGACATCAGGTTGAATTAGAACAGGTGCGAAGGTAAACCTCTCCTTTAGAGAGGAAAATGCATCTTTAGCGGCGACAGACCATTTGGAAAAATCCGTCCCCTTCCTAGTCATGTCGGTAAGGGGTTTAACGATCACTGAATAATTTTTAATGAACTTTCTATAGAAATTAGCGAAACCCAAAAACCGTTGTAGGGCTTTAAGGTTCTCAGGAAGATCCCAATCTAAAATTGCCTGGACCTTCCCAGGATCCATGCGGAAACCTGAAGCAGATAATAGATATCCCAGGAACTGTAATTCCTGAACAGCGAAGACACATTTTTCAATTTTCGCATATAATTTATTCGTCCGTAGGACCTGCAGTACTTGCCTGACATGCACCTCATGTGTTTTCAGATCAGCCGAATAAATTAAGATATCATCTAGGTATATGACTACAAACCTGCCGATGAGATGACTAAAAATATCATTAACGAAATGTTGGAAGACAGCAGGGGCATTGGTCAGACCGAAAGGCATAACTAGATTTTCATAATGCCCCTCAGGGGTGTTAAAAGCTGTCTTCCACTCATCCCCTTCCCTGATACGAATCAGATTGTAGGCCCCCCTAAGATCAAGTTTGGAGAACCACTTAGCACCCGCAATCTGATTAAAAAGGTCAGGAATGAGAGGAAGAGGGTATGGGTCACGGATGGTTATCTGGTTTAACTCACGGAAATCTAAGCAAGGACGCAGGCCCCCATCTTTCTTTTTAACAAAGAAAAACCCTGCAGCCACGGGTGAAGAAGAGGGTCTGATGTGTCCCTTAGCCAGACTCTCGGAGATATAATCTTTCATGGCTTGTCTCTCGGGACCCGAAAGATTATACAACCTGGACTTGGGTAATTTTGCCCCGGGAATCAGGTTAACCGGGCAATCATAAGGACGATGAGGTGGTAGTTTCTGACAACCCTTTTCAGAAAAAACGTCCTCAAAGTCCGAAATAAATGTAGGTAGGGAAGCTATGGAGGCGATTAAGCAATTGTTATTTAAGCAATTCTCTCTGCAATGCTCACTCCACTCCATGATCTCCCTGGCCTGCCAATCCACCACGGGATTGTGCGCTATCAACCAGGGAAGACCCAATACCACCGGAGAGGGAAGGCCCTCCAGAACGTAACATGAAAGACACTCATTATAGTGGTCCCCTACCCGAAGGTGTAAATTACGAACAATGTGGGTGAGGTTTCTCTGAGACAGAGGAGCAGAATCTATAGCGAATACGGGAATAGGTCTCTGCAGCGTACAGAGAGACAAACCCATAGTGCGGGCAAAATGGGCATCAATCAAGTTTACCCCTGCTCCACTGTCTAGAAAAACAGAAATAGACTCCGTCTTAACACCAAAAACAATGACCGCTGGTAACACAAATTGAGATGTTCGTATGGAGGAAACGTATACCCCCCGGCTGACATCCTCCGCACAGCCCGGGGTTAGTAGTTTTCCGACGGTCTTTTGTTTTTGAGCAAAGGAGGGACAGACATTAATGAAATGACCCCTCCCCCCACAGAAAAAACAAGCCCCCCCCCCTACGGCGAACCTCGGGAGGACGGACCTGACGAGAAGTTCCGCCTAGCTGCATAGGCTCATCTAAGTCAGTACAGGCTGACTGTTGCTTGGGAGAGGTAACCAATTGCTCCAGAATTTTCGATCTCTCCCTAAGACGTCTATCTATTCTGATAGAGAGGGACATAACAGCATCAAGGGAAAGGGGGGTCTCATACAGCGCCAGTGCATCCTTAACCCTTTCAGATAACCCAGAGCAGAACTGACTCCTGAGAGCCGGGTCGTTCCACTGAGTATCCGTAGCCCACCTACGGAACTCTGAGCAATATTCCTCTGCTGACCGATCTCCCTGTAGGAGTCTCCGTAACTTCGACTCAGCCAGGGCGACTCGGTCAGGGTCATCATATATGAGACCCAAAGCCCCAAAAAATCCCTCCACTGACCGAAGAGCCTGAGAACCAGGGGGTAACGAGAACGCCCAGGATTGCGGATCCCCCTGAAGCAGGGAAATGACAATCCCTACCCGCTGTTCTTCATGACCTGAGGAGTAAGGGCGCAACTTAAAATATAATTTGCAGGCCTCACGGAACGTCGCAAATTTGTCCCTTCCCCCAGAAAATCTGTCGGGAAGAGCAACCTTGGGTTCATTGACAACCTGGTTACCCATAGCAACCGCTGGGGGTGCGGTCTGCTGCATTTGCTGCTGTTGTTGGAGAACAGACGCCTTCAATCCTGCCACCTCCAAAGACAGGCTTTGAAGCTGTTCTGCCAAGGCATCAATAGGATCCATATTGGATTCTAAGTAGAGAGAGAGAGAAAAAAAAAAACAACAAATAAAAAATTATAAAAAAAATTTTTTCTCAAAAAGTAAGGGCCAGTTATAATATTACGGTCGGCGTGGCTATCACATACGTGACACAGAGGGAGGGAACGAGGAAGGCCCTGCCCAAGTGAGACGGAAGATGGTGACCCCTGACTCACCTGGCGGCTGGCACCTGGCTGCCCTGACGTCCCTAGACGGGTTCCTCACCCGTACGCCGATCACGTGCCTAAAGCCCTGGCTTTCCCTGAGCTGAGCCCTAGGTAGTGAACAGGGCGATGGGAACACTAGTCCGCACCACTAACTCTAAGGGAAAACACCAAGGGGAGGACAGACAACACAGACTCAACATATATTCCCAGGTGGGCGACAACAGGCCCAGTCTAAGCACCGCAAGGGTCTCCTGCTCTAACACGCTCCTGCTCTAATAGCCTGGACCAGCATGAGCGCCGATCTTTACCCTTTACATGCCACAGGCAATGGTGCTCGCCACGTGTTAACAGTTGAAGTGTTTACCAGAAGGCTGCATCTCCCTGGCGCAACCTGTTAGTCAATGTCAGTATAGCGTGGACATTAAAATTCAATGAATGCACTATAGAAATGTGTATTGTATTTTAGAAGCAATCTAAAGATTGCCTGTTATAGTCCCTTGAGGGCACATTAAATGGTTAAACATAAGGAAAAATGATTTCTAAATTTTAAAAATTCCAATAAAAAAAAAAACACTTTCTTCCAGTGGCAGTATTGCTGTTTTTTCCTATCCCCCTCCCAGAAAGAGTTAATAAAAGTTAATCAGTAAATTATGTGTACCCCAAAATGACAACATTAAAAACTAAAATTTATCCAACAAAAAACAAGCCCCCATATGACTACATAAATGGAAAAATAAAAATGTATAGCTTTTGAAAGGCGACGATGGAAAAAATGAAAAAGAGGTTAATGCGAACCTGCTAATGCAGTATCCTCACATGCAGTTCACCGGAGTTCTGGCAGCAAATCCACAGCTCTGAAGTCTGCCAGCACTACACATGCTGAGACTTCCTGTACTGTCTTCCTATCAGATTAATTCCCAAAGAATAAGGCCCCTTCTGTCATGCCTGTGTGCTTTACTATATTAAAGTATGTCCAAAGAAAAAACAGCCATAGTCTATTTATTCCTCATAGGCTGTGTGTGCAGAAGAAGGCAGGCACAACATGGTCTATGAGCTCTGTGTAATGCAGGAACACAAACGACTCACCCCCAGTTCCTTAAATCCATCTCGTGTCTCTGCTGCTAGAGACTAATTTCACATAACAACCAGCAGTAAACAGCAATTTAGCCCCCAATTGGCCAGAAATTTTGATTATTTTTAGAAGACAGTATTTTTGTTAAATAAACTGATTTATATTTTTACCATCTAGTTCATCAGATAAACATAAGTTGTGTGAAAGTACTGTTTTAAAACGTGAATTCAAAAGATTTGATGAATAAGCTTACACAGGCTAAGTGAATAAATATATTTACTAAGTGTGATTAAATATAAGGTAAAACAGACAAATCACATACAGAATAGTAAAAAGTAAATAATCATCACTTCATTGGGTAGGACTCCAGTCACCATGTCGTAGCACATGGACGACACCCCAGGGTGTACAAGAGATAGGGCAAATCAGTACTTACATCCCACCTAGAATGAAGTCTTCAATGGAGTGCCCACTAATTGTCAGTGCAAACAAGAGTTATTCCCATTAGCCCCTCCTCCAGTGTGCATCATGCATGTCTCTGAGATCACTAAGGAATGTGGTCTTATTAGCACAATGGGGAATGCTTACTAACTATGTCTAACCCACTACATTACAAGGAAGACTTTATTACACAGAATATTAAAGGTAATATAATAGAGACACAATTAAAGCGGACAGAACCAATGAGTTCTTCAAAATACCCTTACAATACTTTACAGTGACCACTTAAGGCCTCCATATACCTTAGTGTATTGTCGGGCAAACCGGTCAAGAACATGGGTTCTGCCAACATACTAATGTGTAAGGGAAGCTCGTGACTCTCCCCTGAAAGATGATGTTGGGGAGAGAAGAATCACGCTAAATACTATAGCTTTCACCTCTCACCCCATTGAATTGATATACACATTTGGTCAAACCAAACATGTATGGGGAATCAGGAGGGAATCGGGTGACATGGCCAAGAGTATGGACATGGAACCTGTCCGAAATGCATAGGCACTGTTTGGATATTTTTACCACCACTTGTTATGAATGGAATTTCTTGAATTACGTCTGATTTATGGATTCTGATATACTGAACTGTTTTCTACTTTAGTTTTTCGCATTTACATGGGAGCACAAGGAAGGGTAAGATGTCAAAAAAAAAAAATTGTCAATATTTAAGTCCCAGAGAACCCTTTGGGTCTGTGGGCACATGAGACTGAAATGCTGCAGAGTTGTGGCCCTTATTTGTTTGCAGAGGTCCACAGTGTTTTACAGAGCAAGCAAAATATATCAATCACCGCAGAAAAAATAAGTCTTCAGTGTAAATTGACTAGTGGTGTGGACTAGGTCAGTTAACACTGCAGATTTTGTCCTTTGTAATGTTAGTAGGTGGAATATGCTGCAGATCTGCAGCAAAATCCATTACAGATATCCAAATTATGTCACTGTACCTTTGTGGGTGGTTATGGTCTGCACAATTCTTTTATCTTAAAACTACATGAGGGTCACAGGAGAGACGGGGTTCCATTGGCTACTACAGGTGGTGGCATCTAAACCTAAATATCTAACATATGACTGGAATTCATCCACTATCCTATAAATGGAAAGAATCCGCTCAACTACTCATCTGCTTCTCTCTTTGACTTAGGCCTCATTCACACAAACGTATTTTCTTTCCATGTCTGTTTTTTTTTTTTTTGCGGACCGTATACGGAAGCATTCATTTCAATAGGTCTACAAAAAAAACGGAAGTTACTCCATGTGTATTCCGTTTTTGTATGTCCGTATTTCCTTTCTGCAAAAAAAATAGAACATGTCCTAATATTGTCTGCATAATGGACAAGGATAGTACTGTTCTATTAGGGGCCAGCTGTTCCGTTACGCAAAATAAGGAATGCACACAGATGTCATCCGTCGTGTGCATAAGGCCTTAATATAATATAATAGCATTATCTGGCTATAATCAAGCTCCAGACGTCTTTCATCAGCTCTCCTTTTCAAGACATTTCATTTTACGTACTCCAGGAACAGGAATCGGAATTCGGCTTCGGTATCGGCTGATACCTTTGATACAGAAGCGGACTTAGATTCCCGTTTTAAAACGTTTTTAAAGTTCTCGAATCAAAGCCCCAAGTTATTCACCAAAGTCTTGCATGACTTCAGACTTAACGAATTTTGTGTTGCCGCAGCACATACATTTTAATGCTGTATGGAGACAGGTCTACAGACAGCCTTGAAATGAAGTTTAGAAACAAATTGACTTTTGATCTTGGATCTAAAGCTCAATTCGCTCACCCCTAATTATAATACTAATTATTCCTTTTTTATCTGGGGGTTAAAAGACCGTGTTTGGGGACATAAAGGAAGCACTGCTTTTTTTTCCACTGCTGCTTCACGCTTTCATCTACCTCATATGCTGTACTGATTTTTATGTTTACAGGGAGTGCAGAATTATTAGGCAAGTTGTATTTTTGAGGATTAATTTTATTATTGAACAACAACCATGTTCTCAATGAACCCAAAAAACTCATTAATATCAAAGCTGAATATTTTTGGAAGTAGTTTTTAGTTTGTTTTTAGTTTTAGCTATTTTAGGGGGATATCTGTGTGTGCAGGTGACTATTACTGTGCATAATTATTAGGCAACTTAACAAAAAACAAATATATACCCATTTCAATTATTTATTTTTACCAGTGAAACCAATATAACATCTCAACAGTCACAAATATACATTTCTGACATTCAAAAACAAAACAAAAACAAATCAGTGACCAATATAGCCACCTTTCTTTGCAAGGACACTCAAAAGCCTGCCATCCATGGATTCTGTCAGTGTTTTGATCTGTTCACCATCAACATTGCGTGCAGAAGCAACCACAGCCTCCCAGACACTGTTCAGAGAGGTGTCCTGTTTTCCCTCCTTGTAAATCTCACATTTGATGATGGACCACAGGTTCTCAATGGGGTTCAGATCAGGTGAACAAGGAGGCCATGTCATTAGATTTTCTTCTTTTATACCCTTTCTTGCCAGCCACGCTGTGGAGTACTTGGACGCGTGTGATGGAGCATTGTCCTGCATGAAAATCATGTTTTTCTTGATGGATGCAGACTTCTTCCTGTACCACTGCTTGAAGAAGGTGTCTTCCAGAAACTGGCAGTAGGACTGGGAGTTGAGCTTGACTCCATCCTCAACCCGAAAAGGCCCCACAAGCTCATTTTTGATGATACCAGCCCAAACCAGTACTCCACCTCCACCTTGCTGGCATCTGAGTCGGACTGGAGCTCTCTGCCCTTTACCAATCCAGCCACGGGCCCATCCATCTGGCCCATCAAGACTCACTCTCATTTCATCAGTCCATAAAACCTTAGAAAAATCAGTCTTGAGATATTTCTTGGCCCAGTCTTGACGTTTCAGCTTGTGTGTCTTGTTCAGTGGTGGTCGTCTTTCAGCCTTTCTTACCTTGGCCATGTCTCTGAGTATTGCACACCTTGTGCTTTTGGGCACTCCAGTGATGTTGCAGCTCTGAAATATGGCCAAACTGGTGGCAAGTGGCATCTTGGCAGCTGCACGCTTGACTTTTCTCAGTTCATGGGCAGTTATTTTGCGCCTTGGTTTTTCCACACGCTTCTTGCGACCCTGTTGACTATTTTGAATGAAACGCTTGATTGTTCGATGATCACGCTTCAGAAGCTTTGCAATTTTAAGAGTGCTGCATCCCTCTGCAAGATATCTCACTATTTTTGACTTTTCTGAGCCTGTCAAGTCCTTCTTTTGACCCATTTTGCCAAAGGAAAGGAAGTTGCCTAATAATTATGCACACCTAATATAGGGTGTTTATGTCATTAGACCACACCCCTTCTCATTACAGAGATGCACATCACCTAATATGCTTAATTGGTAGTAGGCTTTCGAGCCTATATAGCTTGGAGTAAGACAACATGCATAAAGAGGATGATGTGGTCAAAATACTAATTTGCCTAATAATTCTGCACGCAGTGTATTTCAATGCCGTCTTGCTGCTCTTGTCTCTGTGTAAATGAAAGAATCTTCTCAAAAGGAAGTCATTTCAAGGAGTCTTGTGTTGCTGCGACCAGTTTCCAACAGTAGTGATGGCCAATTTAATGACCGGCGTCACGCAAAGGGAGGGAAATGGGAAGGCCCTGTCCAAGGGAGAGGGAAAGGTGGTGACCCCTGACTCACCTTGCAGCTGGCACCTGACTGCCCTGACGTCCCTAGACGGGTTCCTCACCCGTACGCCGATCACGTGCCTAAACCCTGGCTTTCCCTAAGATGAGCCCTGTGTAGTGAACGGGGCGGTGGGATCACTAGTCCGCACCACTGACACTAAGAGGAAAACACCAAGGAGAGGACAGACAATACAGACAAACATATAATCCCAGGTGGGTGACAACAGCAGACCACCAAGGCCCAACAGGGATCCGGAGGGTAACACTCTGGAACAACAACCAAGGATCTCAGCTACTCAGCTCCAGTGGGTCAGTATAGAAGTCCAGGCAGGAAGCTCTATATCTGGCAACCAGAGAAGTGGGAAGATAAAAGGTAGTGGTTTTTGGAACCCTTTTTGCGGCGCTGGAAACAGGAGGCGGATTTTCATAAAATACTTTTTAGAGAATAAAATAGCTTGTTTATTTTTTGTGTGTCAACGCGTTTCAAGGGCGTCCAGCCCTCTTCGTCAGGACAATAAAAGTATCTGTCATACATGTTAAAACATCGTCTTTTAAAAGGGGGGTATTTTGGCGCGCAGGCCAGTGGTTGGACGGGGAGCAGATGTGTATGACGTCATTTGTGGCGTCACTTGGAGGAACGCCCCTCATTTTCTGGCTGATAGTAAAGATACTGTGAGCGCTAATTTGGATAGCAGCTGATTGCTAGATTGTATGGTATACATGTCTTTTTTATTTATTCGTATTAGTAGGTGCTGCCGATTTTTCTCAGTACACAGGTGTATGGCTTATTCCGGTAACATGATCCGGTATTTCGTGCATATTGAGAGCTGCTGCCGGCACTGTAAAGTATGGGGGATTGGTGGCTCGGCAAGAATCCAGATGCCTGTAGTTGTAAGGATTCGGTGGAGCTGTGGGTTACTGGAATGGTCGTGGGGTGAGTGGGGGAAGAAGGAGAGGTGGAGAGGGGGTCCGTCCTGCCTGACAGCTCAGTGTGCTGTGAGGAGATGACGGACTATGTTGGCGCTATGATTTTTGGGTTTTGTAGGGGGCGGACTGCGGTCTGCTGTTTGTTTGAATGCTCCTTCTGTGAGGAGATGTTGAACTATGTTGGCGCTATTGGTATTTTTTGTGTGTAGGAGGCGGACTGAGGTCTTGTTGCTGGGATTATATGTTTGTTCTGTCCGGAGATGCCGGACTGTGTTGGCGCTATGGTTTTTTCGTCTGTTGGTGTGTGAGGAGCGGACAGTGATCTACTGCTGGATTTCGGTGTTCTTACAGGTAGGGAGATATTTTATGTTGCTGTTAAGAGGTGGCCCCAAGGAGCACATTGTAGATAGCCATATTTTTGCGTATCTGGATGCGGCGGGGACCCTGTATTTAATCTCCTTTGGTGCAAGGTGTGTCCTTTGGGGTTGTTTTCTGGCATTTTGGCCAGGTAAAGAGGCAAGGGGGGGCAGTGGTTCTTCTTAGTTGGGGATTGTGTTTGTGTTTTTGGTTGTATTCGGTGTGAATGTATATCTATATGTGTATATAGGCCGAAAAGGTTATGTCTTATTGTATTGTGTCTAGTATAGGTACTGCCGGTTAGATTATTAGGTTTGTGTATGTTGGGCCTCAGAATAGATATCCCCCCTACTTTTCCCGATGACAAAAAAAAAATAAAAAATTTGTTTACGAATGGAATGATTACCTTGATCAATGCGCAGCAGGCCTAATGAAAATTATCACAAACAAAAGAAAAACCCTGGCCGACCATCACACCCATAAAATAGATGAAAAAATACAAAAACTACAAGAATTCACATCCCATCCAGAATTTCCAATGATAAACCATAACCACACAAATAGAATATACTATAATGAGCAGAACATCATAGCAAACAAAGCCAAGAAACTACAAAGAGATAGAGTGGACAAGGAGAAAAACAGATACAGACTCCCCAAAAACAAAAACTATAATACCCCTGAAGAGCCACAAGACTTAGTAGCCATAACCCTCAGCAGCAACCCGCCACCAGAAAGCAATCAACAGAACCCCAGGACCACAGCACCATACAACACCAAAACTCGGTCCTTTATAAACAATCACTACAAAAAACCGAACAACCAGACTTTGAGGAAACCAGCCAGCATACATACCTCAAAAAGCGACCCGCGCTATACGTACATCAACCCGACCCAACCTATAAATACCACCAGGACGGTACCACAACTACCACCACCCCTAATACCAACACCTCTCCTAGGATTAGACACCACCACCAAGCCCCCCATTTTCCCCTCCGATCACAGACACATGGGTCCTGCCGAGCCTGCATCCCAACATGCCAGAACAAACAACTATAGAACACCAACACCCTCCATGCCCCCGGACACCCCGGGCCCCTCATCTCCTGATGAATTCCTAACGAAATTCAGAGCCCTGAGGACAAAATATCTTGACTTCAAATCCAAACACAATATACCACCCAGGACTCCTCCTGACAATACAAGCGCACCCCCCATCCCAATCTATCCACCTGATGAAGCAAGCATCCTTGGTGACAACCCAACCCGCAAAAATGAACCATACACCACCAACCCAGTTATAGAAGAAACCAATCTCCTATTAGACACTACAATTACGAACATAACGGTACACGAAACATCATCATACGATACCATCAGCCCACCTGGCCATACCATCATCGACAACACCATCCCAGGAGCCACTGCCCTGGTTCCTTTTTTAGGCTCTGCAAGAACCACACTTCCCACACATACACCAACCAAACCAGAGACCCCAAACCCCCCCCCCCCCCCCAAAAAAAAATCACCCCTTCCCTCATCACACAGTACTACAAGCCCAACCCGGGAAAAAGAAAATTAGAGCACGAGGGTGCAGGGGAGGCAAACAACAAAAAAGGAAAGTCAATTTAGATCAAGCAGAAAAAGACATATCCTCCCCTGAAGAAATCACCACCCCCCCCAATAAACACCAAGCAACCACAGTAAAGATATTCAACCTTTCATCACATATTCTCTCCACACCCGAATATAGATTACTACAGAAAGGACTCTCTTTCTGCCCCTACAATCCGGTCGACCCATTTGAACTATACCTAGATATACAAAAATTCTGAAAAAATCTAACAATAAAAAGACATTTTGAATCCCAGAACACAAGGAACACAGAAACCCCACTAACAAACCCTGACACTACCAACGACCCCCAGATATATACACATCAGGAAGTTCGCCCGAAGTCAAATTTCTTCCCCCTACAAAGCCAGGGACATTTCATACCAACCTTCTTCGACATGATATCAACAGATATAAAAAAGATGACGGCAAAAACAAAAACAAAAACAAAAAAATCTACACTCAGAGAGAATCTAAACAGCCAAGAAAAGACGGCTCTGAAAAAATTAAAAGAAAACACTGAGATAATAATCCGCCCAGCCGACAAAGGAGGTGGCATTGTCCTGCAAAACTATATAGATTACGAAAATGAGGCACAAAACATCTTACAGGACCCAATTTACTATGAGACAGTCCAAGAAAACCCCTTCCCAGCCCTAAACAAGGAATTGACCACCAGAATCAAAAATGCCTATGAGCAGCTGCTCATAAATAAGAAAGAAAAAAACTTCCTAACACCCAAATCCCCATGTATACCATATTTTTATCACCTTCCAAAAATTCACAAAAATACAGAAAAACCTCCAGGCAGACCAATTGTATCCAACACGAAATCAGCTACCAGCAACCTGTCCCACTATCTAGATCTTTTCCTACAACCATATGTCCGTACACTCCCCAGCTATTTACACGACTCCTGTCAACTCATCCGCAAACTAAGTGACCTCCCATACAAAGACACATACGCCCTGTTCACTATGGACGTCACTGCTCTATATTCAAACATACAACACGAATTAGGGATAAAGTGTATAAATCAAGTATTATCAAACGACAAAACATTAAAACCACAACAGATAACTTTTCTCTTAGAAAGTCTAAAATTCATCCTAGAAAATATTTTTTTTTATTTATAACCATACCACATACCATCAGAGGAGGGGGACCGCGATGGGGACGAAGGTGGCACCGTCTTTCGCAAATCTCTTTATGGGGGAATTCGAGAAAGAACACATCCTAAACACCTCCAAACCAAACAAACACATCATCTACTACAGGAGATATATAGATGACCTGTTCATCATCTGGGATGGTAGTGACAAGCAAGCCCAAGACTTCTGCACCCAGCTAAACACCACAGACTGGGGAATCTCCTTTACCCCAAATCTCAACAGGACAACAATAGATTTTCTAGACATCACAATCACCAGTGCTAATAACCATCTGACAACCAAAACATATTTCAAAACAGTCGATACGAACAGTTACATACATTTCACAAGTTTTCACCACAAAAAATGGCTCAAAAACATCCCCTATAGTCAATATAAACGAATCAGACGGAACTGCACACAAGGGGAGGATTTCATTATACAAGCAAAAATAATACAAAAAAGATTTAATGAAAAAGGGTACCCTAAAAAACTATTAAGGGACGCATACGAAAAAACGGCACAAATATCACAAAAAACCTGCCTACAAAAAAGCACCAAGAATGAACAAAAATCAGAGATGCATTTAAGCCTAATCACCCAATACAACACATCCAACAAAACCATCCGTTCAATACTATCCAAACATTGGCATATTTTACAACAAGACCCCTATCTCAATAAATACCTTTCAACACAACCAAGAATCATCCACAGAAGAGCTCCCACTATGAAAAACATGTTAGCCCCCAGCAAACCAAGACAACATGAAAAAACTACAGAAAGAGACAAGCCAGACCAGAAAGGAAGTTTCAAATGCGGAACAAAAACCTGCCTATGCTGTAAGGTCATCACACACAACCGTACACAATTCTCCTCAAACAAAAATGGATCCACATTCATGATCAAACACCATATGACCTGTCAATCCTGCTACGTGATATACCTAATTGAGTGTAAATGTGGGCTCCAGTACGTAGGACGCACAACCCAGGCCCTACATAACCGTCTAAACCAACACAGATACAATATATGCCTATCCAGACACTGTGCATCCACAATTGATAAAGACAAACACCCCCTAACCATCACTCCAATTGATTTTATACCTGAAAATCCCTTCAACAGATTTAATGCCCTACAAAAGAGAGAAGTATACTGGATATACCAGCTGGACACCCTTGCACCATACGGACTCAACGCAATCTCGGAAACTATACTATAAACGCACATTCTCAAATTCATCCCCCAAAAAATATCCTCGAACTCACAGAAAGTCCTGCTTTCCTCCCCCTTCCACTACCTCCCCTATCCGATAACCAAAACACATCCAATAAGACATCCAACTGTCTCAAGCGATGACTATAGCAACACTTTTTCCAAAAAAATGTTGCCACATGGGAAAAATGTTGCCACATGAAAAGATACCAACAAAGACACAATACTCTGCCTTTTCTTCACAGCATCCTATGTTACAAAACAAATGAAAAATGAAAAATAAAGTGACATTACCTAAGGATGATGAGACCGCCTCCAGCCTGGAACCACAATAAATAAGGCAATCTAAAAATGAAACAAACAAATATTAATCCCAACATACACAAACCTAATAATCTAACCGGCAGTACCTATACTAGACACAATACAATAAGACATAACCTTTTCGGCCTATATACACATATAGATATACATTCACACCGAATACAACCAAAAACACAAACACAATCCCCAACTAAGAAGAACCACTGCCCCCCCTTGCCTCTTTACCTGGCCAAAATGCCAGAAAACAACCCCAAAGGACACACCTTGCACCAAAGGAGATTAAATACAGGGTCCCCGCCGCATCCAGATACGCAAAAATTTGGCTATCTACAATGTGCTCCTTGGGGCCACCTCTTAACAGCAACATAAAATATCTCCCTACCTGTAAGAACACCGAAATCCAGCAGTAGATCACTGTCCGCTCCTCACACACCAACAGACGAAAAAACCATAGCGCCAACACAGTCCGGCATATCCGGACAGAACAAACATATAATCCCAGCAACAAGACCTCAGTCCGCCTCCTACACACAAAAAATACCAATAGCGCCAACATAGTTCAACATCTCCTCACAGAAGGAGCATTCAAACAAACAGCAGACCGCAGTCCGCCCCCTACAAAACCCAAAAATCATAGCGCCAACATAGTCCGGCATCTCCTCACAGCACACTGAGCTGTCAGGCGGGACGGACCCCCTCTCCACCTCTCCTTCTTCCCCCACTCACCCCACGACCATTCCAGTAACCCACAGCTCCACCGAATCCTTACAACTACAGGCATCTGGATTCTTGCCGAGCCACCAATCCCCCATACTTTACAGTGCCGGCAGCAGCTCTCAATATGCACGAAATACAGGATCATGTTACCGGAATACGCCATACACCTGTGTACTGAGAAAAATCGGCAGCACCTACTAATACGAATAAATAAAAAAGACATGTATACCATACAATCTAGCAATCAGCTGCTATCCAAATTAGCGCTCACAGTATCTTTACTATCAGCCAGAAAATGAGGGGCGTTCCTCCAAGTGACGCCACAAATGACGTCATACACATCTGCTCCCCGTCCAACCACTGGCCTGCGCGCCAAAATACCCCCCTTTTAAAAGACGATGTTTTAACATGTATGACAGATACTTTTATTGTCCTGACGAAGAGGGCTGGACGCCCTAGAAACGCGTTGACACACAAAAAATAAACAAGCTATTTTATTCTCTAAAAAGTATTTTATGAAAATCCGCCTCCTGTTTCCAGCGCCGCAAAAAGGGTTCCAAAAACCACTACCTTTTATCTTCTCACTTTTTTCTTCTGTCACCTCTGGTGCAGAGAAAAAGGAACCTTTTGGCAGCAGTACAGGACCCCGCATGCTGGACGGGAGAATACCAGCACAAGCCTTCTACAGTTGTTGTGACTATACACAACAAAACACGGTAAGCGCTTCTTGTATACAGTGAATTTAGACCGTAAATACAGCCACACACACGAGGCGCGGCCTCCTGTCTCTTTTTCTCTCTTTTCCTTTAACCAGAGAAGTGGGAGATGGGAATATAAGGAGGTTGGGATTGCTGGACAAGAAACAGCTGAGGAGGAGAAGCTACGGATCCCTGAGTGAGCCAAAAGGATTGCAAGGCAAACCCAGAAAGCTACCATTACGAAACAGCACTGTCTTTGTACATCGAACGCGCAGCCACCCGCTGCGACTTCCTGACCCCGGGTATAACAGAGTCAGACGTGGCTCTTGACACCCTCGTGACAGTACCCCCCCCTTCCACGAGGGGCCTCCGGACACTCAGGACTAGGTCTCTCAGGATGAGAGGCATGAAAAACCCAAACTAATCTGTCAGCGTTTACCTCTGACGCTGGAACCCACATTCTTTCCTCGGGACCGTAACCCCTCCAATGCACCAGATATTGAAGAGAACGGCGGACCCGACGAGAATCAACAATTTTGGATATTTGAAACTCTAGATTACCATCCACAACAAGAGGAGGGGGTGGCAGCGGTGATGGTTCTAGAGGTGGAACATACTTTTTGAGTAACGATTTATGGAAGACGTTATGAATTTTAAAAGTCTGAGGTAGCTCCAGGCGAAAAGCCACGGGGTTAATGATGGCTACTATTTTGTAAGGACCATTAAACCTAGGACCCAGTTTCCAAGAGGGAACCTTTCATTTAATATTCCTAGTCGACAACCACACATAGTCATTCACTCCAAGGTCCGGACCTGGCGACCGTCTCTTATCAGCCATGCATTTATATTTACCTCCCATATTTTTCAAATTAGCTTGCACTTTCTGCCATACAGATGAAAGAGACGACGAAAACCGTTCCTCTTCGGGAACCCCAGAAGACCCCCCCTCTTTGAAAGTACAGAATTGGGGATGAAAACCATATGCACCAAGAAATGGTGACTTGCCAGTAGATTCCTGACGGCGATTATTTATGGCAAACTCGGCTAACGGTAAATATGATGACCACACCTCCTGGTTCTCAGACACAAAACACCTTAGATATGTCTCAAGGTTTTGGTTGGTACGCTCAGTCTGTCCATTCGACTGAGGATGAAAAGCTGAGGAAAAGGACAAGTGTACCCCCAAACGGGAACAAAAAGCTCTCCAAAACGTAGAAATAAACTGGGTTCCCCGATCCGAAACAACATCGGAAGGGACCCCGTGAAGCTTCACGATTTCACTGATGAATACCTGAGCAAGAGTCTTAGCATTAGGTAGTGCGGGTAACGCAATGAAGTGTACCATTTTGCTAAACCTGTCCACTACTACCAAGATAACAGTTTTACCCGCAGACAAAGGTAAGTCAGTGATAAAAATCCATTGACAGATGTGTCCATGGCCTATTGGGAATGACAAGTGGCAATAAAGACCCTGCAGGACGTGTATGAGAGACTTTCGCGCGCGCACAAGTAGAACAAGAAGACACAAAATCCATTACATCCTGACGCAACCTTGGCCACCAAAAACGACGAGACAATAGCTCCAAGGTTGCTTTACTACCCCGGGTGCCCAGCAAGTGCCGAATTATGATGTTCCTTTAATAATTTGAGACGCAGGTCAACGGTACAAACAATTTCTCTGAGGGGCAAGAGACCGGGGCGTCCCCCTGGGCCTCTAACACCTTCCCCTCCAGAAAAAGAGTGTACCGAGGAGACAATCACTCCTCTTTGATGAATGGGTACCGGATCACTCACATTACCCCCTCCAGGGAAACAACGAGATAATGCATCTGCCTTGGTATTTTTTGCCCCCAGGACGATAGGTAATAACAAAGTTAAACCTGGTAAAAAATAGCGACCACCTAGCTTGTCTAGGGGTGAGACGCTTAGCTGATACGAGGTACAGAATGTTTTTGTGGTCCGTAATCACAGTGACGGGGTGGATTTCCCCCTATAAAAAGTGACGCCATTCTTCAACGCTAGTTTAATAGCTAATAGTTTCCCTATTGCCAATATCATAGTTCTTTCTCTGCTGCAGATAGTTTTTTAGAAAAGAAAGCACAAGTGACGCCATTTGCCAGGAGACGGACCCTGAGACAGCACAGCCCCCACTCCCACCTCTGACGCATCTACTTCAACAATAAAAGGCTGGGAGACATCAGGTTGGATTAGTACAGGTGCCGAGTAAACCTCTCTTTTAGAGAGGAAAAAGCAATTTAGCGGCGTCAGACCATTTAGAAAAATCAGTCCCCTTCCTAGTCATGTCAGTAAGGGGTTTTACAATCACTGAATAATTTTTAATGAATTTTCAATAGTAAATTTGCGAAGCCCAAGAACCGTTGCAGTGCTTTGAGGTTCTCAGGAAGATCCCAATCTAAAATTGCCTGGACCTTCCTAGGATCCATACGGAAACCTGAAGCAGATAATAAATACCCTAGGAACTGTATTTCCTGAACGGCGAAAACACACTTTTAAATTTTAGCATATAATTTATTCGTCCGTAGGACCTGCAGTACCTGTCTGACATGCACCTCATGTGTTTTCAGATCCGACGAATAAATTAAAATATCATCTAGGTATATCACCACAAACCTGCCGATAAGATGACTAAAAATGTCATTAACGAAATGTTGGAAGACAGCAGGAGCATTGTGTAGTGTCCCACTAGATAAAGGTGGGCACTGCACAAAAGGGGTTAATGTGTCTTTATTACCTTTAATGTTATGTGTATGTATTTTCCCTGTGTTAACTGGTGTCAGGCCTGTCAGGGTGCAGTTTAGCCTCCCAGACATTAGAGGGAGCCAGAGAGCCCTGGTCATATATAGGTAGGCCCAGACAGGGGAAGTTAGTTCATTCCAGGGGACTAGAGGAGTTACTTCGTCCACCTGAAGCTCCTGAGGCTAGGATTAGCTCAGTAGAGGCACCCCAGTTGCAGGACAGAACCTCCTGGGAGAAACCTACAGTCATTATCAAGACAAGTCAGGATACTACAAGCAAAGATAAGTAACACTGATGGGCAGATGCTTTAGGAAGCAAAGCAAGGATTTAATACGAGAGGAAGATATATATATATATATATATACCAAGGATTTAAGCCACCATTTAGGCATCCGGGCCTTGGGATTGAAACCAGACAGGAGTTCTAGAAAGGAACAGTGTACGCTATTTCTGAGGAAAGGTACAACCTGATTCTGAGTGTGTTGTGGATTTACCCTCTGAGTATCTTGCATAATCAATACCTGCCATCTTGTGGAATAAAGCCTGCTTGTGAAACACTGTGATCTAAAGGACTGTATTACCATCTGCATGTACAAAGTTGGACTAATAAGTAAAGCAACGTTTGGTTCACTATACCATCTGTGTACCTCAATTATTCCAACTATAAATCGGTGTGCCACCGTTACAGGCACTGGCGTCACAAAACCAAAAGGGACCTTGCCCCAGGCACTCAAAATACCTGTAACATCCAGGGCACCTCATCCACCATCAGGCCTGGTCCCTACATACCGAGTGTGCCCCAGAGGAACTGTGTCTACCTCTCCTTCACTGCCGCATGCCTGCCCAGGGTTCTCCCATACAGTGAGCAACCCTCGATTGCCCATAACCGTGACCTCGCTTCGCTATACCCTGCAGGTCTGGCGTGCTGCATAAATTGGCGTCACAAACAGGATTTACGGAACATTCCTGCGCCATTGCGGATATAAAACTGTGTGCTGAAAATTGCCTTAAAGTGACTAAGCCCTATTGTTTTATTAAAAAAGTGCTGGGCCAAAGAACTGTGCTAATTAGCGGTGTGAAGATAATATTTTCTGGACTGTTTGCTGCTTATTTGAGCCACCGCTTGCTGTCAGTGAATAGACAGCGATTTTGCCACTTAAACCTGAGGTGGATTGCAAGTGCGCCTGGTGAACCGTTTGGCGCGAAAAAGAGGACTTTGGCGCGAAAAGAACGAGGCGGAGTCATCGCCCGGCCAGCAAGGAGGAAGAACGCCGCCCTGTCTGGAGGAAAAGGTGCCGCCTACCTGAGTCCCGGAGCTACGAGTGGCCGCGCCCACCTGCTGACGCTGTACGCAGGACGCTCAACGCCCGTAGCCACGCATCTCGCGAGACCTGGAGCGAGCATCACCGGAGTAAGTACAGACTTTAAACTGTTGCCGGCTCTTCTGTTTACCTTACCGGAACATTCCCGACCCCTGCCAGGGCACCGGAGGGAGCCCCGTTAGTGACAAAAGACTTTTCTGTGAAAAAAAAAAAAGTTATTATCATTGCTGCTCCGGTCCGCTCTGCTACATTTAAAGGGCCATACCCACCTAGCAACGCCATGTCCACACCTGAGGAAATCGGACAGGTGGCCCCAGTCGTGCCTTCTGAAGTATCCACAGCCGACCCTAGGGCCCCTGCCGCCGCGGCAACCGCCAAGCCTAATGCCGCTAACTATGCCGTACTATTTTGGGGGCCCCCTGGTTCCCACGTTATTCAGGGGAAGCCCACAAGTTAAAGGACTTTAGGGAACAGATACTGGCCTTGTTCGGCTTTATCCCATAACTGCCGAACAGCAAATGGAGATCCTTTTAGCTCAGTTAGAAGGGGCCGCCCGCAGGGAAGTCATGTCGCTCTGAGAAGAGTAGCCTGGAACATATTTTTGATCGCTTGGGCACCACATTTGAGGCCAGAACGGTGTCAGAAGTTAAAATGCGTTTTTGCCCTGTCCTTACAAGAGACACTGAGAGCTGTAGTCGAAGTGGATCCCAAAGAAGCTAAGGATCAGGACCGGACTCTTAGAGAGCAATTCATTGCGGGCATAAGTACTGAGCATTTAAAGGGCCAGCTACGGATGTTGTCAGCTCAACACCCCCATTGTACATTTTTGGATTTTAAGGAATTGGCCATCAGTATACTAGGCCAGAACCCTGCTCCAGGGCCAGCAGCCTTCCCTGAACCTCAGGCTTGTCAGCCAAAGACTGTTAATGTGGGGCCTGCAGAAGTCAGCCAGGCCACCCAGGCTCCAGTCACAGATGTAGTGGCAGCACTAATGGAGCAAGTGAACCATCTTACTCTCAGCTTAGAGAAGGTGTGTAAGAAGATAGCGGAGTGGGAGAGACCACTGTTACTAGAGGATGAAGGCCCTTTTCCTCCAAGGCTCCCAACTGCCTATAGGGATGTATATCCAAAAGAACCTGATGGGCGACCGAGTTACCGGTCCAGAAGTAGAAAGCAGCCTGTCTGCCATCATTGTAAAAAATATGGACATACTGAATCAATGTGCTGACAGTTAAACCGGGCAACCCCTGAGGCAGAGGACCGCCCCTCGGGAGGTAGAACAGTAGGTCCAAAGGATCCAAGCTGGATGCCTAAGTATGTAGGATCCCGTCCAAAAGTCAATATATGTATCAACGGGATACCCTTTGAAGCCCTGTTGGACACTGGGTCACAGGTCACCACCATTCAACGGCCTGCCTTTGACAAGTTCTGGGATCCAAGTCTCCTCACCCAGCCACCAGAGTCCTGGCTAGATATTATTGCCAGCAATGGTAAGCCAGTGAAAGTGCATGGGTATTGGGAACCTACCCTGCAGGTGGGAGATGCCACCCTGCCACAGCAAGGCGTAATTGTGGTACAAGCAGGAGATAAAAGAGGACACCCTGTGATCTTAGGGACTAACGTTCTAAAAAATTGCTACTCCGAAGTGCTTGAAGCATTGAATTAAACTATATCTTCAGCCTCACCTGCTTCCAGAAGAGTTATCCAAAAGACTATTAGTGTGCTGTGTGCTCAGCAAAGGTTCGCCAACAAGAAAGGAGAAATTTGCACTGTCCGGATCCGGGATTACCGGCCGGTAATTCTGCCTCCAAATTCCCAGATCATCCTGTGGTGCCGTGCTGTGTTGGGGATCCAGGGCCAGGACTATCAAGCCCTAGTGGAACCTATTCCCTTTGAAAATCATCCCTTCATACGGACAGCCAAGAGCCTGGTAAAGTGCCTGTCCGCTTAATTAACTTTGGTGATCATCCCGTTACTCTCCTTAAACAAGTGTCTTTCCAGGATGTAATCCGTCTGCCTGCCACGGAGGCGTTCCAGACCACACAGAGCAGCAGCACCCTCTCAACATCCTGGTGGGAAGAACTACATGTGGGGGACGAATCTACCCCAAAGGAGCAGATAGAGGGAGTCCTGAAGCTGGTGAAGGAGCACCACCAGGCTTTCAGCAAGCACTCCACGGACTATGGAGAGGTCAGTATAATCAAACACACCATACCCACTGGCTCTCATCCTCCTATTAAGGAGAGTCTGTGAAAGAGATGATAAAAGAGATGAAAGACTCTAATATAATCCGGGACAGTCACAGTCCCTGGGCTGCGCCCCTAGTACTTGTCCGAAAAAAAGATGGCAGCATAAGGTTCTGCGTGGATTACAGAAAAATTAATCAAATCACCCACAAAGATGCATATGCATTGCCACGCATTGAAGAGTCCTTGACTGCCCTTGGGTCATCAGCCTATTTCTCCACCTTGGACTTAACCAGTGGGTACTGGCAAGTACCCATGGCCCCAGAAGATCGAGAAAAGACTGCTTTCACTACACCTATGGGCCTGTTTGAATTCAATTATATGCCGTTTGGACTGTGTAACGCTCCAGGAACGTTCCAGAGGCTGATGGAACGTTGTTTAGGCCATAGGAATTTTGAGACTGTACTCTTATATCTGGATGACGTCATTGTATACTCCAAGACGTATGAGGACCATTTAAAGCACCTGGGTGAGGTGTTTCAAGTTCTTGCTAAATATGGCCTCAAAATCAAGCCATCCAAGTGCCACCTACTGAAACCAGCGGTCAAATACCTTGGGCACGTTGTCAGTGCCGAAGGAATACAGCCTGATCCTGATAAACTTGCTGCTGTCCGCAACTGGCCTACTCCGACGACCGTGAAAGAGGTGAGAAGCTTTCTCAGTTTTGCAGGGTACTACAGGCGTTTCATCCCGCATTTCGCACAAATTGCGGATCCCATCCAGGAACTTTTGAGGGGGCATCCAAAGAAGAGCCCGAAAACTCCTATTCCTGTTGAATGGAACCAAGAACGAGAAATTGCCTTTCAACTCCTAAAGAAGAAGTTGACTGAACCCCCTGTTCTGGGTTACCCAGATTATCAGAAGCCATTCCTCCTCTACACGGATGCCAGTAAAAGAGGCCTGGGGGCCGTGTTGGCTCAGGTGCAAGACAACAAAGAAAGGGTAATTGCCTACGCCAGCAGATCCCTGAAGGGAGCAGAAAAGAATGACCAGAATTACAGTTCTTTCAAGCTGGAGTTTCTTGCCTTAGTGTGGGCTGTGACTGAAAAGTTCAAAGACTATCTCGCTGCCACACCATTTGTTGCCTTCACGGACAATAATCCCCTGGCGCATCTGAACACGGCCAAGTTAGGGGCACTGGAGCAAAGATGGGCCTCCCGCCTAGCCAACTATGACTTTACTGTGAAGTACCGGGCAGGCCGCTCCAATGATAATGCTGATGCTCTGTCGCGGCTTCCCACTACAGAGGCCCCAGATGAGCTAAAAGATGCCTGGGAAGAAGTGGAAATGCCCGCGTTCTACAATAAATTTGCCCAGCAGGATAATATCCGTACTGAAAATCTCCCTGCTGCTGATCCTCCCTCCTCAGATGATCCTGAGTCCAGAGGCGATCAAGAAAGATGGATTAAGCTCCAGTCCGAAAGTAGAGTCCTCGGTGAACTGCTCGACTTCCTTACCAGTGGGAAAATCCCTGAGAGAATCCGCAGGAAGAGTGCAGACCCAGAACTAGTGAGACTGTGGAGACATCGCCACCAACTATTCCTTCAAAGAGGCCTGTTGCTCAGAAGGAGTCTGGATCCAGTGTCCTGTGATAGAGTTTACCAATTTCTCCTGCCACGTCGGGATGCCAGCCTGGTACTGGACATGTACCACAACCAGTCCGGACACTTCGGTGTACAAAAGACTGAGGCTACCATACGGAGGAGATTCTATTGGATTGGGATGAGAGAGGATATCGAAAAATGGTGCCGAGAATGCACTGCCTGTGCTGTGGGGCGGACTGAACGCCATGACCAGAGGGCGCCTCTCCATCCTATTGTGAGTACAGCTCCTCTAGAACTTGTCGCGATTGATCATGTGAAGTTGGAGCCGAGTCGCTCTGGGTATACTTATGCCATGACTATAATTGATCACTTCACCAAGTTTGTCGTAGCAGTGCCTGTGAAAGACCTGACAGCCAAGACCACAGCGGAGGTGTTCTGGAAGCATTTCCTGTTGCCCTACGGCTGCCCAGAGAGGATCCTCACGGACCAAGGGTCTGCGTTTGAGTCACAGCTGTTCCAGGAGATGTGTCTGCTGCACAACTGCCAGAAAGTCCGGACCACCGCCTATCATCCGCAAGGTAACGGACTCTGCGAAAAAATGAATAAGACTCTCATTGAAATGTTGAGAGCAGTACCCCCCTGAGACGAGGGGTGATTGGCCTACTCTGTTGCCGCAGCTCATGTACACTTACAACAACACCATCCATTGTTCCACCGGTTACACCCCGTTCTATTTGATGTTTGGCCGACAAGGGAGATTGCCTGCGGATCACTCCCTGGGTGTACAAGTACCGGATGTAATCAACCCACTGCCCAGGACCGATTGGGTAGTGGAGCATCAAAGGCGTCTCCTCAATGCTAAGGAGATTGTCCAAGAACGGATGCAGATTGTTCGTGAGAGGCAGCAGAAGGACTATGACCAGACTGCCCATGCGGGACCCCTGGCTCTGGGAGACAAGGTATGGTTGAAAAACAACCACCGGACCAGCAAGTTGGACAGCAAATGGGAAAGGATTCCCTACCTTATTACTGCCATACCCAATGCTGCAGCCCACATTTACCAGGTCTCCAGAGAAGGAAAAGGTCCCCAAGTCGTTCACAGGAACCGTCTCAAGTCCTGTATAGAAGGAGAACCAGCGGCGGAGGAGATGGAGCCTGAGCCTTCTGAGGAAGAATTGCCGGCTCCACCTATGGACCCTATGCAGGCTGTGGAGAACTTGATCCACGATAAAGAGCCACTCCACTGGGCCCTCACGCCTTGGCTGAATTTGTTGGTTCCTGCTCCTGTTCCTGTTGGTCTCCCGTCTCAGGAGACTTCACCTCAGAGAGCTCCTGAAGAAGTTCCAGAGGCGGTGAGCTCCCTTGACCTTCCTGAGTCCAGGCAGGAAGAATCTCTGCCACTAAGGAGGTCTACACGTTCTACCAGGGGACACCCACCTGTGAGGTTTGAGGACTACATCATGGGCCCAGGTAGCCCCTCACGGGAAACCCCTGTTTAACCCTGTTGCAAGCCTGGGTACGGACTCATATTTGTTCCTTTGAGCCTCCAAGGACTTAGGTTTATTTATGTTTTTTATGGACTATCCTGGTTATTGATACGCTGCACCAGGTCAGCGCCCCTGTTCCCTTCCATTATCCTGAGAGAAGAGAACGACGCCCCTTCTCACCATTCCCTGCAGTTATATTGTTTGTTAATCCTTGTATTGTTGCTGTGATGATTGCCATGCATGCCGGTTCCCTATTTTGTCTTTCAGGCTGCAGTATCCAGCCGGGCAGGGCCCCTCCATGTTGCGCCGAGGACGGGCAACGTTATAGCGTGGTGGTATGTAGTGTCCCACTAGATAAAGGTGGGCACTGCACAAAAGGGGTTAATGTGTCTTTATTACCTTTAATGTTATGTGTATGTATTTTCCCTGTGTTAACTGGTGTCAGGCCTGTCAGGGTGCAGTTTAGCCTCCCAGACGTTAGAGGGAGCCAGAGAGCCCTGGTCATATATAGGTAGGCCCAGACAGGGGAAGTTAGTTCATTCCAGGGGACTAGAGGAGTTAATTCGTCCACCTGAAGCTCCTGAGGCTAGGATTAGCTCAGTAGAGGCACCCCAGTTGCAGGACAGAACCTCCTGGGAGAAACCTACAGTCATTATCAAGACAAGTCAGGATACTACAAGCAAAGATAAGTAACACTGATGGGCAGATGCTTTAGGAAGCAAAGCAAGGATTTAATACGAGAGGAAGATATATATATACCAAGGATTTAAGCCACCATTTAGGCATCCGGGCCTTGGGATTGAAACCAGACAGGAGTTCTAGAAAGGAACAGTGTACGCTATTTCTGAGGAAAGGTACAACCTGATTCTGAGTGTGTTGTGGATTTACCCTCTGAGTATCTTGCATAATCAATACCTGCCATCTTGTGGAATAAAGCCTGCTTGTGAAACACTGTGAGCTAAAGGACTGTATTACCATCTGCATGTACAAAGTTGGACTGTTAAGTAAAGCAACGTTTGGTTCACTATACCATCTGTGTACCTCAATTATTCCAACTATAAATCGGTGTGCCACCGTTACAGGCACTGGCGTCACGAAACCAAAAGGGACCTTGCCCCAGGCACTCAAAATACCTGTAACATCCAGGGCACCTCATCCACCATCAGGCCTGGTCCCTACATACCGAGTGTGCCCCAGAGGAACTGTGTCTACCTCTCCTTCACTGCCGCATGCCTGCCCAGGGTTCTCCCATACAGTGAGCAACCCTCGATTGCCCAAAACCGTGACCTCGCTTCGCTATACCCTGCAGGTCTGGCGTGCTGCAATTAGTCAGACCGAAAGGCATGACTAGATTTTCATAATGCCCCTCAGGGGTGTTAAAGGCTGTCTTCCACTCATCCCCTTCCTTGATACGAATCAGATTGTAGGCCCCCCTAAGATCAAGTTTGGAGAACCACCTAGCACCTGCAATCTGATTAAACAGGTCAGGAATGAGAGGAAGAGGGTATGGGTCTCGGATGGTTATCTGGTTTAATTCGCGAAAATCTAGGCAAGGACGCAGGCCCTCATCTTTCTTTTTAACGAAGAAAAACCCTGCAGCCACGGGTGAAGAAGAGGGTCTGATGTGTCCCTTAGCCAAGCTCTCGGAGATATAATCTTTCATGGCTTGTCTCTCTGGACCCGAAAGATTATATAACCTGGTCCTGGGTAATTTTGCACCGGAATCAGGTTAACCGGGCAATCATAAGGACGGTGAGGTGGTAACTTCTGACAACCCTTTTCAGAAAAAACGTCCTCAAAGTCCGAAACAAATGTGGGTAGGGTAGCTATGGAGGCGACTAAGCAATTGCTATTTAAGCAATTTTCTCTGCACTGCTCACTCCACTCCAATATCTCCCTGGCCTGCCAATCCAGCACTGGATTGTGCGTTACCAACCAGGGAAGCCCCAACACCACCGGAGTGGGAAGCCCCTCCAGAACATAACATGAAAGCAACTCGTTATGGTGGTCCCCTACCCGAAGGTGTAAGTTATGGACAATGTGAGTGAGGTTTCTCTGAGACAGAGGAGCAGAATCAATAGCGAATATGGGAATAGGTCTCTGTAGCGTACAGAGAGACAAACCCATAGTGTGGGCAAAATGGGCATCTATCAAATTTACTCCTGCTCCACTGTCTAGAAAAAAAGAAATAGTCTCCGTCTTAACGCCAAAAACAACAACCACTGGCAACACAAATTGCGATGTTCGTATGGAGGAAACGTATACCCCCCGGCTGACATCCTCCACACAGCCTGGGGTTAGTAGTTTTCCGACGGTCTTTTGTTTTTTGAGGAAGGAAGGACAGACATTAATAAAATGACCCCTCTCCCCACAGAAAAAACAAACCCCACGCCTACGGCGAGCCTCAGGAGGATGGACCTGACGAGTAGTTCCTCCTAGCTGCATAGGCTCGTCTAAGTCCGTACAGACTAACTGCTGCTTGAGAGGGGTTACCAATTGCTCCGGATTTTTCAATCTGTCCCTAAGACGTCTATCTATTCTGATAGAAAGGGACATCACCGCATCAAGGGAAAAGGGAGTCTCATACAGCGCAAGCGCATCCTTAATCCTTTCAGATAACCCAGAGCAGAACTGACTCCTGAGAGCCGGGTCGTTCCACTGGGTATCCGTAGCCCACCTACGGAACTCTGCGCAATACTCCTCTACTGGCCGCTCTCCCTGTAGGAGTCTCCGTAATTTTGATTCAGCCAGTGCCACTCGGTCAGGGTCGTCATATATGAGACCCAAGGCCCCAAAAAATTCATCCACTGACCGGAGAGCCTGGGAATCAGTGGGTAAAGAGAACGCCCAGGATTGCGGGTCCCCCTGAAGCAGGGAAATAACAACCCCCACCCGCTGTTCTTCATTACCAGAGGAGTAAGGGCGCAGTTTAAAATATAATTTACAGGCCTCACGGAACGTCACAAATTTGTCCCTTCCCCCAGAAAATCTGTCAGGAAGAACAACCTTGGGTTCCGCAACAACCTGGTTACCTGTAGCAACCGCTGGGCTTGCGGCCTGTTGCAATTGCTGCTGTTGCTGGAGGACCGACGCCTTCAATCCTGCCACCTCCAAAGACAGGCCTTGAAGTTGCTTAGACAAAGCAGCAATTGGATCCATACTGGATTCTAAGTAGGTAGAAAGAAAATATATATATTTTATTTTTTTTACCTACACAAAATAAGGGCCAGATATAATGTAATGACCGGCGTCACGCAAAGGGAGGGAAATGGGAAGGCCCTGTCCAAGGGAGAGGGAAAGGTGGTGACCCCTGACTCACCTTGCGGCTGGCACCTGACTGCCCTGACGTCCCTAGACGGGTTCCTCACCCGTACGCCGATCACGTGCCTAAACCCTGGCTTTCCCTAAGATGAGCCCTGTGTAGTGAACGGGGCGGTGGGATCACTAGTCCGCACCACTGACACTAAGAGGAAAACACCAAGGAGAGGACAGACAATACAGACAAACATTTAATCCCAGGTGGGCGACAACAGCAGACCACAAAGGGCCAACAGGGATCCGGAGGGTAACACTCTGGAACAACAACCAAGGATCTCAGCTACTCAGCTCCAGTGGGTCAGTATAGAAGTCCAGGCAGGAAGCTCTATATCTGGCAACCAGAGAAGTGGGAGATGGGAATATAAGGAGGTTGGGATTGCTGGACAAGAAACAGCTGAGGAGGAGAAGCTACGGATCCCTGAGTGAGCCAAAAAGGATTGCAAGGCAAACCCAGAAAGCTACCATTACGAAACAGCACTGTCTTTGTACATCGAACGCGCAGCCACCCGCTGCGACTTCCTGACCCCGGGTATAACGGAGTCAGACGTGGCTCTTGACACCCTCGTGACAGCCAAACATCAGCCGAGCGTATTCGCGAACGTGCGTTCGCAATCAAATGTTCGCGAACCGCGCGTTCTGTCGGGTGGTTTCGCATCGAGCCAATTTATTTTAATAGCAGGCGAAGCTGAAAAACCTTCAGGTCAATTTTGCAGCCACCAAATACAAACTATGAGTGCACAAATAGTCCCACAACATGGACAGTGACATACCAGAGGGGGATCATTGGCAAAAATTCCCGCAAAAAATATGTATTTTAATCAGGGGCCATTTTTATGCATCTTAAACGGAAACTCTCAAAAATGTGCCCTGCTGGAGCCTAGAAATTTTTGATTTCCTATCGGTTTGATGTATACAAATGTGCAGCACTCCACGTTTTTGTATCCTGCAGAGTCCATGAAAAAAATTCATACGTTAACGTAAAAAAAATTTCTACCATGGAATTGTATGGTGAACTGACGCCACTGTACGTCATCAGTCTGAAGCATCTGTTAACGCATACATTTTTGGTATGCATTAAATGGATGGCAAAAATAGGATGTGAACCCAGCCCTAGTGTCAGAATAAGCACCAGTACACAGCGGAGCAGCGTGGTGGAGAGGGGAGGCCTCCATGTACTGACAGAGCGCTACCTGGTCCTGGTGTTCAGGGATGAGGACTGTGTTCCCAAGGATAATTTTCTACTGGTAAATACAGGGCACAGTATAATACACTAGAATCTATATAATATAAAGATATTATCCTTACCCCATAATAATATAATTAGGTGGTCATTTATTAACCCCTTAGGACACATGACGTACCTGTACGGCATGTTTACCGAGTCCTTAAGGACACATGACGTACCGGTAAGTCATGTGTTGTTCCGATCACTGCCGCCCGGCATTGAGCAGGCACCTCGGCTAAATGCGCGGGGGGGTCCCGTGACCCCCCCATGTCGGCGATCGCAACAAACCGCAGGTCAATTCACTACCCCCGCTAGTGGGTATACCAGGGTGGCTAGTGGGTATACCAGGGTGTCAGCAATGTGATGCGATGTCAGCTGTTTAACCCTTTCCATACCGCGGTCCGTACGGACCGCTGTATGGAAAAGGTTAACAGCTCAGGGAGCTCCCTCCCTCTCACATCGGGGGCTGCTGTGCCTTTGCAGCCCCCCGATGGAGAGGGAGAGAGCCCCCAGACAGCCCCCAGAGAGCCCCGTCCTTACCCTTCCCCGTCTGCGCAGTTGTGGCCACAACTGAGCAGACGGAGAAGGTTCCCATGGCAACAGGACGCCTTCTCAGGCATCCTGCTGTCCATGGTGCTGAACAGATCTGTGCTAAAGGCATAGATCTGTTCAGACAAAGTGTAAGTAAAATACAGTACAAAACACTATATAGTGTTCAAAAAAGTTGCATGTACGCCAAAATTGTAACAATCAAACCGTCATCTCATCCCGCAAAAATCATACCCTACCCAAGATAACCAAAAAACTGAAAAAACTATGGCTCTTAGACTATGGAAACACTAAAACATGATTTTTTTTTGTTTCAAAAATGAAATCATTGTGTAAAACTTACAAAAATAAAAAAAACGTATACATATTAGGTATCGCCGCATCCGTATCGACCGGCTCTATAAAAATATCACATGACCTAACCCCTCAGATGACCACCGTAAAAAAAAAAACGGTGTAAAAAAAGCCATTTTTTGTCATCTTACATCACAAAAAGTGTAATAGCAAGCGATCAAAAAGTCATTTGCGAATCAAACCGTCATCTCATCCCGCAAAAAATAAGACCCTACTTAAGATAATTGCTCAAAAACTGTAAAAACTATGGCTCTTAGACTATGGATACACTAAAACTTTTTTTTTGCTTTAAAAATGAAATCATTGTGTAAAACTTACATAAATGAAAAACGCAGTCGTGGTGTTGGTGGAGACTCTGGTGCAGGGAGAGGACGTGGCCATTCTGCCACAGCTACACGTCCTACTGAACCTACTACCTCAGGTCCCAGTAGCTGCCAGAATCTACAGCGATATTTGGCCGGGCCTAATGCCGTTCTAAGAATGGTAAGGCCTGAGCAAGTACAGGCGCTAGTCAGTTGGGTGGCCGACAGTGGATCCAGCACGTTCACATTATCTACCACCCAGTCTTCTGCAGAAATCACACAGGTGGCGCCTGAAACCCATGCCCATCAGTCTGTCACATCACCCCCGTGCATATCGGGGAACCTGTCTGAGCCTCAAGTCATGCAGCAGTCTCTTATGCTGTTTGAAGACTCTGCTGGCAGGGTTTCCCAACGGCATCCACCTAGCCCTTCCCCAGGGGTGGAAGACATAGAATGCACTGACGCACAACCACTTATGTTTCCTGATGAGGACATTGGAATACCACCTCAGCACGTCTCTGATGATGACAAAACACAGGTGCCAACTGCTGCGTCTTTCTGCAGTGTGCAGACCGAAAAGGAGGTCAAGGAGGAAGACTGGGAGGAAGACAATGCAGGGGATGATGAGGTCCTAGACCCCACATGGAATGAAGGTTGTGCCACTGACTTTTAGAGTTCGGAGGAAGTGGCAGTGGTGAAACCGAGCCAACAGCGTAGCAAAAGCGGGAGCAGGGTGCAAAAGCAGAGCAGCCGTCGCCAAAACAGTTTGCCTGCTACTGGCCAAAGTCGACAGGGACCGAGCACACCAAAGGCAGCTTCAAGGAGTTCCCTGGCATTGCACTTCTTCACACAATGTGCTGATGACAAGACCCGATTGGTTTGCACGCTGTGCCATCAGAGCCTGAAGCGAGGCATTAACGTTCTGAACCTTAGCACAACCTGCATGACCAGGCATCTACATGCGAGACACGGGCTGCAGTGGAGTAAGCACCTTCAAAACCAAGAAAGGGCTCAGGCCCCTCCTGCTCCCTCTTCTGCTGCTGCCTGGGCCTCTTCTTCCGCCTCTGGAGGAACGTTGGCACCTGCCGCCCAGCAAACTGAGGATGTGCCACCAACAACACCCCTCCGTCACCAAGCATCTCCACCATGTCACACGGAAGCGTTCAGCTCTCCATCTCACAAGCCTTTGAGAGAAAGCGTAAATTCCCACCTAGCCACCCTTGATCCCTGGCCCTGAATGCCAGCATTTCTAAACTACTGGCCTTTGAAATCCTGTCATTCAGGCTGGTGGAGACGAACAGCTTCAAACAGCTCATGTCGCTTGCTGTCCCACAGTACATCGTTCCCAGCCGCCACTACTTCTCCAGGAGAGCAGGGACCGACCTGCACAACCAAGTATCTGAAAAAATCAAGTGTGCACTGCGCAACGCCATCTGTGGCAAGGTCCATCTAACCACAGATACGTGGACCAGTAAGCACGGCCAGGGACGCTATATCTCCCTAACTGCACACTGGGTAAATGTAGTGGCGGCTGGGCCCCAGGCGGAGAGCTGTTCGGCGCACGTTCTTCCGCCGCCAAGGATCGCAGGGCATCATTCTTTGCCTCCTGTTGCCTCTTCTTCCTACTCGGCTTCCTCCTCCTCTTCTACCACCTCCTCATCCGGTCAGCGACAGACCTTTACCACCAACTTCAGCACAGCCAGGGGTAAACGTCAGCAGGCCGTTCTGAAACTGATGTGTTTGGGGGACAGGCCCCACACCGCGCAGGAGTTGTGGCGGGGTATAGAACAACAGACCGACGAGTGGTTGCTGCCAGTGAGCCTCAAGCCTGGCCTGGTGGTGTGTGATAATGGGCGAAATCTCGTTGCAGCTCTGGGACTAGCCGGTTTGACGCACATCCCTTACCTGGCGCATGTGCTGAATTTGGTGGTGCAGAAATTCATTCACAACTACCCCGTCATGTCAGAGCTGCTGCATAAAGTGCGAGCCGTCTGTGCGCGCTTCCGGCGTTCTCATCCTGCCGCCGCTCGGCTGTCTGCTCTACAGCGTAACTTCGGCCTTCCAACTCACCGTCTCATATGCGACGTGCCCACCAGGTGGAACTCCACCTTGCACATGCCGGAGAGACTGTGCGAGCAGCAGTAGGCCATAGTGGAGTTTCAGCTGCACCACGCACGGGTGAACAGCACCACTTCACCACCAATGACTGGGCCTCCATGCGAGACCTGTGTGCCCTGTTGCGCTGTTTCGAGTACTCCACCAACATGGCCAGTGGCGATGACGCCGTTATCAGCGTTACAATACCACTTCTATGTCTCCTTGAGAAAACACTTAGGGCGATGATGGAAGAGGATGTGGCCCAGGACGGGAAGGAGGAAGAGGGGTCATCTCTAACACTTTCAGGCCAGCCTTTTAGAAGTGGCTCAGAAAGAGGATTTTTGCAACAGCAGAGGCCAGGTACAAATTTGGCCAGCCAGGGCCCACTACTGGAGGACGAGGAGGATGAGGAGGAAGAGGAGGATGGGGATGAAGCATGTTCACAGCAGGGTGGCATCCAACGCAGCTTGGGCCCATCACTGGTGCGTGGCTGGGGGGATATGGAGGACGCAGACGATACGCCTCCCACAGAGGACAGCTTGTCCTTACCTCTGGGCAGTCTGGCACACATGCGCGACTACATGCTGCAGTGCCTGCGCAACGACAGCAGAGTAGGGATCGACCGATTATCGGTTTGGCCGATATTATCGGCCGATATTGAGGATTTTGAACGTTATCGGTATCGGCATCTATTTTGCCGATATACCGATAACGTATTGGGAACACAGAACGCGCTGCTCTCAGCGCGTTCTGTGTTCCCTCCGCAGCACAGGGGAGAAGGAAGCAGTGTCTCCTCCCCCTGTGATGCTGCTGCCTCCAATGAGAGGAGGGAGGACAAGAGGAGGGGCGGGGCTGTGGCCGCTGCGCCACCAATGAAGATGAGTCTTTCATTAATTCAAATACAGGAGGCGGGAGCTGGCTGCAGAATCACATAGCCGGCTCCCGACCTCTATGAACGGCAGCTGCGGTCCGCGGTAGTTAACCTCTTAGGTGCCGTGGATCGCAGCTACCGCTGATAGAGGTCGGGAGCCGGCTATGTGATTCTGCAGCCTGCTCCCGCCTCCTGTATGTGAAAGAGAGGTATCTTCATTGGTGGCGCAGTGCGCCCCCCCCCCCCCCCCTCAAGCCCCCTAGTATTAATCATTGGTGGCGCAGTGCGCCCCCCCAAGCCCCCCAGCATTAAAGGGAATCTGTCACTAGCAATGTTTAAAATTTTTTTTTCATGGATCCATGTTTAATAAAGTACCTTTTTTCCATCTGTGTTCTTCTTTTCTATGTCAGTCTTGTCCTTTCTTCTAAAAATCGATTCTTAGGATATGCAAATGACGCTGTAAGGAGCCCAGAGGGGCGTTTTTCTTTCTCCACGGTGCCCAGGAACGCCCCTCTGAAGTGCCGTGCCCGGCTAAATATGAAAACTACTAACGCCTCCATGTTTAGCTGAATCGCCTCCCAGAGGCGCGGCTAAGTCCTCAACATTCACCCCCCCCTCCTCCTCCTCCCTCCTCCTCCTCCCTCCCCCTCCTCCCTCCCCCTCCTCAGCGCCGCGCTCTGCGAACACCCGATCCTCCTCTCGTCGGCGTCCCAAATCCTGCGCAGGCGCAGTGCCGGCGATTGCCTGCGCTCTGATAATACGGCTGAGGGCAACAGCTTCAACATGTGAAGCTGTTGCCCTCAGCCGTATTATCAGAGCGCAGGCAATCGCCGGCACTGCGCCTGCGCGGGATTTGACACGCCGATGAGAGGAGGATCGGGTGTTCGCAGAGCGCGGCGCTGAGGAGGAGGAGGGGGGGTGTTGAGGACTTAGCCGCGCCTCTGGGAGGCGATTCAGCTAAACATGGAGGCGTTAGTAGTTTTCATATTTAGGCGGGCACGGCACTTCAGAGGGGCGTTCCTGGGCACCGTGGAGAAAGAAAAACGCCCCTCTGGGCTCCTTACAGCGTCATTTGCATATCCTAAGAATCGATTTTTAGAAGAAAGGACAAGACTGACATGGAAAAGAAGAACACAGATGGAAAAAAGGTACTTTATTAAACATGGATCCATGAAAAAAATTTTTTTAAACATTGCTAGTGACAGATTCCCTTTAATCATTGGTGGCGCAGTGCGCCCCCCCCCTCAAGCCCCCTAGTATTAGTCATTGGTGGCGCAGTGCGCCCCCCACCCCCATCCCAATAGTAAAAACATTGGTGGCGCAGTGCGCCCCCCCCCCCCCCCCCCCAGTTCTAATCATTGGTGGCAGTGGCCACAGGATCCCCTCTCCCCTGCTCCTCCGATCGGAGCCCCAGCAGTGTAAGCCTGGGGCTCCGATCGGTTACCATGGCAGCCAGGACGCTATTGAAGCCCTGGCTGCCATAGTCAGCTCCATGCTGTTGTGTGCACAGAGCACAGGGCAGCAGGGAGAGTGCGAGATCCTATTCACTCTGATAGAGATCTATCAGGGTGAATAGGACAAGGGTTCTAGTCCCTAAGGGGGCTAAAAGTTAGTAAAAAAAAAAAAACACAAAAATATTAAGTATAAATGAAAAAGATTTACAAAAAAAATAAAATAATAATACACGTTAACAATAAACATTAATTTTCAGCAGATTTGTGTAGGAAATTTTTTTTTTTCCTCAAAAATAAAAATACCCAGAATATCGGTATAAATTATCAGCTATCGGCCTGAAAGTTGACAAATTATCGGTATCGGTATCGGCCCTATAAAATCAATATCGGTCGATCCCTACAGCAGAGTTGCCCACATTTTAACATGTGCTGACTACTGGGTGGCCACCCTGCTCGATCCCTGTCACAAAGACAATGTGCGTCCTTAATTCCCTCACTGCAGCGTGATCGAAAGATGCGCGACTACAGGCGCACGCTGGTAGACGCGCTTCTGAGAGCATTCCCGACTGATGCCGGGGGACAAGTGGAAGCACAAGGCGAAGTCAGGGGAGGAGGAAGAGGTCGCCAACGCAGCTTTGTCCGCGCCAGCACCTCAGAAGGCAGGGTTAGCATGGCCGACATGTGGAAAAGCTTTGTCACCTCGCCGCAAGAACCGGCCCCAACTGCTGATATGGAGCGTGTTAGGAGGAGGCAGCATTTGAACAACATGGTGGAACAGTACCTGTGCACACGCCTACACGTACTGACTGATGGTTCTGCCATATTCAACTTCTGGGTCTCCAAATTGTCCACATGGCCAGAGCTTGCCCTGTATGCCTTGGAGGTGCTGGCCTGCCCTGCAGCCAGTGTACTCTTTGAACGTGTATTTAGCACGGCAGGAGGCGTCATTACAGACAGACGCAGCCGCCTGTCCACAGCCAACGTGGACAAGCTCACGTTCATTAAAATGAACCAGGCTTGGATATCTCAGGACTTGTCTGTACCTTTTGCAGAATAGACAGTTCTAACAGCCTCAACCATCCATCCTTGAACTCAAGTGCACTTATTCCTTTTTTTATTTTTTATATGTCCCAATATTTTGGGGGATACCCCTATGTAAAAATGCTAAATAACACACATCTGTGTTTGCTACCTATTCCTCCTTCGCCGCCGCTTCCACCTAGACTGCCACATGAGCCTACACGGCCACATCCACCCATTCACCGCCTCCTCAACCTCTTCCTCCTACATCATTCCTAATTTTTATTTTTTTAAGGTCTTTTATGTTTTTTTTTATTCATTTCCCTATCTACATTTGTTTGCAGACCATTTGCCATGCTCTTAAGCAAATTGTGCTGCCTTTTGCAGCCCTCTAGCTCTTTCCATGACATTTTTACAGCCATTTTAGTGCTCAAAAGTTCGGGTCCCCATTGACTTCAATGGGGTTCGGGTTCAGGGTCAAGTTCGGGTCCCGAACCCGAATTTCTTTTTCAAGTTCGGCCGAACCTGAACATCCAGGTGTCCGCTCAACTCTAGTGGTAACCCTTATCCAGCAGTGGGTGCAGTAATTCCCACACAATCTTCCCACTAACTCCTAGGATGGGGGGGCATTCTGGGGGTTCTTTCCTGGAATCTTTCCCTTCGTAAATGCGGAACTTGTGGGTGTAACCGAAGCTACTCTCAAAGAGTTTGTATATTTTTATGCCATACCTTGCCCATTTGCTAGGCAGGTACTGGCGGAATCTAATCCTCCCTTTGAACAATAATAGGGACCCATCTACACTGACATTTTTCTCTGGGTTGTACACCTCAGCAAACTTGTTGCTGAAGTGGTCAATGACAGGCCTAACCTTGAACCGTCAGTCAAATGTTGGGTTATTTTGGGGTGGGCACTGTGAATTGTCATTGTAGTGTACGAATTTTCAGATTGATTCAAAACGCTTCCGGATCATGGTCTGACTGTAAATTGGAGTCTGGTAGAAAATGTCAGAACTCCAATATTGCCTACCGTTTAGTTTTTTTTATTACGCCCATATGCAGCACGAATCCCCAAAACTTCATCATCTCTGGTGCATCTGCGGTATACCAGACCTTACAGGGGAATTATGTGTGAAGTCACAGTGTGAGCAATAGGTGGGCTGAGGTAAATACAGTTCTGGTTACTCACGGTTATGTCATCCCTGGGCAGGCTCGCATAAGTGAAAAGAAGAACGGCACAAGGATTCTCTGGGCACACTCTAGTCTAAGGGACACTGGCCAGATGTTGGTTTGAGGTGCCCTTGGTGGTCTGTATTAATGTGCCAGTGGCAAGGTCCCTTGTAGTCGTGACGCCAGTACCTTTTGTATGGAGGTACAACCATTTACTATAGTGTTAATAGAGGAACTTGAGTCTGAGGCAAGCAGGATGAAACTCAAAATGGCACTTTACTGAAGATAACTCTTGATAAGAACACATCCAATGCATTAAAACAGTCTCTTGATACAATCCGGCATTAAGCACAATCTCCCATACATATGGGGAAAGGGAAATGCAAATCCTCAATGAAGTACAGGCTCTGGTAATACATAGGAAAGCTACTGCTCAGACTAGGCTGGTAATAATGAAAGTCTTACACTGGTAACAACTCCGGCCTGATCCTAATCCTTGATTAAAGGTGCTTTTCTGAATCCTGAAACTTCTATTCCAATGTTGTTCTGACAGTTGGCCTGATTGTCCTCAGGATTTGAACTGGAGGTGTGCATGCTTCATGCTGTCTCCTACACCTACTACAAAGGTGCTTAATAAGTCCTCAGGTAATGACAATCTTGCTAATCCTTTGTCTTGCATAAACATAATAATTCCTTATATACTCGGCTGCATGCAGTTTAGGCATTGGTCACCCTGGAAGAGCGATCTATAGGAGTGGATTGCTCACTTCTAGGTAGAATAGTTGCAGGCTTTAACCCTGGGCTATGGAGCCGACAGGGACAGAGTAGAGAGGCTAGGAATATGCCTCCCTCCAGATATTCAGCTACATCGCTGTTGCTTTCTTGGAGGCTCATGAGAGAACTGCATTGAACTGAACTCTCACTTGGATTGACCCGAGCTCATCTGAACTGGTTTGGATTGACCTCAACCAGCCAACAACTTAACTGCCTAACTTAGGTCTGAGCTAAGCTATTTATACACACTGACAGTGTAGTGCACCCTGACTAGGCCTGTGTAAAGGATATTTGCATCTAGAATCACATTGTGACATGGAGAATATGACAGGAGATAAAATACAAAATACAGGCATATCACATGACATTAATACATAATTAAAATATGTTTGCGGGGCCCACGGTCACGTGAGTGGGACACTGCACATCTACTGGGGTCCAACCAAGGGGTCTAGCATATGGTGAACTGGGGTTCTGAGCAATGAATTGTTGGGCGTACAAATTGGTTTGGACCACCATTAAATTTACCAAATCTTCAGAGAAGAAGATTTAGAAAAAATCTAGCTCAGTGAAGCCCGCACAATCTATCAGAATTCCTGAGTTGCCCACAAACTCAGGAATTTGGGGCAGATGTGGGGTCACTCTGGGGGACTGCCTCCTCTGTTACCCTGGAGTGCCTTCTAGAGGGTCCCTCATCAGCGGATGATGATAATGAGGGGGTAGAGGAGTAGAGGAAAGTGACATCCTCTTCTCCCTCACTGGCAGACAGTATAGGAGGCAAGCATAGCGTATGCCTCTTCAGCTGAGTATAGTCGTTGGGATGGACGGGCCATTTTTATTTTATTGGGGTGACGTGTGAAATGTGGGACCCTTTATTTAGTGTGAGGGGTGTGTATGTAGTGTTTTCACACTTGTAGAAAATGTAAAATTTAATTTATAAGAAAAGTTGTAATAAAAAAAAGTTTTCTGCAAAAAAAGTATTTTCTGCACAAAAAAGTCTTCTGCACAAAAAAAACTTGCAGTGCAAACTGAGCAGACGCGATCAGTGGTTGCAAAATGCACGCACGCTGATGGTGCGTTCGTGCAAAAATCTAAACTGACACTAACTGAAATTGATTATATATAGATTTTTCCCCCAGTGCCCCACAGACCTCATGAAGTACACGTACGTCATGGGTCTTTAAGTCCTGTCCAGACATGACGTACATGTACGTCATGGGTTAATAGAAGTGATAGAAACTGCTTAAATTGCGTACCACAATAATAACGGTACCTTTCTTGTTTTGGTCCAATTCTGTGAAGCTGAAAAATCGAGGTTATAATGTTATGCAAATGAGGGCTCGCAAGTGCCCAGGGACGGTGTTCTTGCTGTAAGTGCCCAGGGACGGCGTTCTTGCTGTAAGTGCCCAGGGACGGCGTTCTTGCTGTAAGTGCCCAGGGACGGCGTTCTTGCTGTAAGTGTCCAGGCCTCTAGGAGTTTTGTATGCATAACTCCTCCTCAGTATATAGTCTGGCCAGCCCTTTCATGTTACATTATCATCTTCCAATTACCGAGATCCCGTGCGTGCACAGTTTGCCGTGCGCTAGCTTCTGGTAAAGTTCGAGGAGGCGGAGCAGGGAGAGATAGCAGTGAGCAGCGGCAATGTGGTTATCGGAGTGCGCATGTCACATGCACAATAAATGGTCTGCATGGAGATTTAACTGGAAAGGAGACTGCAATTAATATTTCCGAGCACAAAGTGAAACAGAGGAAGGCATGTGGTCCAGATGGGATCCCTGGCCGGGTAATAAGAACATGTGTGGATCAGCTTGCTCCGGTGTTCATAACTATTTTTCATCTCTCTCTTGCTAAGGGCCTGGTACTAACAAGCCTCAAGCTTGTACTGGCCTGGTACTAACAAGCCTCTACAATTATTCCAATACCCAAAAAATGGCATCAATCTAGGCTCATTGGAGCCACTACAGTTCGCTTATCACTGAAATTGATCAAAGGATGATGCCATGACACATATTCTACATAGTATTTACTTGGAACAGGGAGGTAGAAATTATGGAGGCCATTTACGATGAGAACTACTCCACTTTTTGGGGTACTTTTGTTGCAGATTCAGTTGCAAAGGGGATTTGCACTGAATGTGCGACTTTTCCCCAAGGTGGTGTAAAAATGGGGCGTGGCATGGGGGCCCATCTGCCCCTGAAAAGAAACCATTTTTGGAAGCTTTGGTATATGAAAAAGCATAACACATGCGACGGTGTGGTGTGGTTTTAAACAGCTATGGAGCGGATAGCAACATGCGTTACATGTTCTTCCCCCACTGTCCCTTGCTGTATGAGCATCTGTTCTACAATAAATATGTGGGGTGGGAATTTTTAATGCCGCAGTTGTTCCTACTGACAAATTCTGTGGCCTCTTCGAAGGGCTTCTGCACCTGACAGTGCACCAGACTGATGAGCTGCTACTACCTGACCTCGAAACTACACATGATCCCTGCTGAAATGGTCTGGTGCATGACAAAATTATTTATGGCTTTCTGGTACTCGTACAGACACTGTAGTATATGCAATGTTGAATTTCAGGGAGTTGGAAAGTTGCAGAAACGGCAATGTTCTGTCACCAGTGGCGTGGGGATCGCCATAGCAATGGCTATGGGGCCCTACGCCACTGGGTCCCGGGCCACCGGCTGAGGATTTTTTTTTTTATTATTTATGCGGCGAGTGGCGGTGCCATAGGGGGCGGTTACCATGGTTACCATGGCAGCCAAGACGCTACTGAAGTCCTGTCTACCATGGTCAGTTACTCTGCAGCAATATACTTACATGCGTTGTGGCCGCCCGGCGCTCCTTCTTCTTGTAACTCGTCACAGGTCTGTGCAGCGCATTGCTATAAGCATAAGCAATGCACTGCACAGACCTGTGAGTTACAAGAAGAAGGAGCGTCGGGCAGCCACAGTGTATGTAAGTATAATGCTGCTGACTAACTGACCATGGCAGCCAGACAGGACTTCAGTAGCGTCCTGGCTGCCATGGTAACCGATTGGAGCCCCAGCATTACACTGCTGGGACTCCGATCGGAACTGCCACTGCCACCAATGATGGGGGGGGAGGGCGCACTGCCCACCAATGGTTTTAATACCGGGGAGGGGGGGCGCACTGCCCACCAATGATTTTAATACTGGGGAGGGTGCACTTCCCACCAATGATTTTAATACTGGGGAGGGTGCACTGCCCAACAATGATTTTAATCCCGGGGAGGGCGCACTGGGGGCTGATGGAGAGGGCACTGGGGGCTGATGGAGATGCACTGGGGGGCCGCTGGTGAGAGGCACTGGGGGCTGATTGAGAGGCACTGGGGGCTGATTGAGAGGCACTGGGGGCTGATGGAGAGGCACTGAGAGCTGGTGAGAGGCACTGGGGGCTGATGGAGAGGCACTGGGGGCTAATGGAGAGGCACTGGGGGCTGGTGAGAGGCACTGGGGGCTGATGGAGATGCACTGACTGGGGGCTGATGGAGAGGCACTGGGGGGCCGCTGGTGAGAGGCACCGGGGGCTGATGGAGAGGCACCGGGGGCTGATGGAGAGGCACCGAGGGCTGATGGAGAGGCACTGAGGGCTGATGGAGAGGCACTGAGGGCTGATGGAGAGGCACTGGGGGCTGATGGAGAGGCACTGGGGGCTGGTGGAGAGCCACTGGGGGCTGATGATAGGCACTGGGGGCTGATGGAGAGGGCACTGGGGGCTGGTGAGAGGCACTGGGGGCTAATGGAGATGGACTGGGGGGCCGCTGGTAAAAGGCACTGGGGGCTGATTGAGAGGCACTGGGGGCTGATGGAGAGGCACTGAGAGCTGGTGAGAGGCACTGGGGGCTGATGGAGAGGAACTGGGGGCTAATAGAGAGGCACTGGGGGCTGGTGAGAGGCACTGGGGGCTGATGGAGATGCACTGACTGGGGGCTGATGGAGAGGCACTGGGGGCTGCTGGTGAGAGGCACCGGGGGCTGATGGAGAGGCACCGGGGGCTGATGGAGAGGCACTGAGGGCTGATGGAGAGGCACTGAGGGCTGATGGAGAGGCACTGAGGGCTGATGGAGAGGCACTGGGGGCTGATGGAGAGGCACTGGGGCTGATGGAGAGGCACTGGGGGCTGGTGCAGAGGCACTGGGGGCTGATGATAGGCACTGGGAGCTGATGGAGAGGGCACTGGGGGCTGGTGAGAGGCACTGGGGGCTGATGGAGATGCACTGGGGGGCCGCTGGTGAGAGGCACTGGGGGATGATTGAGAGGCACTGGGGGCTGATTGAGAGGCACTGGGGGCTGATGGAGAGGTACTGAGAGCTGGTGAGAGGCACTGGGGGCTGATGGAGAGGCACTGGGGGCTAATAACGAGGCACTGGGGGCTAATGGAGAGGCACTGGGGGCTGGTGAGAAGCACTGGGGGCTGATGGAGATGCACTGACTGGGGGCTGATGGAGAGGCACTGGGGGCTGGTGAGAGGCACTGGGGGCTGGTGAGAGGCACTGAGGGCTGATGGAGAGGCACTGGGGGCTGATGGAGAGGCACTGGGGCTGATGGAGAGGCACTGGGGGCTGGTGCAGAGGCACTGGGGGCTGATGATAGGCACTGGGAGCTGATGGAGAGGGCACTGGGGGCTGGTGAGAGGCACTGGGGGCTGATGGAGATGCACTGGGGGGCCGCTGGTGAGAGGCACCGGGGGCTGATGGAGAGGCACCGGGGGCTGATGGAGAGGCACTGAGGGCTGATGGAGAGGCACTGAGGGCTGATGGAGAGGCACTGAAGGCTGATGGAGAGGCACTGGGGGCTGATGGAGAGGCACTGGGGGCTGATGGAGAGGCACTGGGGGCTGATGGAGAGGCACTGGGGGCTGATGGAGAGGCACTGGGGGCTGATGATAGGCACTGGGGGCTGATGGAGAGGGCACTGGGGGCTGGTGAGAGGCACTGGGGGCTAATGGAGATGGACTGGGGGGCCGCTGGTAAAAGGCACTGGGGGCTGATTGAGAGGCACTGGGGGCTGATGGAGAGGCACTGAGAGCTGGTGAGAGGCACTGGGGGCTGATGGAGAGGAACTGGGGGCTAATAGAGAGGCACTGGGGGCTGGTGAGAGGCACTGGGGGCTGATGGAGATGCACTGACTGGGGGCTGATGGAGAGGCACTGGGGGCTGCTGGTGAGAGGCACCGGGGGCTGATGGAGAGGCACCGGGGGCTGATGGAGAGGCACTGAGGGCTGATGGAGAGGCACTGAGGGCTGATGGAGAGGCACTGAGGGCTGATGGAGAGGCACTGGGGGCTGATGGAGAGGCACTGGGGCTGATGGAGAGGCACTGGGGGCTGGTGCAGAGGCACTGGGGGCTGATGATAGGCACTGGGAGCTGATGGAGAGGGCACTGGGGGCTGGTGAGAGGCACTGGGGGCTGATGGAGATGCACTGGGGGGCCGCTGGTGAGAGGCACTGGGGGATGATTGAGAGGCACTGGGGGCTGATTGAGAGGCACTGGGGGCTGATGGAGAGGTACTGAGAGCTGGTGAGAGGCACTGGGGGCTGATGGAGAGGCACTGGGGGCTAATAACGAGGCACTGGGGGCTAATGGAGAGGCACTGGGGGCTGGTGAGAAGCACTGGGGGCTGATGGAGATGCACTGACTGGGGGCTGATGGAGAGGCACTGGGGGGGCCGCTGGTGAGAGGCACTGGGGGCTGATTGAGAGGCACTGGGGGCTGGTGAGAGGCACTGGGGGCTGGTGAGAGGCACTGAGGGCTGATGGAGAGGCACTGGGGGCTGATGGAGAGGCACTGGGGCTGATGGAGAGGCACTGGGGGCTGGTGCAGAGGCACTGGGGGCTGATGATAGGCACTGGGAGCTGATGGAGAGGGCACTGGGGGCTGGTGAGAGGCACTGGGGGCTGATGGAGATGCACTGGGGGGCCGCTGGTGAGAGGCACCGGGGGCTGATGGAGAGGCACCGGGGGCTGATGGAGAGGCACTGAGGGCTGATGGAGAGGCACTGAGGGCTGATGGAGAGGCACTGAAGGCTGATGGAGAGGCACTGGGGGCTGATGGAGAGGCACTGGGGGCTGATGGAGAGGCACTGGGGGCTGATGGAGAGGCACTGGGGGCTGATGGAGAGGCACTGGGGGCTGGTGGAGAGGCACTGGGGGCTGATGGAGAGGCACTGACTGGGGGCTGATGGAGAGGCACTGGGGGCCGATGGTGAGAGGCACTGGGGGCTGATTGAGAGGCACTGGGGGCTGGTGAGAGGCACTGGGGGCTGGTGAGAGGCACTGGGGGCTGGTGAGAGGCACTGAGGGCTGGTGAGAGGCACTGGGGGCTGATGGAGAGGATACTGGGGGCTGATGAGAGGCACTGGGGGCTGCTATGAGGCTACTGGGGGATGCTATGGGGCTCTTATCTGAGATCTGATTGGGGGTCATTCATATTGGGGTCTGAGCTGAGGTGTTATCTGAGGTCTTATTGGGGTCTGATTAACATTGGGGGTCTGATTGGTGGTCTGACCTGAGGTATAATGAAAAATATATTTTTTCCAGAGCAGCTTGGAGAAAAAAAGCCTCACAGTCTCCCACACGCCAAGCGAGCCAGCACCCCTGAGGCAAAGCCTGTCGGCACCCCTGAGGCCAAGCCTGTCGGCACCCCTGAGGCCAAGCCTGTCGGCACCCCTGAGGCCAAGCCTGTCGGCACCCCTGAGGCCAAGCCTGTCGGCACCCCTGAGGCCAAGCCTGTCGGCACCCCTGAGGCCAAGCCTGTCGGCACCCCTGAGGCCAAGCCTGTCGGCACCCCTGAGGCCAAGCCAGCCGGCACCGCTGAGGCCAAGCCAGCCTGAACCCCTGAGGCCAAGCTTGTCAGCACCCCTGAGGCCAAGCTTGTCAGCACCCCTGAGTCTTCAGAACTGTAAGTAAATTATATACAAAGTATAAGGGGAGCTTATAATATTCCAGTTTTTGTTTACGTTTTATGTTGCACAGAATTTTCTGCGAAATATATATACACGAGTATCAGCACTAGATATATACCCCTTATTCTCCCTAATACCCAAACTACACAAGATACATATCCCTACCTTCTATCTAATACACATACACACCCCACGATATGTACTTTTACCTTCTTGTGTTACAGACCCCTGTACAATTTAACAATCTTCTTTAATACACAGACATTTAGATTCATACATTTCCTACACTGGCACAAATGCGTTGCCAGTGACCAACTGTCTGTGCTCAGTCCTACGCGTAACCGTCGCAAGTGCATGAGGAGCTGCGGATGTGGCTGTGAGGTCCGAGATGTATGTGGGGGAGGGAGATCCGGGAGGGAGGGGCCCATAAAAATTTTTTGCTATGGGGCCCAGTCATTTCTAACTACGCCCCTGTCTGTCACTGCAAGTCCAAGAGCGTTCCTTGCCACATAAGAATGGCTGAAATTTGAGGACAACCCTCCGCATGTGAGTGTACTTTTAAAAAAAGCGTTGCATGACTAGGTTAATCACATGTGCCATGCAGGAAGCATATGTTATTTCCCCCAGGTTCAGTGCGGACCCTAAGTTGCGGCCATTGTCGTTGTTGCTTGCCCAGTTGGAGTTGGCGGGCTGACAGCCTGCTTAATGCACTTTAGCAACTGCTCGCCAGTGTAGCTACTCTTTCCTAGGCTGATCAGCTCCAACACTGCATGGCAACACTTGACTTTACACATGTGATAGGAAGGGAGGGTGTCCATGGATGATGAGATGGAGGAGGCAGATAGGTGCCTGGTGTGGGAGCCAGACCAACACAATCGTGGAGGGGTCAAAAGGACCTGGCCTTGTTGCTGGAGTACTGCCTCACTTCATTGACCCAGTGGCCAGTGAAAGACATGTACTGTCCCTGCCCATAACAGCTGCTTCACATGGCATGCACCTTACCACACAGAGACAATCGCAAGGAGTGGACCACGTTCTCCTCCAGGTGAGAGTACAAGGCAGGGAGGGCTTTTTGGGAGAAATAATGAGTGTTATTAGCTACCTATAGGCAGCAGACTCTGTTAAATGGTATGGCAGCAACTGCAAAGCCAGAAACTTGGCCAGGTGGGAGTTCAGCTTGTATGCAAGCTAATTGCTGGTTGAGAATAGTTTTTTCATGGCTGAACATTGATAATGATGATGACTAAGACATTATATTGCTTGGGGATGCGGGTTGGCTGCCACAAAGAACTAGGAGGAGGGCAGACTCTTTTTTGTTTTCTGATTGAGAATTCTGGCCAATTCTATTTTCCCAAAGGATCCAGTGATGTTGCCTCATGTGATGCAGTAGAACTGTTCTACCTATGTTTGTGTTTAAATGCTCATGGCTTCTTTTAATCCTGCAGATCATGCACACAACTGTGGTTTGTGTGCTGGCATTGTGGAGAAAAAATGCCATACAGAAGTTTCTCACTCCGAGCTTTTATTGCCACAGTTGCCACCACCCATCTCCTCAGATTTCTCCTCCTCCTCTTTGGCACCTCGATCTGACTCTCAGGTGTAGCTGGCCAGCTAAGACCTGTCCTAGGTTGCTAATAGTTTGTGTGTTAAAGACAAAAGCAGAGTTATTTACAGTGAATTCATGTTTGGATGTCATATAACTGTTATACACTCACCTAAAGAATTATTAGGAACACCTGTTCTATTTCTCATTAATGCAATTATCTAGTCAACCAATCACATGGCAGTTGCTTCAATGCATTTAGGGGTCCTGGTCAAGACAATCTCCTGAACTCCAAACTGAATGTCAGAATGGGAAAGAAAGGTGATTTAAGCAATTTTGAGCGTGGCATGGTTGTTGGTGCCAGACGGGCCGGTCTGAGTATTTCACAATCTGCTCAGTTACTGGGATTTTCACGCACAACCATTTCTAGGGTTTACAAAGAATGGTGTGAAAAGGGAAAAACATCCAGTATGCGGCAGTCCTGTGGGCAAAAATGCCTTGAGGATGCTAGAGGTCAGAGGAGAATGGACCGACTGATTCAAGCTGATAGAAGAGCAACGTTGACTGAAATAACCACTCGTTACAACCGAGGTATGCAGCAAAGCATTTGTGAAGCCACAACACGCACAACCTTGATGCGGATGGGCTACAACAGCAGAAGACCCCACCGGGTACCACTCATCTCCACTATAAATAGGAAAAAGAGGCTACAATTTGCACGAGCTCACCAAAATTGGACTGTTGAAGACTGGAAAAATGTTGCCTGGTCTGATGAGTCTCGATTTCTGTTGAAACATAAACAGAATGAGAACAGAATAAACAGAATGAGAACACGTATCCATCCTCTGATGGCTACTTCCAGCAGGATTGTGCACCATGTCACAAAGCTCGAATCATTTCAAATTGGTTTCTTGAACATGACAATGAGTTCACTGTACTAAAATGGCCCCCACAGTCACCAGATCTCAACCCAATAGAGCATCTATCACGGTCGGCGTGGCTATCACATACGTGACACAGAGGGAGGGAACGAGGAAGGCCCTGCCCAAGTGAGAGGGAAGATGGTGACCCCTGACTCACCTGGCGGCTGGCACCTGGCTGCCCTGACGTCCCTAGACGGGTTCCTCACCCGTACGCCGATCACGTGCCTAAAGCCCTGGCTTTCCCTGAGCTGAGCCCTAGGTAGTGAACAGGGCGATGGGAACACTAGTCCGCACCACTAACTCTAAGGGAAAACACCAAGGGGAGGACAGACAACACAGACTCAACATATATTCCCAGGTGGGCGACAACAGGAGACAACAATAAGCCCAACAGGGATCCGGAGGGTAGCACTCAGGAACGACAAGCAGGATTCACCACTCCAGTGGGTCAGTATAGATGTCCAGGCAGGAAGCTCTATAACTGGCAACTAGAGAAGTGTGAGGGGAGAATATAAGGAGGTAGGGAGTGGCAGACAAGAAACAGCTGAGGAGGAGAAGCTACGGATCCCTGAGAGAGACAAAAAGGATAGCAAGGCAAACACAGAAAACAATCACTAAAAAACAAAGTGATCTTTAGATATAGAGCGCGCAGCCACCCGCTGCGACTTCCTGACCCCGGGTATAACGGAGTCAGACGTGGCTCTTGATACCCTCGTGACAGTACCCCCCCTTTCACGAGGGGCCTCCGGACACTCAGGACCAGGTCTCTCCGGATGAGAGGCATGGAAAGTCTGAATTAACCTGTTGGCGTTTACCTCTGACGCTGGAACCCACATTCTTTCCTCGGGACCGTAACCCCTCCAATGCACCAGATACTGAAGAGAGCGGCGGACCCGACGAGAATCAACAATTCTGGCTATTTGAAACTCCAGATTACCAGCCACAATGACAGGAGGAGGTGGCAGCGGCGATGGTTCTAGAGGTGGAACATACTTCTTGAGTAACGATTTATGGAAGACGTTATGGATCTTAAAAGTCTGAGGTAGCTCCAGGCGAAAAGCCACAGGGTTAATGACGGCTACTATTTTATAGGGACCAATGAACCTAGGACCCAGTTTCCAAGAAGGAACCTTCAACTTAATATTCCTAGTAGACAACCACACATAGTCATTCACTCCTAGGTCCGGACCTGGCGACCGTTTCTTATCGGCCATGCATTTATATTTACCACTCATCTTTTTCAAGTTAACTTGCACCTTCTGCCATACCGATGAAAGAGATGAAGAAAACCTTTCCTCTTCGGGAACCCCAGAAGACCCCCCCTCTTTGAAAGTACAAAATTGGGGATGAAAACCGTATGCACCAAGGAATGGTGACTTGCCAGTGGACTCCTGATAATGATTATTTATGGCAAACTCAGCTAACGGTAAATATGATGACCACAACTCTTGGTTTTCAGACACAAAACACCTTAAATATGTTTCTAGGTTTTGGTTGGTACGCTCAGTCTGTCCATTCGACTGAGGATGGAAAGCTGAGGAAAAGGACAAGTGAACCCCCAAACGGGAACAAAAAGCTTTCCAAAACTTAGAAATAAACTGGGTTCCCCGATCCGAAACCACATCGGAAGGGACCCCGTGAAGCTTCACGATTTCACTGATAAACACCTGAGCGAGAGTTTTAGCATTAGGAAGTGCGGGTAGCGCAATAAAGTGTACCATTTTGCTAAACCTGTCTACTACTACCAAGATAACTGTTTTACCCGCCGACAACGGTAAGTCAGTGATGAAATCCATTGACAGATGTGTCCATGGCCTATTGGGGATGAAAAGTGGCAATAAAGACCCTGCTGGACGTGTATGAGAGACTTTCGCGCGTGCACAAGTAGAACAAGTAGACACGAAATCCATTACATCCTGACGCAACCTTGGCCACCAAAAACGACGAGATAAAAGCTCCAAGGTTGCTTTACTACCCGGGTGTCCAGCAAGTGCCGAATTATGATGTTCTTTTAATAATTCAAGACGCAGGTTTAACGGTACAAACAATTTCTCTGAGGGGCAAGAGGCCGGGGCGTCCCCCTGAGCCTCTAACACCTTTCCCTCTAGAACAGAGTGTACAGCAGAGACAACCACTCCTCTTTGTAAAATAGGTACCGGATCACAAACATTACCCCCTCCAGGGAAACTACGAGATAATGCGTCTGCCTTGGTATTTTTTGCCCCAGGACGATAGGTGATTACAAAGTTAAATCTGGTAAAGAATAGCGACCACCTAGCTTGTCTAGGGGTGAGACGCTTAGCCGATTCTAGGTACAGAAGGTTCTTGTGATCCGTAATCACCGTGACGGGGTGGATTGCTCCCTCTAAGAAGTGACGCCACTCTTCAAGCGCCAGTTTAATCGCCAACAGTTCCCTATTTCCAATATCATAATTCTTCTCCGCAGAAGAAAATTTTTTGGAAAAGAAAGCGCAAGGACGCCATTTGCCAGGAGACGGACCCTGAGACAAAACAGCTCCCACTCCCACCTCTGACGCATCTACCTCGACAATAAAAGGCTGGGAGACATCAGGTTGAATTAGAACAGGTGCCGAGGTAAACCTCTCCTTTAGAGAGGAAAATGCATCTTTAGCGGCGACAGACCATTTGGAAAAATCCGTCCCCTTCCTAGTCATGTCGGTAAGGGGTTTAACGATCACTGAATAATTTTTAATGAACTTTCTATAGAAATTAGCGAAACCCAAAAACCGTTGTAGGGCTTTAAGGTTCTCAGGAAGATCCCAATCTAAAATTGCCTGGACCTTCCCAGGATCCATGCGGAAACCTGAAGCAGATAATAGATATCCCAGGAACTGTAATTCCTGAACAGCGAAGACACATTTTTTAATTTTCGCATATAATTTATTCGTCCGTAGGACCTGCAGTACTTGCCTGACATGCACCTCATGTGTTTTCAGATCAGCCGAATAAATTAAGATATCATCTAGGTATATGACTACAAACCTGCCGATGAGATGACTAAAAATATCATTAACGAAATGTTGGAAGACAGCAGGGGCATTGGTCAGACCGAAAGGCATAACTAGATTTTCATAATGCCCCTTCCACTCATCCCCTTCCCTGATACGAATCAGATTGTAGGCCCCCCTAAGATCAAGTTTGGAGAACCACTTAGCACCCGCAATCTGATTAAAAAGGTCAGGAATGAGAGGAAGAGGGTATGGGTCACGGATGGTTATCTGGTTTAACTCACGGAAATCTAAGCAAGGACGCAGGCCCCCATCTTTCTTTTTAACAAAGAAAAACCCTGCAGCCACGGGTGAAGAAGAGGGTCTGATGTGTCCCTTAGCCAGACTCTCGGAGATATAATCTTTCATGGCTTGTCTCTCGGGACCCGAAAGATTATACAACCTGGACTTGGGTAATTTTGCCCCGGGAATCAGGTTAACCGGGCAATCATAAGGACGATGAGGTGGTAGTTTCTGACAACCCTTTTCAGAAAAAACGTCCTCAAAGTCCGAAATAAATGTAGGTAGGGAAGCTATGGAGGCGATTAAGCAATTGTTATTTAAGCAATTCTCTCTGCAATGCTCACTCCACTCCAATATCTCCCTGGCCTGCCAATCCACCACTGGATTGTGCGCTATCAACCAGGGAAGACCCAATACCACCGGAGAGGGAAGGCCCTCCAGAACGTAACATGAAAGACACTCATTATGGTGGTCCCCTACCCGAAGGTGTAAATTACGAACAATGTGGGTGAGGTTTCTCTGAGACAGAGGAGCAGAATCTATAGCGAATACGGGAATAGGTCTCTGCAGCGTACAGAGAGACAAACCCATAGTGCGGGCAAAATGGGCATCAATCAAGTTTACCCCTGCTCCACTGACTAGAAAAACTGAAATAGACTCCGTCTTAACACCAAAAACAATGACCGCTGGTAACACAAATTGAGATGTTCGTATGGAGGAAACGTATACCCCCCGGCTGACATCCTCCGCACAGCCCGGGGTTAGTAGTTTTCCGACGGTCTTTTGTTTTTGAGAAAGGAGGGACAGACATTAATGAAATGACCCCTCCCCCCACAGAAAAAACAAGCCCCCCCCCCCCCTACGGCGAACCTCGGGAGGACGGACCTGACGAGAAGTTCCGCCTAGGCAAACACAGAAAACAATCACTAAAAAACAAAGTGATCTTTAGATATAGAGCGCGCAGCCACCCGCTGCGACTTCCTGACCCCGGGTATAACGGAGTCAGACGTGGCTCTTGATACCCTCGTGACAGCATCTTTGGGAAGTGGTGGAACGGGAGCTTCGTGCCCTGGATGTGCATTCCTCAAATCTCCATCAACTGCAAGATGCTATCCTATCAATATGGGCCAACATTTCTAAAGAATGCTATTAGCACCTTGTTGAATCAATGCCACGTAGAATTAAGGCAGTTCTGAAGGCAAAAGGGGGTCCAACACCGTATTAGTATGGTGTTCCTAATAATTCTTTAGGTGAGTGTATATATACAGTTGTGATCAAAATAATAGCAGTCAGACATCACTAACCTGATCAATCACAGTTTTTTTTTTTAAATCAAATCGTTTTTATTGATTTTAAAAGATAAGCATTTTCTGTAATCACAATTACATTTTGCCATGGAAAATAAAAGAATAAAATACAATAACAAATTGCGTCATCAGACAAAATGCCCATTACAGCAGTAAGGAATATATAATCATGAGTACCTGAAAATGTATACAAGATACATCATCAAAATTAGATATAACCCCAAACCCTTTTTATGGCACAAAGCATAACAAATTAACGCCCATTTCCCCCCCCCCCTTCCCACCCTGCCCCCCCTTCCCCCCCAATGAAAAGGAGTAAGAAAACTTCTGTCATAATTTATAACATTTGCACCCAAATCGCCCTCCCACTTCATCATCCGCGACAGAGGGAACCCATCTAGAAACTTGTCCAGCAATAGGGTATACACCTGTGATATCAATCCTCTCTTCCCCCCCCCCCCCTCAGAAGAATAAGTTTCTGTACCACATCCATTTTAGCTATATTACAACCTTTCCTCACCGTGGCATCATAGGCATGCCTCAGTTGCAAATACTGATAGAACCACCTCTTGGGGACCTTAAACTCTAGTTGTATTCCCTGAAAAGATTTAAATACATTGCCCTCAGTTAGTTGACCTATCCTCATTACCTCGTGGGATTCCCAATTCCTAAGTCCTGACAAAGACGTGAATTCTGGCAATAGATTATTGTTCCATATTGGGGAAAGCTCTCCAACTCCTCCCACACCTCTGAGCTGCTTCACCTTCGCCCATACCTTCTTCATAAGTTCAATAAGTAGGACGTTCTCTCTCCCCCCATGCATTCCCGCCCCCTCCAGTATACACATAAGGTCTCGACTGCCCAACCAATGCTGCAGTATCTTGCCTGTCACATCCGGAACCTGAAAATCAATCCAGCCCTTAAAGTGCTGGCACTGAGATGCCAGGAAATAGATCCAGGCATTGGGGACTGCCAAACCCCCTTCTGTCTTAGGGTATTGCAGCGTCTCTAATTTAATCCTTGCTTGGCCATACTTCCAAATAAGATCTCTAAATATGGAATGTATTTTCTTGAACCTGTCTAGAGGGATCCAGACAGGAGCATTATAAAGTACATATAGCAGCTGAGGCATCATTACCATTTTTAAAAGGTTCACTCTTCCCATTACAGACAGAAAAAGTCTACACCAAGTTCTTACCTTAAGTCTGAAAGTAACAAGCAGGGGGGTCAGATTTAGTTCTTCAAAGTCCAGCAATCTAGGCGTCATGTACAGCCCTAAATATTTGAACTTGTTCACCCAGGGAATTCTATCATCCACTCTCTCCCCTGACAAGGCCTGTCCATCCACCGGCATCAAAGCAGATTTTTGCCAATTATTCCTAAGTCCAGAAAAATTCCCAAATCTATCTATAAGTGACATGGCAGCATCCAAGGATCACCCAGTATCGCCCAAGAAAAGCAAGGTATCATCAGCATACATAGCCACCTTGTTCTGAACCTCACCGTATCTGAACCCCACAATATGAGGTGACAGGCGTATTAGAGCTGCTAGTGGCTCGATGGCCAATGCAAACAATAAGGGCGACAGTGGGCATCCCTGCCTGGTACCTCTGGCCAAATAAAAATTGTCTGACAACCCCCCATTGGCTCTAATGCGGGCTCTGGGACTTGAATATAATACCTGTACCCACTGTATGAACCGAGCTCCAAAACCCATAGCTCTCAAAACTCCCCACAAATAGGTCCACTCTACACTATCGAATGCCTTAGCGGCATCTAAAGAAAGCAAAGCCCTGTCTCCACTATTGTCTGCCGGGATATTCAAACTAGCATATATCCTTCTAATGTTTATAGCAGTCGACTTCCCAGGCATAAAGCCCGTCTGATCAGAGTGTACAATAGTCAGAATCACCCTGGACAACCTGTTCGCCAGCACCTTAGCTAGGAGCTTTACATCAGCTGTTAGAAGCGAAATCGGCCTATATGAGTCTGGAAATTTGGGATCTTTCCCAGGTTTGGGAATGACTACAATTATAGCCTCCTGCATCGAGTGTGGTAGCGAACCCGTCTCCAGTGAGTGTTCCAGCACTTTAAGCAATTCAGGAAGAAGCACCCCCTGTAATTTCTTATATATCTCTACAGGCAATCCGTCAGCCCCAGGGGCCTTACCATTCGCCATACCACCAAGTGCTGCTTCCAGTTCCTCAAGTATAATCGGCTCTTCCAGTCTCTCCCTATCCTCATCAGACAACACCGGCAGCTGCGCCCCCTCTAAAAAGACGGTCAGAGCGTCCCCAGAACTAGGAACAGTGGATTCATACAGGGATACATAGAAACCCTTCAATATATCCAATATTCCTTTTGTATCTTGCCTACTATTCCCAATTCCATCCCTCAGTTCCTGTATACAGGAGGAACCCCGTTGAGCCTGGGAGACGACAGACAGCAGATGACCTACCTTCTCACCCTCCACAAAAGATCTTTGGCGGTAAAAACTACGCTTCCGCTCCGCGGCCTGAATTAAGTGACATCTCAACTGCTCCTGAGCAACCGCCAGCACCTCACTATTAACCATGGAAGGCAACCTGCCAAACACCCGTTCGGCTTCAGCCACTTGTAAATGTGCTTTAACATCCGCTTCTCTAGACTTGGATTTGTGTTTACTAATTTCCTTTATTAATACTCCCCTCAAGAACGCTTTCATAGCATCCCAGACACCATGAATTGAGGCCGTCCCTACATTAACAGTAAAGTATTCTCTAACTGCCAGAGAAATCTCAGATAAATCTCCCAATACATTAAGCCAATGTGGGTTGCATTTCCACAACCTCGGTCCCTGTCTAAGCACCCCCAAGCACAAGTCAATCTGTACCAAGGAGTGGTCAGACAACGACCGAGGATGATAGACAATGTCCCGGATCAGAGGCAGCATAGAGTCATTAACAAGCGCCAGATCTATGCGTGACAGTGAGTGGTGCGTAGCAGATCTGCACGAATATTCGCGCCTATTAGGGTTGCGCACTCTCCACACATCCACCAAACCAGTTTCAGTCATAATATTCTTCAAAGCTGCACTTCCAGGCGATCCGCCAGATCCCTCCACCCGACATCTATCCAAAGAATCATCCGGCGTGCAGTTAAAATCCCCACTAGTAGCCACAGTAACCCAGGGAAGTCCGCCACAAACAACATAATTGCCCGCACCAAATAAGAAGCAAATGGCGTTGGCACATAGACCGACACTATTGTGTCATCTTCAAGCGGATCCGTCCCCATTGACTTCCATTATAAGTCTGGACGGATCCGCTCGCCTCCGCACGGCCAGGCGGACACCCGAACGCTGCAAGCAGCGTTCAGGTGTCCGCTCACTGAGCGGAGCGGAGGCTGAACGCTGGCAGGCGGATGCATTCTCAGTGGATCCGCCTCCACTGAGAATGCATTGGGGCCAGACGGATGCGTTCGGGGCCGCTCGTGAGCCCCTTCAAACGGTGCGCACGAGCGGACACCCGAACGCTAGTGTGAAAGTAGCCTTATGGAGACATCCGATCTCAAACTGCCAACCTGTACTGTAAGCACTTTAAGGGTGCTATTACAGCTTGCCACAGCCTTCAGATGGGGCTCCTCTGTAGACACGGCCCGAGGGCCTCTTAAATCCTTAGCAGGGAATACAGGAACTGGCACAGGCTGATCGGCTATATCCAAGCCGTTGCCATCCATGGAACCGTCCTCTTGATCAGAAGAGGTAAGTGTTTCAGTCCCTTTATCAGAGGCCCAGTCAAAGCAGATTTTTGCCAATTATTCCTAAGTCCAGAAAAATTCCCAAATCTATCTATAAGTGACATGGCAGCATCCAAGGATCACCCAGTATCGCCCAAGAAAAGCAAGGTATCATCAGCATACATAGCCACCTTGTTCTGAACCTCACCGTATCTGAACCCCACAATATGAGGTGACAGGCGTATTAGAGCTGCTAGTGGCTCGATGGCCAATGCAAACAATAAGGGCGACAGTGGGCATCCCTGCCTGGTACCTCTGGCCAAATAAAAATTGTCTGACAACCCCCCATTGGCTCTAATGCGGGCTCTGGGACTTGAATATAATACCTGTACCCACTGTATGAACCGAGCTCCAAAACCCATAGCTCTCAAAACTCCCCACAAATAGGTCCACTCTACACTATCGAATGCCTTAGCGGCATCTAAAGAAAGCAAAGCCCTGTCTCCACTATTGTCTGCCGGGATATTCAAACTAGCATATATCCTTCTAATGTTTATAGCAGTCGACTTCCCAGGCATAAAGCCCGTCTGATCAGAGTGTACAATAGTCAGAATCACCCTGGACAACCTGTTCGCCAGCACCTTAGCTAGGAGCTTTACATCAGCTGTTAGAAGCGAAATCGGCCTATATGAGTCTGGAAATTTGGGATCTTTCCCAGGTTTGGGAATGACTACAATTATAGCCTCCTGCATCGAGTGTGGTAGCGAACCCGTCTCCAGTGAGTGTTCCAGCACTTTAAGCAATTCAGGAAGAAGCACCCCCTGTAATTTCTTATATATCTCTACAGGCAATCCGTCAGCCCCAGGGGCCTTACCATTCGCCATACCACCAAGTGCTGCTTCCAGTTCCTCAAGTATAATCGGCTCTTCCAGTCTCTCCCTATCCTCATCAGACAACACCGGCAGCTGCGCCCCCTCTAAAAAGACGGTCAGAGCGTCCCCAGAACTAGGAACAGTGGATTCATACAGGGATACATAGAAACCCTTCAATATATCCAATATTCCTTTTGTATCTTGCCTACTATTCCCAATTCCATCCCTCAGTTCCTGTATACAGGAGGAACCCCGTTGAGCCTGGGAGACGACAGACAGCAGATGACCTACCTTCTCACCCTCCACAAAAGATCTTTGGCGGTAAAAACTACGCTTCCGCTCCGCGGCCTGAATTAAGTGACATCTCAACTGCTCCTGAGCAACCGCCAGCACCTCACTATTAACCATGGAAGGCAACCTGCCAAACACCCGTTCGGCTTCAGCCACTTGTAAATGTGCTTTAACATCCGCTTCTCTAGACTTGGATTTGTGTTTACTAATTTCCTTTATTAATACTCCCCTCAAGAACGCTTTCATAGCATCCCAGACACCATGAATTGAGGCCGTCCCTACTAACACCACCTGGATCCCATCAATCTTACATACTATACAGACGTACCTGCCCTCAGCATCCACACACTGCTGCACGTGTTCGTATCTGATACTCTTATGCACTAAGACACTTACCCCCCTGGAATGTGAGGAATGTGTCGCATGTACCACCTGTCCCACCCAGTTTTTGCTCAACCATTGTACAGTGTCACTAGTCAAATGCGTTTCCTGCAGGCAAAAGATGGCAGGCTGAAAACGCCCTAAATAGTGAAAAATACTCTGTCTTTTTCTTGCATCAGCCATACCCCTCACATTCCAACTCAAAACTTTAATCACTTGTGTCATGGTAAAACATAATGACATATCTGCATCTCACACCCCACTCAAACCTCATCCATTCAGATTTCTCACCCCTTATCTTACTCCTAACTAACTCACTACCCACCCCCCCATTATCAGAATACTACAAATGGAAACAGCTATCTCCACTGTTTCACCTCTAAACCCAAAAACCGGGCGCTCAATGAGCAACTTGCCCTCAAGTGAATCACAATCATCCTTAGTTTTGTCAGAACCCTCTCTTGAGCAGAGAATCCTCTCCGCAGTTGGAAAACACTTAATTTTCCCCTAACCTCCTACTCCCACCTCAAAATCTAACATGTGGTAGCATTGTAAAGTACACTTCTTAACTGGTGTAACAATAAAGTGACATTAAAATGCAAACATATATGGAGATTAAACCAGGCTACACATCTGTCTCCTTCAAGTGTCCGGGGCCCCATTTCTCAATTGCCTTTCGTGGACGTCCAGCCACTGTGCCGCCTCCTCTGGATCCTCAAAGAATCTAGTGGATCCCAGTGCCACAACACGTAATTTCGCAGGAAACAACATGGCATACGGAACCTGTAACCCTCTAAGCCTTTTCTTGACATCCATAAAACGACTCCTCCGCCGCTGCACTTCATTCGAGTAGTCCGGGAAAATTGACACTTTGACCCTGTTCAGGACCATCTCTTCATTATCTCTAGATTGACGTAAAATAGTGTCCCGATCCTTAAAATGTAATATCTTCGCAAGAATAGGGCGAGGAGGTCTGCCTGGTGGAAGCGGCCGCGTGGGCACTCTGTGCGCCCGCTCCACCGCATACAGGGAAGATAGGCCTTTCTCATGGAATAATTGGTACAACCATTTCTCCACATATTCAGTGGCATTGGCCCCCTCTGTCTTCTCCGGCACTCCTACAATTCTCAGATTGTTTCTTCTTGATCTGTTCTCTAAATCGTCCGTCTTGGCATATAAGGCAGCAATATCCTTCAAAGACGTCTTGGACGCCATCTGCAAAGGCTGGACTGCATCCTCTAATGATGACACCCTCTTCTCCAATTCAGAGGTCCGTTCAGATATCTTGTGCAAATCATGCCTTATTAGGCTACTTTCACACTAGCGTTCGGAGCGGATCCGTCTGATGTTTCATCAGACGGATCCGCTCCGATAATGCAGACGTTCGCATCCGTTCAGAACGGATGCGTCTGCATTAAAACTTAGAAAATTTTCTAAGTGTGAAAGTTGTCTGAGCGGATCCGTTCAGACTTTACATTGAAAGTCAATGGGGAACGGATCCGCTTGAAGATTGAGCCATATTGTGTCATCTTCAAGCGGATCCGTCCCCATTGACTTCCATTATAAGTCTGGACGGATCCGCTCGCCTCCGCACGGCCAGGCGGACACCCGAATGCTGCAAGCAGCGTTCAGGTGTCCGCTCACTGAGCGGAGCGGAGGCTGAACACTGGCAGGCGGATGCATTCTCAGTGGATCCGCCTCCACTGAGAATGCATTGGGGCCAGACGGATGCGTTCGGGGCCGCTCGTGAGCCCCTTCAAACGGTGCGCACGAGCGGACACCCGAACGCTAGTGTGAAAGTAGCCTTATGGAGACATCCGATCTCAAACTGCCAACCTGTACTGTAAGCACTTTAAGGGTGCTATTACAGCTTGCCACAGCCATCATTATGTCCTTCAGATGGGGCTCCTCTGTAGACACGGCCCGAGGGCCTCTTAAATCCTTAGCAGGGAATACAGGAACTGGCACAGGCTGATCGGCTATATCCAAGCCGTTGCCATCCATGGAACCGTCCTCTTGATCAGAAGAGGTAAGTGTTTCAGTCCCTTTATCAGAGGCCCAGTCACCCGCACCGCTTTCTGTACGGGCATATTTGCTGAGTTTAGCAGCCACACTCTGGCTGACAACCTCCTGCAGCGCCGTCTCCTCACCTCCATCGGCGCCATGTTGGCCCGCCTCCAGCCTGTCTTGTTTCATGGCTTTGCTCGATTTCCTCGGCATGTTCAGGCTTCAAACTTTGTCACAGCAGCTACCGGACACTTCCCTCTCACCAGGTATGGTTTTTTCAAGAAACCGAAGTGTGCTACCACCAGTTTAAGACAGGATACTAGCAGGAGCAGTGAACGGTGCGTCTCACTCCATGCGCTCACAGGCCACGCCCCCCCAATCACTGTTTTTGGTAGAAATTATATTTCTACATGGCAAATAATTTACTAGCAGGTGTAGTAGAGTAATAGAAACCCAACAGACCCAACAGTCATGACATGCATGCTGCTGATTCTCTGTAATTCAATCACTTATCAAAAGGGGCATGTTCAAAATAATAGAAGTGTGGAGTTCAATGAGTGAGGTCATTCATTCTTTGAAAAACAGGTGGCAATTATTGCCCTTATTTAAGGAAGGAAGGCAGCAAATGATGTACATGCTGGTTACAGTGCATTTCTCTCTGAAATTCTGAGGAAAATGGGTCGTTCCAGACATTGTTCAGAAGAACAGCGTACCTTGATTAAAAAGTTGATTGGAGAGGGGAAAACATATAAAGAAATGCAGAAAATGATAGGCTGCTTAGCTAAAATGATCGCAAATGCTTTAAAATGGCAACCAAAACCTGAAAGACGTGGAAGAAAGCGAAAAACTACTATTCGAATGGCTAGAAGAATAGCCAAAATTGCAAGGACTCAGCCAACAATCAGCTCCAGAAAGATCAAAGAAGGTCTAAAATTACCTGTGAGTACTGTTACAATTAGAAGATGCCTATGTAAAGCCAAGCTATCTTCAAGAAGCCCCTGCAAAGTCCCACTGTGGAAAAAAAGACATGTGCTGAAGAGGTTACAATTTGCCAAAGAGCACATTGACTGGCCTAAAGAGACATTTTGTGGACTGATGAAAGTAAGATTGTTCTTTTTGGGTGTAGTGGCCGGAGACCGTTTGTCAGACGACCCCCAAACACTGAATTAAAGCCCCAGTACACTGTGAAGACAGTGAAGCATGGTGGCGCAAGCATCATGATATGGGGATGTTTCTCATACTAAGGTGTTGGGCCTATTTATCGCATACCAGGGATCATGGATCACTTTGAATACATCAGAATATTTGAAGAGGTCATGCTGCCTTATACTGAAGAGGAAATGCCCTTGAAATGGGTGTTCCATTAAGACAACAACCCCAAACACACCAGTAAACGTGCAACATCTTGGTTCGAGACCAACAAGATTGACGTTATGGAATGGTCAGCCCAATCCCTGGATCTTAATCCAATAGAAAATTTGTGGGGTGACATCAAAAATGCAGTTTCTGAGGCAAAACCAAGAAATAGAGAAGAAATGTGGAATATAGTCCAATCATCCTGAGCTGGAATACCTGTTCACAGGGGCCAGAAGTTGGTTGACTCCATGCAACACAGATGTACAGCAGTTCCCAGAAACAGTGGTTATACAACTAAATATTAGCGAAATGATTCAAAGGAAAGCAAAATCTTCAAACATTTTTCAGTTTATAGTGAATACAAACACTGCTATTTTTTTGAACAGTCTAATATTCACTTTTCTTCATTTTTTTTTGAGGAACAACACAAATTTGATATATTTTTCTTCACCTTTTGATTTGGAATAGAATGTTTAGTGTTCCCAATGCATTTGTGTGTATGGGGAAAAAAAGCTATTAGAAGGATTTTGAGCTTTATTCACTTTTTTAAACACTCTGCTATTATTTTGAACACAGCTGTATATGCCACTCACAAAAAGTTAGGGATAGTTGGCTTGTGGGTGAAATGTCAACGTGTCAATAACTTGTCATGTGGCCTTGAGCATCAATTACAGCTTGACAACAACGTCTCATGCTGTTCACAAGTCGACTTATTGTCTGCTGAGGCATGGAATCCCACTCTTCTTGAAGGGTGGCCCTCAGGTCATTGAGGTTCTGAGGTATAGAGTTACAAGCCTTTACACGGCGACTCATCTGATTCCATTTCAATTTCTGCCTCGGGCAGACTTTAGCCTCCATGGCCAGCAGAGCTTAAGGTGCTCTGGCTGGCGTGGGCACGTCCAGCAGAGACGCCCCTGCACACCATTCCCCTGTCTAGGGAAGACCTAAACTGAAACTAACTGGTACCAACCCTTCCTGCACGAAGTAGGACTAGCCCACTCCTCTCCAGAGGGGGGTTAGAATGGAATAGAGAGTTCCATTCTCTCTACATACAGCTCTGCCGTGTTTGCTGCCACCTGCTGGTGAACCAGGCACATTACATGAACAGCTACATAACATTATTATAAATGCACAGTGTTAAGAAACCTGGAAATAAATGCATAAGATGACAAGAGGTTAGACCATTAAAGACAGTAGCAGGGTGCAGGAGTGGTAACACCACTCTGGGGTGTTACAACTGGCCACCAGCCTATTGCTCAGATTGGCTGATTGGCAGACAGTACACACACAGAAACAGAAAGTGACAGCTGGTGTAGAGGTGTAAATGTGTTACAATATAAGGGAATATCTGACTGACTTTTTCAATTAGAATGACTTGTACAAGGAATCTCTGGCATTAAATACTAGTTACTCACAATCTGTTTATCATAAGTAAACATGTGGTCAAGAATCTCATAGAGGTAAGATGCATTTGCATAACTGAAGCTATTAGATGTTATTAAACTGCCTTGGGAGGGGTGCTAGAACAGTATTGTAAATGGCAGACAATAGATGTTGCACCCCTCCGCCTCTATTCAAACTTGGATTCTCCAATTTAACATAAATTGTTTCTTTAAAGGGGTTGTCTCACTTTAGCAAATTACATTTATCATGTAGAGAAAGTTAATACAAGGCACTTACTAATGTATTGTGATTGTCCATATTGCTTCTTTTGCTGGCTGGATCCATTTTACATCACATTATACTCTGCTCTTTGCCATGGTTATGACCACCCTGTGATCTAGTAACAGTCGTTGTGCTTGCACAATATAGGAAAAAGCAGGAGTGCCCATATTCCAGCACTTTTTTCTGTAGTATGCAAGCACGGCCAACGCGCTGGATTGCAGGGTGGTCGTAACCATGGAAACAAGCAGAGTATAATGTGATGGAAAAATGAATCTAACCAGCAACGGAAGCAATATGGACAATAACAATACATTAGTAAGTGCCTTGTATTAACTTTCTGTACTTGATAAATGCTATTTGCTGAAATTATACAACATCTCTTTTGAACCAGTCATTCTATGTGTCTGACCTTGCTGTCATCAAACAAGTGTTCTTAAAGGGCTTCTGTCACCCCACAAAAGTCTTTTTTTTTTTTGGGATAGTTACATTCCCTAAAGCGCGATATAGGAGAATATAATAGTCTTACTTACTTTCATGCGGCCGTTTCTTTAGAAAACGAAGTTTTATAATATGTAAATCCGGTCTCTACCAGCAAGTAGGGCGTCTACTTGCTGGTAGCCGCAGCAGAAAACAGCCCCCTCGCCGTGTTGATTGACAGGGCCAGCCGTGATCTCCTCCTCCGGCCGGCCCTGTCAGTATTTCAAAAATCGCGCGCCTCTGTTCATTCGGCGCAGGCGCTCTGAGATGAGGAGGCTCGTCTCCTCAGAACTCCCTCAGTGCGCCTGCGCCGATGACGTCTTCTCTTTCGGTGATGTCATCGGCGCAGGCGCACTGAGGGAGTTCTGAGGAGACGAGCCTCCTCATCTCAGAGCGCCTGCGCCAAATGAACAGAGGCGCGCGATTTTTGAAATACTGACAGGGCCGGCCGGAGGAGGAGATCACGGCTGGCCCTGTCAATCAACACGGCGAGGGGGGCGGTTTTCTGCTGCGGCTACCAGCAAGTAGACGCCCTACTTGCTGGTAGAGACCGGATTTACATATTATAAAACTTCGTTTTCTAAAGAAACGGCCGCATCAAAGTAAGTGACAAGTTTATATTCTCCTATATCGCGCTATAAGGAATGTAACTATCCAAAAAAAAAAAAATGACTTTTGTGGGGTGACAGAAGCCCTTTAAGATGTAGGTACACAGCTGAGAGTCCTGGCTCTTCTGTGCTGGGCCATATGCTGGTGTAGTTGTAGCTTCAAGTCTTGACACCCCTTACTGCGCTTGACTGCATACATCAATATTGCTCTTCTTGTGCTTTGGAGCTGGGTCTTTTGGGTGAACATATCTGTCTCAGTGTGTTGCCAGGTTTAATGCCTTAACGACCCAGGACGAGAATACTCGTCCTAAAGGGCTGGTACTTTGCTCCCCAGGACGAGCATTCTCGTCCTGCGGTCCTTCTCTTCCCCCACGTTCGGTGTCGCGATCAGCGGCTGAGATCCGGCTTTTACTGACAGCCGGATCCCTGCTGCATCCACCAGCATCGGTGATAATGTCGATGCCGGTGGAATAACCCCTCATATGCCGCGGTCAGCGCTGACCGCGGCATATGGGAGGTTTGCGCTCCCTCCCCTTAGCCATCGAGTCCCCGCACTGCAGTGGCGGGGACCAGATGGTTGCTATGGCAGCCCCAAGCCATTCCAAGGCCTTGAGGCCCGGCATGTACGGAGGCCTATAAGGCCCAACCCCCAGGCTGAGTCTCATAGGCAAACTATCAGTGTATTACACTGTGTAATACACTGATAGTCAATGCAGTACAATACAGATGTATTGTGCTGCATTGAAACAGGGATCAAACGCTGTAATGTTGAAGTCCCATACTGGGACAAAAATAAAAAATAATAAAAGTAAAAAAAAAGGGGTTTTTAACAATAAAAATAATTAAAGTTTAAATTTTAAAAAAAAGCTCCTTTCCCATAAAAAGAGACATAAAATTGTAAAAAATAGAATAAATAAATAAAAAACAGACATATTAGGTATCACCGTGTGCGTAACAACCTGCTCTATAAAAATACCACATGACCTAACCCCTCAGATGAACACCATAAAAAAAAACGGTGTCAAAAAAGCAATTTTTTGTCAACTTACATCACAAAAAGTGTAATACCAAGCGATCAAAAAGTCATACACACCCTAAAATAGTACCAATCAAACTTTCATTTCATACGGGAAAAAATGAGCCCCTACATAAGATAGTCGCCCAAAAAATAAAAAAAACTGTGGCTTTCAGAATATGGAAACACAAAAAAAAATGTTTTTCAAAAATGCTTTATTATGTAAAACTGAAACAAACAACCAAAACAAGTAGTCATATTTAGTATTGTTGCATCCGTAACAACCTGCTCTATAAAAATACCACATGATCTAACCTGTCAGATGAACACTGTAAATAAAAAATAAAAACAGTGCCAAAACAGCTATTTTTGGTTACCTTGCCTCACAAAAAGTGTAATATAGAGCAACCAAAAGTCATATGTACCCAGGGCTGCAGTAAATGATTATTTAAGTAATTTGGTATTCTATCGATTATTTTTTACGATTAATCGAGTAATCTAATAAGAAAAACCTCCTTAAAATAACGTATTGCTTTATAAAAATGTCCCCCTTTCCCAGTGCCTCCTATGCCATCCACCATGTCCCCCACTCCCCCAGTGCCATCAGATCAGCAGCCCATCCATGCCATGTCCCCCAGTGCCCCCATGATGGCACTGCCAGATTACCATGATGTTCCCCTTGCCCAGTGCCTCCTATGCCATCGACCATGTTCCCCAGTGCCATCAGATCATGAGCAGCCCCTCAATGCCATATCCCCCAGTGCCCCCATGATGGCACTGCCATCAGGCCCTCCATCCAGAATGACATGATGTCCCCATTCCCCAGTGCCTCCATGTCCCCCACTCCCCCAGATCAGCCCCTCCATGTGCCAAATCACAGGTGCTCCCAGTAACCCCTCTCCCCCGCCAATAACGTTATACATGCAAAATCACAGGCTCCCCCCGCCAATAACTTTATACATGCCAAATCACAGGTGCCCCCATTTCCCCATGACAAATCACAGGCTCCCCCATTTCCCCCAGCCCATGACAAATCACAGGTGCCACCATCCCCCCCCCCCCCCCCCCCCCCCCGCCCCGGCTGCCTTTGCTAAACAGGTCCTTAAAAATTGGGTTTTGGAAATTTTCTGTAAAATTTCAAGATTTGCTTCTAAACTTCTAAGCCTTCTAACGTCCCAAAAAAAGAAAATGTCATTTACAGAATGATCCAAACATGAAGTAGACATTTGGGAAATGTAAAGTAATAACTATTTTAGGAGGTATCACTATCTGTTTTAAAAGCAGAGAAATAAAAATTTTGAAAATTGCTAATTTTTCCAAATTTTTTGTAAATGTGGTATTTTTTTTTATAAATAAAAATGAAATATTTTAACTTAAAGTTACCACTGTCATGAAGTACAATACATGATGAGAAAACAATCTCAGAATGGCTTGGATAAGTAAAAGCGTTTTAAAGTTATCTCCACATAAATTGACACATGTCAGATTTGCAAAAAATGGCCTTGTCCTTAAGGTGAAAAATGGCAAGGTCCTTAAGGTGTTAAAGTAGACAGGGATGTGATATTCACCAATTTCATCCATTGTTTATAGCCTGTACATGGAGGAAGTGGAACAAAAAGCTCTAAACACCTATCTAAGAAATACAACCAGTCACTGGTTCAGATATGTGGATGAAAACCTAGTTAAAATTCAAAAACAAGAGATAAACACGTTCACTGAACACATCAGGACAGTGGACCAAAACATCAGATTTACATGGGAAGATGTGAAGATTCTTGGAATCTTTTGTAACATTCAAGTTAATAAGAAGGACCCTTCCCATTGAAGTGAATGGGATGGAGGAGTTGTAATTACACCTGCTCACTGCTGCAGTTGTGACGGCGAGCAGGTAAACAGTAAAGAGAAGGCATCGCTCATACGAACGCTATGTTCTCTTCAAGCAGCTGATCGGCATGGGTTCCGGGAGTCGACCCCCGTCAATCTGATATTGATGACTAAAGATGAGCGAAGTTTTTTAAAATTCAATTCGGCTGCTTTGCTGAATTTCACCCAAAAAACTTTGCTTTATCACGAAGCGCATTTCGTTGTAAATAGTGGGTGCAATGACAGGGAACGGCGATTGTGCGTCTCCCCCATCATTGAACCCATCAGATGCCGCATTCATCACTGATCACCGCATCTGAGATCCATTTTAAACCATTTTAATGTTTGCAAATATCTTTAAGCAAGATGGCCGCTCAAATGGATGAGGTAAGTGTGATTTATTTTTATTTTTTTACCGCCATTTCAGGGAAAATCAATTAGTTGCCACGAAGCACAATGAAATTAGGCTTTGCAGCTAATCCAATTTTTCCTTAAATTCGGATCAAAGTGCACTTCGTCAACTTTGATTTGCTCAACACTATCGATGACCTATCCTGAGGATAGGACATCAATATAAAAAAGTGGCCAACCCTTTAACCCCTTAGGGACATAGCCTTATTTCACCTGAAGGACCAGGCAATTTTTTGCAAATCTGACCAGTGTCACTTTAAGTGCTGATAACTTTAAAACGCTTTTACTTATCCAGGCCATTCTGAGATAGTTTTTTCGTCACATATTGTACTTCATGACACTGGTAAAATGAAGTCCAAAAAATAATTTGTTTTGCATACAAAAATACCTAATTTACCAAAAAATTTAAAAAATTAGCAAATTTCAAAGTTTCAGTTTTACTACTTCTGTAATACATAGTAATACCCCCAAAAATTGTGATGACTTTACATTCCACATATGTCTACTTCATGTTTGAATTATTTTGGGAATGGTATTTTATTTTTTGGGGATGTTACAAGGCTTAGAAGTTTAGAAGCAAATCTTGAAAAACCAAATATTTAGGGACCACTACAGGCCTGAAGTCACTTTGCGAGGCTTACATAATAGAAACCACCCAAAAATTACCCCATCTAAGAAACTACACCCCTCAAGGTATTCAAAACTGATTTTACATACGTTGTTAACCCTTTAGGTGTTGCACAAGAGTTATTGGCAAATGGGGATGAAATTTGAGAATTTCATTTTTTAGTCTAATTTTCCATTTTAACCCATTTTTTCCACTAACAAAGCAAGGGTTAACAGCCAAACAAGACTGTATCTTTATTGCCCTGACTCTGCCATTTACAGAAACACCCAATATGTGGCCGTAAACTACTGTACGGCCACACAGCGGGGCGTAGAGTGAAAGGTGCGCCGTTTGGTTTTTGGAAGGCAGATTTTGCTGGACTGTTTTTTTTACACCATGTCCCATTTGAAGCCCCCTTGATGCACTCCTAGAGTAGAAACTCCCTAAAAGTGACCCCATCTAAGAAACTACACCCCTAAAGGTATTCAAAACTGATTTTACATACGTCGTTAACCCTTTAGGTGTTGCACAAGAGTTATTGGCAAATGGGGATGAAATTTGAAAATTTTATTTTTTTGCCTAATTTTCAATTTTAACCCATTTTTTCTACTAACAAAGCAAGGGTTAACAGCCAAACAAGACTGTATCTTTATTGCCCTGACTCTGCCGTTTACAGAAACACCCAATATGTGGCCGTACACTACTGTACGGCCACATAGCGGGGCGTAGAGGGAAAGGTGCGCCGTTTGGTTTTTTGAGGGCTGATTTTTATGGACCAGTTTATTTACACCGTGTCTTGTTTCAACCCCCCTGATGCACCCCTGGAGTAGAAACTCCATAAAAGTGACCCCATTTTGGAAACTACGGGATAAGGTAGCATTTTTTTGGGACTATTTTTAGGGTACATATGATTTTTGGTTGCTCTATATTACATTTTTGTGAGGCAATGTTACCAAAAATTAAAATTCTGAAATTTCATCTCCATTTGCCATTACCTGTTGAGGAACACCTAAAGGGTTAATAAAGTTTGTATAATCAGTTTTGAATACCTTGAGGGGTGTAGTTTCTTAGATGGGGTCACTTTTAGGTAGTTTTTACTCTAGGGGGGCATCAGGGGGGCTTCAAAAGGGACATGGTGTCAATAAAAAAGGCCATCAAAATCGGCCTTCCAGAAACCATGTCGGTCCTTTCCTTTTGCGGCCTCCCTTTTACTGATACAGCAGTTTGCGACCACAAATGTGGCATTTCTGTAAACTGCAGTATCAGGGTAATAAATATAAACTTTTGTTTGGTTGTTAACCCTTGTTTTGTTACCGGAAAAAACGGATTGAAATGGAAAAGTGCCAAAAATAGCGGTTTTGGCACCGTTTTTTTTTTTTGACCGTGTAAATCTGGGGGGTTGGGTCATGGGGTATTTTTATAGAGGAGATTCTTACCGACGCGCCGATACCTAATAAGTCTACTTTTTTTACATTTATTTAGGTTTTAGACTATATTATCCTTTTTGATACAAAAAAATATTTTTTGTATCTCTAAAGTCTAAGAGTCATTTATTTTATTTTTTTATCCGATTATCTTATGTGGGGGCTCATTTTTTGCAGGATGAGAGGACGGTTTTATTGGCACTATGAGGGGGCTATATGACTTTTTGATCGCTTGCTATTAAACTTTTTATTATGTAAGGTGACAAAAAAAAATCTTTTTTTGCACTTTTTTTTTCCTGGACCGTGTTAATCTGGGGGGTTAGGTCATGGGGTATTTTTATAGAGGAGATTATTACCGACGCGGCGATACCTAATATGTCTACTTTTAATAAATTATTTTAGTTTTTTTGGGTGTCTCAAGTCTGAGAACCAGTTTTTTTTATCCGATGTCAGAACCGGTAGCGAGGGGATAACAGGTACCTCATTATTACGATGCCTAGGTTAACACAAATGATAACATCAGCATTATGTTACACCCATAATGATTGGTTACACAATATATCAATCATCTGTGAATCAGAGGGGGCGTCACCAACAACTTGGCGCCAAAAGTCCCCGCTATTTAAACTCTGCTCTAACACATATAGGTTGCATATCATCAGCCTTTATCATCGCCAGCATATAGCCACCATCTTTCGGCTATGGGAATTTAAACAGCAAGGTCCCCTGATGAACCAAGGATTTTTACTTGGGGAAACGTGTTGGGACAGTCTCTCTTTATACCACCTGGACAATTATCTCTGTCCTCAAACAACCAACGGGAAATCAAGTAGCCAACTGTGAGGAAGCATCTTAGGGTCACGTGAGGGTAAGAAAAGGGTTTAGCCACCGAGAGGTGGGGTCGCCCCTTTCGGGGCGGGTGCTCTGCCTGTAGGCAGGGGTAGACACCGTAGGGCATCTATAGGGATAATAATTCCTCCTGACCTCACCTGAAATATATCTACCTATATAAGGGAATAATCTAACTGTAAGTGCCATATCTCTTACCTTTTATCGACAAAGTGACCTACTGCCTAGATGCTAACGGTGGGTCTTGATTTACCTTCAAGACCCACCGACCCACCGTCAAGATATATAGACGACGTTCTATTTATCTGGCAGGGCTCGACGTCGCACCTGGAAAGGTTCTTACGGGACCTTAACCTGAATGACCAAAATATCAAGTTAACATGGACCTATAGTGGGGAACGTGTTGAATTTCTTGATTTGGCTATAACCGTGGAGAGAGATGGCCTGCTGGGCTTCGATATATACAGGAAGCCCACGGCCACCAATTCACTACTATTCTCCTCGTCCTCGCACCATCCACAAGTGTCCAGGGCGATACCCATTGGCCAATTCTGCAGGGCCAGGCGTATATGTTCCAGCGAAGCTAGCTTCGAACGAGAGGCAGAAGATCTATCTAGGAGATTTCGGGAGAGGGGTTATAATGGAAAATTGATTAGGAAAGGCTATGCTAGGGCCAAAAACTCTCGTAGGACCGACCTATTAAATCCTCCCCCTCGTAAGAAAGAAAAATACGGTTTCCCTAGATTTATTACGAATTTCAATGCCCAATGGAGACAGCTGCAGGACATTCTTCAAAGGCATTGGCAAGTCCTTAGAACGGATAGGGACCTCAAGAAGGTTATTTCCGAGAGACCTTTGGTCACTTGGAAGAGATCACAAAATTTGAGAGATATTGTAACTCGGAGCCACTATGTAGCCCCCAAGATGGGTGGCATTTTTGGGGCAAAAGGCCCACAGTGGGGTTTCTTCCCATGTGGGGATTGCACTGCGTGCAAATATATGTTAAGAACAGACAAATTTACCAACACAGGTGGGGAGAGGGAGTACAAAATTGTGCACCACATCTCATGCAAAACTGAGGCCGTGGTCTATCGTGCTGAGTGCCCTTGTGGCCTGATCTATATCGGGATGACTACGAGGGCACTCAGGACGAGAGTCCTTGAGCACATTCGGGATATCAAGGCGGCTGCCGAGATGGTTGAACCTGATAAAATTAGAAAATTAAAACCAGTGGCGAAACACTTCAGGGAGGTTCATAACTGCAATCCTAGGGGCATCTCTTTTAAAGGGATAGACCGGGTACGTTTGGGAATTAGGGGGGGAAATGTTAAACGATGTCTCCTCCAAAAGGAAACAAAATGGATGGTCTTGCTCAAAACTGTGACTCCTCATGGATTAAATGAGGCCTTGAGTTTCAAGTCCTTTATTTAGGTTAGCGCATGTACTGAATTTTTTCAGTGATTTTAACAGTTCTTGTATTTATCTAGTTTTTCGTGTGGCCATGACGATGTCTGAAGTACTATAAGAAAGGAGAGAGATGGTGTGGACACAAGGTGTCAACAAGGAAGGGGATATAAGATACATTATGGACATGGAAGATGGATCATCTCACTTGCATTGGAATGGACTTCCACATATGGGACCTATACATTTTTGATTTTGTATTCATTATTCATTTCCACTTATTTATTTATTTTCTTTGATATACATGGGTTGAAGGTGTTTATGTTTTTGCTGCTATTAATGATCTATCCCGAGCTATTATATAGGAGTTGAGGGATCTTGTTTATATTAGGTGTATAATAACTCCACCCTAATGGTGGGTGAGCACTTTGACACTGACGACTGCCGGTGCCAATATTTCAGTTGTTGGAGAGCTATTGCGATAAGGCTAGGGATTTAGCAATCGTGATGGTATTATTAATTTATAACTCACATTTATTACCCTGTCCAAATAGTGAACGGTTTGATATTATCAGGGTTTATAATCATTATATATATTGTATAGTATACACTTTGCACTTTATTTTGTTAGTTTTTGAATAATTATACAATCATGTTCCATATGTGGTATATGTGTTTTGACATAATCATGTTCCAGATGTAATATATGTGTTAGTAACTTGTGTGATCATGCTCGATACCTCTTCCATATGCATGTTTGATGATCCTATTGTGGAATGCCGCTATTCTATGGTATTTTGCTGTGGGATATGTTTTTTGGATATGTATGAAATTTATTTATTATATTATATTTTTTCGTTTTCTATTTACTTTTGGTGTGGATGCTGATAGTGTTGTCGCGTGGTGGGGACATACATGTATCACTGTTGTACCTCGGTACTATTGCATATATACATTATCTCTGTACCTCTACATTATTGATATTTTCATGACCCTATATGATATTTTGTGTCATGAATGTGTTTTTCATTTATTTATGGAACATATGTGGTGGGAATATTGTAAGATTTTGGCAGGTTATGAGGTGGGTGGTGTATGCTGTTCCCCACCACGTGTAGGATGATGAATGGTATTGATATGGATAATAATGATTGATGTATGTTTCGATATGAATGACAATGATGTATACTATTGGGCATATCTCCGATGTGTATTGTATTTATATATCTAACTGTACACCGGTTGAGGTATTGCCTATTCATGATATCCACTTTTGTATTTGCATTTATAGTTGTTTAAATATTTTGCTTTATGTGATCATGTCTCTCTCCGGACAATGAGAGTAATATATATATGTACTCAGATGTATTTGAGTCGTCATGCGATACCCCCTGTGTAGTCTTAGTTTTCTTTTTTGACCTCATTTTGTTCTGTAAGGCTGATACAACGCTGTGCCTTGATGCGCTGTGCGCGGGGTCACGTGGGGACGCCGCTACGTTTCCTTGGGAGGCGGGCTGGAACGCATGGCTTGCGTTCCACCCCTCCCCCTGATGAATGCGGCGCCGCCATGTTTGACTCGGCGTGCATCACCGGGCAATAGCGCTCAATAGTAGGTATCAGCTGCTGCACTTTATTATATCATGCCTGAGGCTATATGGGGGGTATAAATAGGAGTTTATGGCCATACTCACATTACCTCCTGACGAAGCTGAGGCGAAACGCGCGTCGGGGTCCTTTGCCTGTCCTGTGCCTGCTGTCTCTGCCCTCCACCATGTCTCAGGGTATGTTGTGATCTGTGTTTTCTAATCTTACACTTCAGGTTGAGTCCCTCTGCTTACAGCTTTTTAGTTGATCCTATTCATGGGGTCTCTTTTACTTGTAGCACCCTACATGGGCAATTTATGATATATTTATATATTTTTTGTCCATGTTTACATCTGTGACATATTAGGATCCATACGTCTCAGGCCACACATTGTGGTGATGGTTACAGACTAGATGACCGTATTGGATGTATATTTCTATTCCCTACTTTTCTGTCCCATCGCCACATTGTGTATCCAATACATGCCCTACATGTGATCCATCTTGTGGTGGGCTATAGAGACACAGGCCCGGGGGACTGCGGCATCCGGAGTTTTTCCACTGACTCTCTAAAATTCATTATTCTTTTGTTATTTGTTATATTTTTATTACTATGTATTATTTACTATTATGAAATAAAATATACTTTTATATACTGGGCATTCAATTGTTGTTTGTGTAACGACTTTTTAGGTTTATATAGTTGGTTTTCTTGTTTGCCCTTGACTATGAACATATAGATGAGGCCATTTTCTTGTTTGGTTCCTTGATTTACCTTCAGTCTGGCTTTTGTTATAATATAATATCATGAAATACTTGGAATTAATCCTCTTTTTAAATATTATCTAGTAAAAGTTAAATTTTAAGCTGGATAGCTTCAAATTCTGTGATATTATCAGTGCTAAATTGGGAAATAAATTTAGTACTTCATGGAAGTGTGATACTCCCTGAAGCAACCAATAACGCAGAGGCCCGGATGATTGGGGCACGTGTCACATTGAGTTTTGATGTCCTTCCGTATCCCCCTCCTGTGACACACTCTGCATCTTTTTTGGGTTTGTCCCTTCTTTCCAGTATGGGGGACCACACCTGGAAAGTGTTGGCCAGGGACGATCCGGGCGCCTACAGTTCCAGAGGTACTCCGGCCTGCTCTTTCCCGGTCCGAAAAGATCAGGGCCTTGAGGACTGCCTCATAGAACTGGAGGAATGTCCCTGTGCTGCCAGCGCTTCGGGATAGTACAAAAGAGTTGTACATGGCAACCTGTACCAAGTAGACCTCAACTTTTTTGTACCATGCCCGGGTTTTGCGCATGGCGTTATATGGCTTGAGGACTTGATCAGAGAGATCAACTCCTCCCATATACCGATTGTAGTCGACGATACAATCGGGCTTGAGGACCGTTGCCGCGGTACCTCGCACAGGGACAGGGGTGATGCCGTTACCATGAATTGTGGACAGCATAAGGACATCCCTCTTGTCCTTATACCTGACCAGCAACAGGTTTCCAGTGGTAAGGGCACGGGTCTCACCCCTAGGGATAGGTACCTGGAGGGGGAGGGCAGGGAGGCCGCGTTGATTTTTCCGCACGGTCCCACAAGCGGACGTGGATCTGGCGGCAAGGGACTGGAACAAGGGGATACTGGTATAAAAGTTATCCACGTACAGGTGGTAAACCTTATCCAGAAGTGGGTGCATAAGGTCCCACACAAGTTTCCCGGTAACACCCAGAGTGGGGGGACATTCTGGGGGTTGAATCTGTGAATCTCGCCCCTCGTACACACGAAATTTGTTGTGTGGAGAAAGTGAGTGTTAGAAGAGCTTAATAGCAGAGCAGAACAGGCCTAGTTCACAATGTAGCTGCCATTTCAGGCTCTTGGCTCTGATCAAGCTAAGGGAGTATAGAGAACAGTATTACAGCAGCACAGCACAGTGAGTCTACGTCTGGATATAGAAAAAGTCTAGTGGAGATTAGAGCTAAGTTAGCTAATGGACTTCACAAGCACCAGTGACCAGGAGGAACCTGAAAGTACCTAGACACAGCCGGATGATTAGTGCACAGAATTATCCTTTAACACATGCCTCTATGGACATAGTGGACCGTAATTCTTCAGTGAGCATCTTTTCCAAAGAATGGAGCAGAAGACTGATGCCTGCCATTAGGGAGCCGCCCTCTGGATTGCTACTGACCAGTAAGATTTATTATATTCAGCACTTGAGTGCTAAAAAGTGGATATAGTATAGACAGATATAGAAAGAAGGAGAACTCCTCAAAGTACAATTGCCGAGCCTGTTATAAGGAATACAGCTGAGCCAATATTTGGATTATTGCTTTACTATATAAATTAACTGTATTGACTACCTGGAGACAAGTGATTTTAAGTAAAGGTTCTGTTGTTTGCTACAAGTGACTCCTCATCTTTTCCACCACCAACCTTTGCCCCTAACGGTGCTGGCGTCACAAATAACCGGGGTCCCAGCTTCAAAAGCACCCTAAACACCTACAGTCATGGCCATAAATGTTGGCACCCCTGACATTTTTCAAGAAAATGAAGTATTTCTCACAGAAAAGTATTGCAGTAACACATGTTTTGCTATACACATGTTTATTCCCTTTGTGTGTATTGGAACAAAACCAAAAAAGGGAGGAAAAAAAGCAAATTGGACATAATGTCACACAAAACTCCAAAAATGGGCTGGACAAAATTATTGGCACCCTTAACTTAATATTTGGTTGCACACCCTTTGGAAAAAATAACTGAAATCAGTCGCTTCCTATAACCATCAATAAGCTTCTGACAACTCTCAACAGGAATTTTGGACCACTCGTCCTTAGCAAACTGCTCCAGGTCTCTCTTATTGGAAGGGTGCCTATTCCCAACAGCAATTTTAAGATCTCTCCACAGGTGTTCAATGGGATTTAGATCTGGACTCATTGCTAGCCACTTCAGAACTCTCCAGCGCTTTGTTGCCATCCAATTCTGGGCGCTTTTTGACGTATGTTTGGGGTCATTGTCCTGCTGGAAGACCCAAAATCTCGGACGCAAACCAAGCTTTCTAAAACTGGGCTCTACAGTGTGACCCAAAATCCGTTGGTAATCCTCAGATTTCATGATGCCTTGCACACATTCAAAGCACTCAGTGCCGGAGGCAGCAAAACAACCCCAAAACATCAATGAACCTCTACCATATTTCACTGTAGGTACTGTGTTCTCTTCTTTGTAGGCCTCATTCCGTTTTCAGTAAACATTAGAATGATGTGCTTTACTAAAAAGCTCTATCTTGGTCTCATCTGTCCACAAGATGTTTTCCCAGAAGGATTTTGGCTTACTCAAGTTCATTTTTGCAAAATGTAGTCTTGCTTTTTTATGTCTCTTCCGTACACGCCCAGGGAGATTAGCTACAGTGCCATGGGTTGCAAACTTCTTGATAATGTTGCGCACTGTGGACAAAGGCAAATCTAGATCTCTGGAGATGGACTTGTAACCTTGAGATTGTTGATATTTTTCCACAATTTTGGTTCTCAAGTTCTCTTCTCATCTTTCTGTTGTCCATGCTTAGTGTGGCACACACAGACACACAATGCAAAAACTAAGTGAACTTCTCTCCTTTTTACCTGCTTTCATGTGTGATTTTTATATTGTCCACGCCTGTTATTTGCCCCAGGTGAGTTTAAAGGAGCATCACATGCTTGAAACAATCTTATTTATCCACAATTTTGAAAGGGTGTCAATAATTTTGTCCAGCCCATTTTTGGAGTTTGGTGTGACATTATGTCCAATTAGCTTTTTTTCCTCCCTTTTTTGGTTTTGTTCCAATACACAAAAAGGAAATAAACATGTGTATAGCAAAACATGTGTTACTGCAATACTTTTCTGTAAGAAATACTTCATTTTCTTGAAAAATTCCAGGGGTGCCAACATTTACAGCCATGACTGTATACCCTCAAGGGCACCTCGACTACCATCTGGCTGGTGATCCCTGCACTAGAGAGTGCCCCAGAGGATTTAGTGCTGTCTTCCCCATCACTGCACGCCGGCCAAGGAGGGCTCTGCTAACCATGAGTACAAACAACTACTCCCCCCATCGGCCCACCATACCTCACATGTTGCCCCTGCAGACCCGGTCACTGCAGATCCGAAACAGAGATGAAACGTTAATGAAATATTTGCATGTCTTCTGTGTTTTGTACCTACTCCTGCTTTTGGCTACCAAATCACAAGCTAATTGTGATGGGACCATACAGGCCTTACAGCTGCTACACAGACAGGATCCGTTGTGCATCTAATTTTTCCTTACTTCTGACAGATCAGAAGAAGGGTAAAATAAATGATGATGTCAGCCAGGCCAAAAGGCAAAATAGTGGCCTAGTCATGAAGTGGGGAGGGTGGGAACAGCATGAGAAGTCCACAGAGTGGGCCTATGACATAGTGGTGATGTGTAAGCAGCATGAAGAGACCACAGAGTGGCCCAATGACAGAGTCTCGAGGTGGCGGCAGCATCAGGAGGCCACAGAGTGGCAAGGTGACATAGTGTGGAGGTGGCAGCAGTATCAGGAGGCCACAGAGTGACCCATGACAGAGTGTGGAGATGGCAACAGCATCAGGAGTCCAAAGAGTGGTAAGGTGACATAGTGTGGAGGTTGCAGCAGCATGAGGAGACCACAGAGTGACCCGGTGACAGAATGTGGAGGTTGCAGAAGCATCAGGAGACCACAGAGTGTCCCGGTGACAGAGTGGGGAGGTGGGTGGCAATAACAGTAACTGCTGATGATGGTGGGTGTAAGAAGGAGCACTTGGCATCAGATGTGTGGCATCAGGCAGGTGGCAGCATCAGAATAGTAGCTGAGGCAGGTAGCCAGAAGAAACTGGTCTCTTTTGTCAAAGTGTTGGTGTGGCACCATGAATGATCTAGTCTGATGCATCAGGCATTGTGGGCGGAAATCTGGCTGATCCACGCCTGATTCATCTTGACAAAGGTCAGTCTCTCCACATTTTGGGTGGACAGGCGAGTTCTTATTGGGGTAACTATTGCCCCTGCCGCACTAAACACACACTCTGATGCCACAATACTGGCCGGGCAGGACAGCTTTTCCAGGGCAAACTCTGCAAGTTGTGGCCACAAATCCAGTTTAGCTGCCCAGTAGTCCAGCGGATCTTCAATGTGGGGTGGCAAGGTACTGTCCAAGTATGCCATGACCTTCTGGTTCAGGTCCTGCTCCAGGTCTAGCTGCAGCTGCTGGTCAGTATTTTCTTCACTAGGCGGGTGAAAAAAGCTGCTCATAAGTGACTCTAGACTCAAGTTGCTGCTGATGGAGCTGAAACTGCTCCTACCCCCCCCCCCCCCCCCCCCCCACTACCCTGCCACAGCATCCATGGCAAAGGAACGTGAGCGCAGAGGGCCCCCCCAGTCAGACCTGCGAGAGAATGGATGATGGCGCAGATAGGCAGTGGCCAATTCACTACATAGGATGTCTCTATAGTAGTTCACTTTTTCCTCCCTCTCATTGGATGTAAAAAAAGGCCCCCATTTTGGACTGGTAGTGAGGGTCCAACAAGGTGGAGAGCCAGAAGTCATCCCTCTGCCGAATGGTGACAATTCAGCTGTCACTACACAAGCAAGTGAGCATGCGTCGGGCCATTTGTGCAAGTGACTCGGAGGGACTCCCTGCCTCCATCTCCACTGCATACTGCCACGTTGTGTCTGGGTCCTCTGCCTCATCTTCCTCATCGCCCTGTAGCTCCTCTGGCTGCTCCTGCTCCTCCTCTCCTGTCGCCTGTGTAGAAAAACCACCAATTTTGCTACACATTTCTTGTGCTCCAATGTCCTCCTCCTCCAGTTCAGCCCCCACAGGGCTCATGTCGCCATGAGATCTAGGCACCACGTCTCCAGTCCTCTGACCAGCCAGAATTACCAGCATCTGTTCCAGGACATAAGGCAGTGGAATGACGTTTTTCATCCCGTAGTCCTGGCGACTGACAAATAACGTGGCCTCCTCAAAGGGCCTGAGCAAATGGCAGGTGTCATGCATGAGCTGCCACTGGCTGACATCGAAATTGCAGAGAGGAGTACTCCTGTCCGCTTGGATCATTAAGAGATCGTTTATGGCCTGTCTCTGTTCGTATAGTCGGTTTCACATAAGAAGGGTCGAATTCACATAAGAAGGGTCGAATGTGGAAATGTCACATATTAGCTTATGTTGGTGGATGCAGTTCTGCCGCTGCAGCTCAAGGAGGGTGTGCTTTGCGATGTACGAGTGGCTGAAGTGCATGCAAAGTTTCCTGGCTAGTTTTAGGATGTCTTGACCATCCGACACCATGTTCTTCCCATTGTCGGTCACCATGGTTCAGATTTTGAGTTGTCACGGAGAAAGCCAGGATTCGATTTCTTGATGAAGGACACGGAGCAGTTCCTCCCATGTGACTCCGTTCGCCCAGGCAAATTAGGTGCAGAACAGCAAGACACCACTGTGCCCTATGCTGGAGGGGCACTGTGAATTGTCCCTACAGTGGAGGCTGAGTACACGGTGGAGGATGAGGAGGCAGAGGCAGACATTGTCGAAGGACCAACGGCGTGAAAACGTGGAGGTGGAAGCAGCATCACCTGGCCAAGTTGCTGGTGTGGCTGTGCAGGAACCACATTCACCCAGTGGGCTGTAAAGGACATGTATTGTCCCTGACGGTAGTTACAGCTCCACGCGTCGGTGCTGCCGTTCACTTTGGCAGACACCGACAGGCTCAAGAACTGGCCCACCTTCTGTATTACATGTGTGTGCAGGGCTGGTACTGCCTTTTTGGCAAAGAAATGATGGCTTGGGACTCTCCACCTCGGCTCAGCACAAGCCATCAGTTCTCTGAAAGGTGCAGAGTCCACCACTTGGAAATAGAGGGACTGCAGCATCAGCAACTTGGACAAAAGTACGTTCAGCTTCTGTGCCATTGGATGAGTGCACACATACTGTTGTCTCTTGGAAATTGCTTCGGTGATCGATTGCTGACGGAATGACTGACAAGGAGTAGGAGGACGAGGAGCAGGAGCATCTGGACCAGCAGATGATGGGAAGGACAGACAGCTCCCTTCTGCTGAGATGGTAGAGCCTTGGCTGCCTGAAATCGGCTGCTCGCCACTGGGTGATGCAGCGGTTGCTTCGGCAGGCTGGACCACCACATCAGAGCCACGGTTCTCCCAGGCCACTTTATGGTGATGCTGCATATGTTAACGCAGGGCCGTGGTGCCAACATTGACACCCTGGCCACGCTTCACCTTCTGCCCACAGATTCTACATATGGCCATGTTCACCTTCTCCGGAGGCTTAACAAAAAATTGCCACACCGCCGGGTAGGTGATTTTACCCCCAAAACTATGCACTGACTGACTGCTACCGTCGCTGCCTCCGTGAACCCGTACACCACTACTTCCGGGGCAGGTAGGCTCCTGCGAAGCGGGTGGTCTACCCAGGGCACGTTTGGCTCCCGACCTCCCACTGCTGCCACCTTGCTGACTCCCGGCCATGCTAGCGACTTGCTAGTTCTGCTGCTGCCTCACGGGCAAGCTGCCACCATCTTCTCCTGATGATGATGAAGCCCCTTCGTCACCCGGCTCCCAAGTGCGATCAGCTACATCATCATCATCGAGTACTGTCTGCACATCACTGATGTCCTCCTCAACCGTCTCTGGGTCAGGAGCCTGACTGCTCACAACACCAGCTCCCATGCCACTCTCCTCATCACTACTTGGCCGCCTATTGGAGGAAGCAGCGGATGTCTCCCCCACATCTTGGCTTGCCAGTAGCTGCTGACCTTCTTCTAGTAGCTCGTCCTCACTGTATAGTGGAGCTGAGCCCACAGCATACAATTCTTCTCTGGCAGAGGGAACAGAAAAGGACAAGGGCAGGTTGAAGACAGGTGAGGGCACAGGGCCTGCTCCCGGGCCATGCCAACTAATGGTTGTGTTGACGAACCCACTGACTCTTGACTGGGGGTGTATGATGTCACTTACTGGTTACTGGTCAAGACACGACCACCAGCTGACACTGGGAGCTCAGGCCTCTCGAAGTGCCCCCTGCTGCCACGGCCCCTTACTCTGCTGCAACCTCTGCCTGCGCCCGAAACATTAAGGCCTCTGCCACTCCCCTGTGCAGGGCCTGGCACTTCTCTGTCTGACATACTGTTAGATCAAATAAATAAATAAAAAGGAAATTAAAACACCCCAAAAAGGTCTGTAATTTTCTCACTTCACCAGACAACGGCTAATAGGCCCTTTTTTCCCCATTAATACACACAAAAAAGGGCTTTAGAACATATAACTGCACCGCTGAATGGCAAATATATTTATATTTTTCGACTTCTACACGCCACAAAAGGCTTTAGAACATATAAATGCACCGCTGAACGGCAAATATATTTTTCTTTTGCCATTAATACACTCCACAAAAGGCTTTAGAACATATAACTGCACCACTGAACAGCGAATATATTTTTCTTTTGCCACTAATACACACCATAAAAGGCTTTAGAACATATAACTGCACTGCTCAAGGGCAAATAAGACGTAGAAATATTTCCTTGTAATAAACCCTCTTAATGGCTGTAACACCCCAATAACAAGAACGGTTTGCTGGAATTACAGAGCTGTATCATGGCAATTTGGATCCCCAGTCAGTGAAGCAAGGTGTAATAGGATTGTATCCAGGCTGTAATCTCCCCTACAGAACCCTATTCAACATAAAGCCGTGGAATGATTCCTCCCTATCATTTCCCTACACCTTGAATAATCTTTACCTGCACTTGTAAATATTTTTTTTTTTAGCACACTGAAGTTTTTTCTAGCCCTGTCCCTAGCGCCTGCTGACGTCTCTCCCTGCACTAAGTACACTGGAAAATGGCAGCATCCAAGATGGATGAGGCTATTTATAGGGCTGTGACATCACAGGGCTGGCTGGCTGCTGATTGGCTGCATGCATGGCATTATGAGTGATCCCGCCTTCCGAGAGTTCCTTGCTCCATGTCCTCACACGTGCAGCAGCCATTTTAGGAAAAAATGCGATTCGTTACCAAGAAGCGTGAGGAAATTCGGATTCGGTGCGAATCGAATATTTCCTGAAATTTGGATCAAATTCCACTTCGTCAGCTTCGATTCGCTCATCTCTAGTGAAATGACCAAAAAATAGCAAATAGGCCATTTTTTTATTTTTCTGTTTCACTGTTTGAATATTTTTATATTTTAATAGTACGGGTGTTTTCACATGTGTGGATGTCCATGATTTTTTTAAATATAAATATGTATTTTTATTTTGGGAAAAGGGGGGCGATTTTAATTTTTATATATTTTTTTACATTTTAAATATTATTATTTTTTTACACTTTTAATTAGTTCCTATAGGAATGTATAACAAGCAATCATTAGATTGGGGTCTATGGGGATTATACTATGTTCGCATGGAGCCCTGCTGCAGGCAGGAGCTCCATAGGAACTAATATGCAGAGCCTCTTGTCACCCAGAACGACAGAGGCTGCCACACACTACAGGGAGTGCAGAATTATTAGGCAAGTTGTATTTTTGAGGATTAATTTTATTATTGAACAACAACCATGTTCTCAATGAACCCAAAAAACTCATTAATATCAAAGCTGAATATTTTTGGAAGTAGTTTTTAGTTTGTTTTTAGTTTTAGCTATTTTAGGGGGATATCTGTGTGTGCAGGTGACTATTACTGTGCATAATTATTAGGCAACTTAACAAAAAACAAATATATACCCATTTCAATTATTTATTTTTACCAGTGAAACCAATATAACATCTCAACATTCACAAATATACATTTCTGACATTCAAAAACAAAACAAAAACAAATCAGTGACCAATATAGCCACTTTTCTTTGCAAGGACACTCAAAAGCCTGCCATCCATGGATTCTGTCAGTGTTTTGATCTGTTCACCATCAACATTGCGTGCAGCAGCAACCACAGCCTCCCAGACACTGTTCAGAGAGGTGTACTGTTTTCCCTCCTTGTAAATCTCACATTTGATGATGGACCACAGGTTCTCAATGGGGTTCAGATCAGGTGAACAAGGAGGCCATGTCATTAGATTTTCTTCTTTTATACCCTTTCTTGCCAGCCACGCTGTGGAGTACTTGGACGCGTGTGATGGAGCATTGTCCTGCATGAAAATCATGTTTTTCTTGAAGGATGCAGACTTCTTCCTGTACCACTGCTTGAAGAAGGTGTCTTCCAGAAACTGGCAGTAGGACTGGGAGTTGAGCTTGACTCCATCCTCAACCTGAAAAGGCCCCACAAGCTCATCTTTGATGATACCAGCCCAAACCAGTACTCCACCTCCACCTTGCTGGCGTCTGAGTCGGACTGGAGCTCTCTGCCCTTTACCAATCCAGCCACGGGCCCATCCATCTGGCCCATCAAGACTCACTCTCATTTCATCAGTCCATAAAACCTTAGAAAAATCAGTCTTGAGATATTTCTTGGCCCAGTCTTGACGTTTCAGCTTGTGTGTCTTGTTCAGTGGTGGTCGTCTTTCAGCCTTTCTTACCTTGGCCATGTCTCTGAGTATTGCACACCTTGTGCTTTTGGGCACTCCAGTGATGTTGCAGCTCTGAAATATGGCCAAACTGGTGGCAAGTGGCATCTTGGCAGCTGCACGCTTGACTTTTCTCAGTTCATGGGCAGTTATTTTGCGCCTTGGTTTTTCCACACGCTTCTTGCGACCCTGTTGACTATTTTGAATGAAACGCTTGATTGTTCGATGATCACGCTTCAGAAGCTTTGCAATTTTAAGAGTGCTGCATCTCTCTGCAAGATATCTCACTATTTTTGACTTTTCTGAGCCTATACAGCTTGGAGTAAGACAACATGCATAAAGAGGATGATGTGGTCAAAATACTCATTTGCCTAATAATTCTGCACTCCCTGTACATTCAGCTTTTTCGATCCTCGCTAGGGGAAGCTAGTGCACGGCCGGGAGTACAGTGCTCCCATTTTTTAACCTCCCAGATGCCATGGTCATTTGACCACTGCAGGGCCGGTTCTAGGTGAAATGGGGCCCTGGGGCGGAAAACAATAAGGGCCCCTCCTTCCCCCACATGACACTTGCTGACATTAACGTCACTTGGCAGCAGCACATCTCTCCTTCCCCCCCTTCCCAAATGCACATTTCTCCAGTCCAACTGTCCAAACAGAACCAGGGCGGGCTAGTATACTGGCACTGGAATGGGTGAGATGGTGCCTGGGATGGATCCCAATCCAGTTTAATCAACCAACCAGTTACTGGTAGGTTGGTTGATTAAACTGGATCGGATCCATCCCAGGCACCATCTCACCCATCCCAGTGCCAGTATACTAGCCCGCCCTGGTTCTGTTTGTACAGTTGGACTGGAGAAATGTGCATTTGGGGGGGGAGGGGCAGTTACCCCCAATGCACATTTCTCCAGTCCAACTGACTCCAAACACAAAACAGAACCAGGGCCGCAGGGCGGGCTAGTAGTACACTGGGACGGCCCGGACGGGTGAGATGGTGCCTGGGACTAAGTAAGTCAGTGAGTGGGAAACTGGGAATGGATGGATCATGGATGGATCCGATCCAGTTTAATTAACAATATAACCAACCTACCAGACAGAGACAGTAACTGTAACTGACTGTCTTCTGTTGTAGACTAGACTCACTGTACACTTGGAACTTCAGTGGAACTTGGCTGGCTGCCTTCTGACTGTGGGCAGCGGGCCGTGGGCCTTCCCTGGCGCTGGCAGAGTCAGACTGGGCTGTGGCTGGCTGGCTGCCAATGGCGCTTGCCGCTTGCTCCTTCTTCAATCAAGACCAAGTTCTCTGCTCTGGGCAGGGGGGGGCGGAGCCTGTGGCAACGTCAGCCAGACGCTAGACGTGCCTGCCTGTGCCGTGCATGCCGCTGCTCCAGTCCCGAATCTCTTAAAGAGACAAGCAGCTTAGCAGCGCAGCGCAGGCAGAGCGGCCGCGGGCGCCCGGTGGGGGGCGCCTCCACTCCACTCCAGTCCAGTTTTAATTACATGATCATTGCGCCGTCTCCAGACCGGACCGCCGGGGCCACAGGCACACAGAATAGAATTATAGATAGTAGTTGCGGCTGGGCCGGCGCTGGGGGGCCCCTAAGGAGTCGGGGGCCCGAGGGCAATTGCCCCCCTTGCCTCTATGGAAGCGCCGGCCCTGGAACACGGTATCTGAAGGGTTAAATGTATGCAATCGATGTTATCATCAATCATATAGGATGGATCAGGGTATACACCAGTGTAATATTGGATCAGAGTTAACACTCCTTTTTTCTGAGATTTCTAAGTTGTGTTATTTAATCTAAGCAAACTCCTTCAATTGCTTTTCAATGGCTTCTGTCTCAAGATAACGCGATGAATTAATAAATTTGAGTTAAGAGCTGGAGTGCTGACCCTGCTCTATCTGTACATTAGTCCTGGCGGCTATGGTGCACGCTGCGCTTGCGAGCAGGTGCCATTTTTAAATACCAGACTGCCAGCGTAAATTTACGTTGGCAGTCTGGTATTACATTTAAAGAATATATAAATTAATATTGAAACCAATAATAAACCTAATTTTCCAGCATAAATACAGGGAGTGCAGAATTATTAGGCAAATGAGTATTTTGACCACATCATCCTCTTTATTCATGTTGTCTTACTCCAAGCTGTATAGGCTCGAAAGCCTACTACCAATTAAGCATATTAGGTGATGTGCATCTCTGTAATGAGAAGGGGTGTGGTCTAATGACATCAACACCCTATATTAGGTGTGCATAATTATTAGGCAACTTCCTTTCCTTTGGCAAAATGGGTCAAAAGAAGAACTTGACAGGCTCAGAAAAGTCAAAAATAGTGAGATATCTTGCAGAGGGATGCAGCACTCTTAAAATTGCAAAGCTTCTGAAGCGTGATCATCGAACAATCAAGCGTTTCATTCAAAATAGTCAACAGGGTCGCAAGAAGCGTGTGGAAAAACCAAGGCGTAAAAATAACTGCCCATGAACTGAGAAAAGTCAAGCGTGCAGCTGCCAAGATGCCACTTGCCACCAGTTTGGCCATATTTCAGAGCTGCAACATCACTGGAGTGCCCAAAAGCACAAGGTGTGCAATACTCAGAGACATGGCCAAGGTAAGAAAGGCTGAAAGACGACCACCACTGAACAAGACACACAAGCTGAAACGTCAAGACTGGGCCAAGAAATATCTCAAGACTGATTTTTCTAAGGTTTTATGGACTGATGAAATGAGAGTGAGTCTTGATGGGCCAGATGGATGGGCCCGTGGCTGGATTGGTAAAGGGCAGAGAGCTCCAGTCCGACTCAGACGCCAGCAAGGTGGAGGTGGAGTACTGGTTTGGGCTGGTATCATCAAAGATGAGCTTGTGGGGCCTTTTCGGGTTGAGGATGGAGTCAAGCTCAACTCCCAGTCCTACTACCAGTTTCTGGAAGACACCTTCTTCAAGCAGTGGTACAGGAAGAAGTCTGCATCCTTCAAGAAAAACATGATTTTCATGCAGGACAATGCTCCATCACACGCGTCCAAGTACTCCACAGCGTGGCTGGTAAGAAAGGGTATAAAAGAAGAAAATCTAATGACATGGCCTCCTTGTTCACCTGATCTGAACCCCATTGAGAACCTGTGGTCCATCATCAAATGTGAGATTTACAAGGAGGGAAAACAGTACACCTCTCTGAACAGTGTCTGGGAGGCTGTGGTTGCTGCTGCACGCAATGTTGATGGTGAACAGATCAAAACACTGACAGAATCCATGGATGGCAGGCTTTTGAGTGTCCTTGCAAAGAAAGGTGGCTATATTGGTCACTGATTTGTTTTTGTTTTGTTTTTGAATGTCAGAAAGGTATATTTGTGAATGTTGAGATGTTATATTGGTTTCACTGGTAAAAATAAATAATTGAAATGGGTATATATTTGTTTTTTGTTAAGTTGCCTAATAATTATGCACAGTAATAGTCACCTGCACACACAGATATCCCCCTAAAATAGCTAAAACTAAAAACAAACTAAAAACTACTTCCAAAAATATTCAGCTTTGATATTAATGAGTTTTTTGGGTTCATTGAGAACATGGTTGTTGTTCAATAATAAAATTAATCCTCAAAAATACAACTTGCCTAATAATTCTGCACTCCCTGTATAATAAAAAAATATTTTCTAACACTGTTTCAAATATATTCATATATACGTAATATAGACAGTGTAACGGATGTCCTGGCACCCTGACTGGGTACCTCCGTTGATGGATGCTCCCAGTACCTCCCGAGGACTCCAAGCACTCCGCTCAACACCGATACCACCAGAGGAACAAGGAACAGGAACAGCTCTTACAAGAGCTAGGGGTTATAGCCAGGGGAGTATAGCAAATCTTCAGCGTATAGCAATCCCCACACACATGAGACGAGCCTCTATGTTGAATGTAAAACAGGAACTCTTTATTGAACACACAAGCATTGACTTATATACACATTTTCCAACAAGGGTACCACCCCCGTGGACCTGGTTGGGAACTGAGGACATGACATAGCAGCCAATACTTTACAGCTTTACGGTTTAAACACAAAAACTAACCCTATTCAACAAACACAATGGCATTGTCTGTGACGCAATTAACAAACACAATGGCATTGTCTTTGATGCAATTAACTAACACAATGGCATGGTCTGTGACGCAATTAACAAACACAATGGCATGGTCTGTGACGCAATTACCAAAATACAATTACCAAAACACATTGGGCAGAAAACACACCTTTTTCCCAAAATACAGAAAACACCTCAAAACCCCACATATCCCCATAATGTATACATCCATGGATAGCTCTGATCTGGGTGAACAACATATCCAAAAATCACCCAGATCCGAGCAGGGGTTCCTTAATTCCATTTAAAAAGTCACATTTGGCCGACCGCAAGCATGGCTTTCCTGCCCAAAACAGTTCCACAGATTTAGGCTGTGCGGCCGGTCTGTCTTCTCCTCCACAGTTAGTATATGGGCCATAATCCTGAGGCAAGAGGCTGGCAAACAGGCCCCTCCAAAACCCAGTGGCGAGGTCAGTTTCGCCACACATCTCCCCCTCCCAGGGAAGACTAACCAGATACCTGACCTCACGCCGGTCGGTATCTGAGTTAGTCTGGCAGTCCACCCACAACCAAATACTGGACCTGTTGAATCTGGTAGCCTGTCTCTGTCCAGTGAGTCCACCAAGGTTATGTTGGTAACTGGTACTCCCGGTCTCTGTGTTGCTTCCTGGCTTGGAGTGGAGGTTGCTTTGTGGGCAGGGATCAGCGGTACTCTGCTCTGGTGCCAGCACATCCACGGAAGAAGCCTGGTTGGAGCCCGGTTGTTGAAGGGGGAGACCGACTGTCTCCCCTTTGGATACCCAGCTCTGCTGCTAGAGGGGGAGACCGACTGTCTCCCCTTTGGCTAAACAGCCCTGTTGCTGGGGGACAGGCCCGACTGTCCCTACCCCTGTGCTGTAAGTGCAGAGACCACGGTCCCATCTGCACTGTTGTGGGGCTTACTGTCCCCCCCTGGTACGTTAAGCTGCCGCTGGGGAGAGGGGGTAACAAGCTCCTTTCCCATACATACTTCCAGCCGCTGGGGAGGGCGACCGACCGTTTCCGCTCCCAATAAGTGTCCTGCTGCTGGGGAAAGGAGACTGGGCTCTCTATTGCCTGCTGGGGGACAGGACCGACTGTCTCTGCCCCCTGTAACTCAGCCAGCCGCTGGGGAATGGAGACTGGGCTCCCAATTCCCAATAAATCACATTGCCGCTGGGGAGAGGGGGTAGCAAGCTCCTCTCCCATACATACTTCCAGCCCTTTTGGGGAGGGAGACCGACTGTCTCCACTCCCAATACAGTGTCCTCTTGTTGGGGAAAGGAGATTGGGCTCTCTATTCCCTGTAGGACACTCTGCCGCTGGGGGACAGGACCGACTGTCTCAGCCCCCTGTAACTCTGCCTGCCGCTGAGGAATGGAGACTGGGCTCCCAATTCCCTGCAGGACCGGTGGAGAGACCTCGGTCCCATCTACACCAGCCCCCTGGGGTTCTTCCCAGTAAACCTCCACAATATCTTCCCAGCTGAAGGGGTCTGGGTCTGTCACTCTGATTTCCTGCTGAGCCTTCTCACTGGAGTGGAACAGCTACTGGTAGCCCTGTTCCAGCTCCATCTCACAGGTCACCAGGTGGACCAGGTCCTGCTCAATCTCATGAGTGTCGTCCCAGTCATACCTGCTCTCCCTCCATTCAAAGAGATCACGGAACCGGGCTTGTGTAGGGCTCCCAAACTCCAGCTCTGAAAAAGTCTCCCATAAGAAGCCAGGACCATCAAACTCCTCTCCCTCTGGCTTGTCATGCTCAGCTGTCCTGGACAGGTACTGTGCCCCATACCACCAGGTAGGCATCTTCCAGCCACAGCTCCTGCCATACTAGGTGTTCCAATTTCTTTACCCATTCCTCCCGGGGCTTCTCTCCCAGGAATGGCATCCGCAAGGCTACTCGCTCCTGCAACCGCTGGTCTTCCGTGGGGAGTCTCTCATCCCGTAGATACTCCACAATACCCAGTGCCTGGTACCAGATGCCTTTGCGGACTGCATCTAGGTCATCCATGACACCCTCATCGTACTCCCCTGCTGTTTCCATTCTGTTGCTCTTAGGGTCGCTGTAATGGGACATGCGTTGCCCCCAACTTGTAACTGTCCCTCTGGCTGTGGGAACGATCCCGCCGCTTGCCACCAATGTAACGGATCTCCTGGCACCCTGACTGGGTACCTCCGTTGATGGATGCTCCCAGTGCCTCCCGAGGACTCCAAGCACTCAGCTCGACACCGATACCACCACAGGAACAAGGAACAGGAACAGCACTTACAAGAGCTAGGGGTTATAGCCAGGGGAGTATAGCAAATCTTCAGCGTATAGCAATCCCCACACACATGAGATGAGCCTCTATGTTGAATGTAAAACAGGAACTCTTTATTGAACACACAAGCATTGACTTATATACACATTTTCCAACAAGAGTACCACCCCCGTGGACCTGGTTCGGAACTGAGGACATGACATAGCAGCCAATCCTTTACAGCTTTACGGTTTAAACACAAAAACTAACCCTATTCAACTAACACAATGGCATGGTCTGTGACGCAATTAACAAACACAATGGCATGGTCTGTGACGCAATTAACAAAATACAATTACCAAAACACATTGGGCTCTGCCTGTGATACAATTACCAAACATAATGGGCTAACTTAATCACTCACAGGCAGAAAACACACCTTTTCCCCAAAATACAGAAAACACCTCAAAACCCCACATATCCCCATAATGTATACATCCATGGATAGCTCTGATCTGGGTAAACAGCATATCCAAACATCACCCAGATCCGAGCAGGGGTTCCTGAATTCCATGGAAGTCACATTTGGCCGACCGCAAGCATGGCTTTCCTGCCCAAAACAGTTCCACAGATTTAGGCGGTCTGTCTTCTCCTTCAAAGTTAGTATATGGGCCATAATCCTGAGGCAAGAGGCTGGCAAACAGGCCCCTCCAAAACCCAGTGGCGAGGTTAGTTTCGCCACAGACAGCACATGTACAGTGACATTCTTTTCATCTGGCATCTGATAATCAAGACGTTTTCATAATCCAAAACTGAATTGCAAAGTATTTTTTCTGTCAAAGGGCTAGATTCAGAAAAACCCAATTAGGATATATTGCTATACTTTTCCACAAACACTCAATTTTTAATTATAGGGCACCTACTAGATTGCTATTCATGCTGACAAAGTATATGTAAATAATATTCTTATTTTTTACTTAGGCCTCTTTCACACTACCGTTTTTTTTTGCGTTCCGTATACGGAACCATTCATTTCAATGGGTCCGCAAAAAAAAACGGAATGTACTCTGTATGCATTCCGTTTCAGTGTTTCCGTATCTCCGTTCCGTGCAAAGATAGAACATGTCCTTTATTTGGCCGCAAATCACGTTCCGTGTCTCCATTAAAGTCAATAGGTCCGCAAAAAAAACGGAATGCATACGGAAATGCATCCGTATGTTTTCCGTATCCGTTCCGTTTTTTGCGGAACCATCTATTGAAAATGTTATGCCCAGCCCAATTTGTTCTATGTAATTACTGTATACTGTATATGCCATACGTAAAAACAGAACGGAAAAACGGAAACACAACGGAAACAAAAAGCGGAACAACGGATCCGTGAAAAACGGACCACAAAACACTGAAATAGCCATACGGTAGTGTGAAAGAGGCCTTATTTTGTGCTTGTGCACTTCGAATGTGCTTACTAATCCCATAATGCACAGGGGTAGGTTCTCTGCAATCTGTCAGGCTGGAATGTTCTTACTCCCAGCGTCTCAGATAAGAGAAGGAATGTGGGAATGGAGGAAACGAAGAACAAAAGGTAAAGTTAATTTTCTACTTTCATGCATTTCTCTCCTGCAGTGTTGTTACCTATAGATGTTTGACTATATATGCACTGAGATTGGCACATCATGCTCTATGTTATATTAGATAGAAGACTTTTTGGTGGCACTTTAGTGTGTTTTATTCGCCTGGTACAGGGGGGAAGGGCAATGATATATCTCTACAAGACAGTTTTTTCTTCTTGAACTTCATACGTCTGAATGGAAATGTGAGGTACTGATCTCATTTCTACAAATCTTGCACTAAATTCGTAATTTTTTCTTCTGCTTATTTTTCTCTTATGTCAACATCAGAATTAATCAAAAATATTATTTTTTTCTAGTTTTCAATGTTTTTCAGAATTCCCTCAAATGTATTTGCTTAACTTTTATAACATATATTGCAGGAAGAGATACCATCTATAGTACTGTATAAATTGGATATGGGCTCTTTAAAACCTCAGTGGCTAATCCAGCTTGTGTAAAACAGCAGGAATTTTAATCCTATTATTGAAGTTTTTAATATTTTTGTTTTCGATTCATTTTCTGTGGATCCTCTTGCAGTACCTCTTTTTAAAGAGAGGAGATCTTGTTCACCATTGATTGATTTGAACCATTCTCTTCCTTTACAAAGAGAAGATCTGCTGCAGATGAGTTATGTATTATGATGTTATGCAGCAGCAGAGGTATGTACTATCAGGTTCTGCAGTGGCTGAGGTATGTATTATGATGTGTTACATCATAATGTATTATGAGGTTGAGGTTTGGCGGCATCTTAGGGCATATATCAGGCGGTTCTGCAGCAGCTGAGATGTGTACTATGAGGTTCTGCAGCAGCTGAGATGTGTATTTTGAGGTTGCGTAGCAGCTGAGATGTGTATTAGGTTCTGCAGCTGAGGTGTGTATTATGAGGTTCTTCAGCATCTGAAGTAAATATTATAATCAGGGATGAGCGAATCGACTTCGGATGAAACATCTATTCGCATAATACTTAGTTTGAATACTGTACGGAGCGAGCGCTCCATACAGTATTAGAATGTATTGGCTCTGATGAGCCGAAGTTATTGCTTTGCGAAGTCTCGCGAAACTTCGGATAATAACTTCATAATTCATCATTTGTACTGTAGAAAACCATCTCCCGAACTCGGGTTCGGTTCCAAGTGGTACCTTGGAACCGAACCGGAGTTCGGGAAATGTTTTTTAGAATAACTTCGGCTCATCGGAGCCAACACATTGTAATACTGTATGGAGCGCTCGCTCCATACAGTATTCAAACTAAGTATTATGCGAATAGATGTTCTGCAGCAGCCGAGATGTGTATATGAGGTTCTGCAGCAGCTGAGATTTGTATTATAAGGTTCTGCAGCAGCTGAGGTGTGTTTTATAAATCTGCAGAATGTGAGCTATGTATTGTGAGGTTCTGCAGTACCTAAGACCCCTTTCACGCGAGTGAGTTTTCCGCGCGGGTACAATGCGTGACGTGAACGCATAGCACCTGCACTGGATCCTGACCCATTCATTTCAGTGGGTCTGTGTACATGAGCGTTGTTTTTCATGCATCAGTTCTGCGTTGCGTGAAAAATGCAGCATGTTGTATATTCTACGTTTTTCACGCTGCACCATAGAAGTGAATGGGGCTTCAGTGAAAAACGCATTGCATCCGCAAGCAAGTGCGGATGCAATGCGTTTTTCACTGATGGTTGCTAAGAGATGTTGTTTGTAAACCTTCAGTATGAAAAACGCATCAAAAAAAGTTTCAGCTGCATCTCTGACAGAGTACTCTACAATGCACTGCAACTGAAACTTGCGATTTTTGGCAGACTTCTACTGCAGATAGAGATGAGTAGCTCTCCTCTCAGTATGGCTCATGCACACCGCCGTTGCCTGGCCGTGGCCGTATTGCTGCTCGCAATACACGGGCACCTGCCGTGTGCACCCCGCATCACGGATGCGGACCCAATAACATGAATGAGTCCACAATCCGGGAGATGTGGTGTGTAACGGAGGCACGGATCAGAAGCTCAAGGAAGCACTACGGATTCCGGACTGTTGGATGCGGATTGCGGACCCCATTCAAGTGAACAGGTCTGCGATCTGCATGCGGTGGCCCCACGGTCGGTGCCTGTGAATTGTGGACCGCAATTTGCGGTCTGCAGCACGGGCCCGGCCGGCACACGGACGCGTGCATGATCCCTAACTACTCATCAGGATTCTCAACATCCAGCAGCTTATTCCCATTTCTCCATGATTACTAACCACTAATTGTATCATAAATTAAATTACCTGACATCTCACAAACAACTTATATACCTTAAAATTCCAACAGACTTTAAAACTGTATTAAAAAAAATCAAATAAGAAATAAAAAAATATTTTCTAAGCAAAAAAAAAAATCCATAAATTATCATGTATTGTCCCGTACGGTATTTTTCCAGCTCTGCAAGTCATCATTTTCTAGAACACTGAACCCTCCAGTTATTGCACTGAAATGAGAGCGATTGATAACTGGAATGGATTGCATAGTAAATGGTCCCTCCCCGAGTCTGTTAATGATTTAGGAAAAGACAAACGTAAGCAAGAAAGGTTTACCCACTTATGTATCAGTGAGAGGCCTACACGGAAGTATCCATATGTACAACGCAGCTTTGATGTCTGAATCTAGGTAAGTAAATCTAAATGAAAACAAATTTCAAGAACTTAATTGGCAGAAGTTCAGTATCGGGGTGAGTATAGTGAATGGGAACTGGAATATAGTAGAGGGCGAATAGAAAGAGGGACATGTGGCCGACTAAGGATGATGCTCAGATCAACAATCTCGTGAGTTCATATCAACATCTACTGGGCTCCCCTGTCAGGTAGATTGCAATCCACTATTTAGTAATCTGTTCTAAGGCCTTATGGACAAGGCAGAGCTGTATATGGAGGTGCAGAGGCTGCATGGGGACAGTATGGCAGAATAATAATAATACTCCTCTAGAAGCTGCACAGCTGGAGAGCCACAGGTTGGAGACCACTGCATTATGACCAAAGTGCTCACAGTATAGCTGAAAGGCCACATGCAGCTGACATGTGGCCTCTGGCTACCTTAACCTATCCCAAACAAGTGTCCAGTATCAAAGGCATACAGTATATACCATGCAGACAATCAAGGTGGCTGCTATAGGAACTATGAAGGAAGAGGGCCCAAATCAAGTTGCTCCGTTATTTTTCTCTATGGATAGTGTGGACCTGCACAAGAATCCCTCTCCAAAGGGGCAGGAGATTGATTATGCATAGATCACTGTTACCAGGACAAAAGACCACAACAGGGTCTGACAGGCCCACCAGAGAATCATTCTGAGGGCTCAAGTTCTGAAAAAATAAGAGATTCAAAGGTTTAGCACAATATAAGCCCATTTTCAACTAGCTCTGGAGGCAATTATTAGTCTCAGGGTCTATTTCTTGTTGATCCACAAAGAACCTATTAATGATGAATTGATGATGTCTTGTAAAGTGATAAAAACAAAGATACGATGTAAGGTGAGCCCTCAGAATCATCCTCTCTGATAGACCAAAGGAACTCATGTCCTACACTAAACTCCACATTCAGTATTTTCCTAATTATAGTTTTAACAGCAAGCCTGCTATCCTTTCTCTGCTCTCTGGTCAGTTGTAACTTGCGTAACATGACCATTTCTCATATTACAGATGACTAAGCTTCATTTCACATGACTAGCCTGCTCAAACAGTAAAGAGATGGAGACTGTGGTAATTGTAGCTATTGGTGTCCTGGCTACTATCTTTCTGGCTTCCTTTGTGGCCTTGGTCGTGGTCTGCAGGCAGCGCTACTGCCGAACGAAAAATCTTCTCACACACTACAACAACAAGTAAGTCGAAAGGAGTTGAAGACCAATAGACAACCACTGCTGAAACAGATTGGGATCTGTGGCCACAGCCATAAATTTTGTTTTTGGGTTTGGTTGTCTGGTGGCAGCTAGATGAATAGGTGTTTCTGTTAGTCCACTCCAGGCTGGATATAGTGAGTAGTATCTATACTGGGCTAAGGGACTTTTGGAAGCTGCATGCAGAAAAAAATCCATAAAAGATATATAATTTTCTATGAGAGGAGATTGAATTTGATCATTCTATTCTGGTTGGACATGACTAGCATTATTCTTCTTAGGGATGACCTTTTTGATGACTGAGGTGTACATAAGCCTGTAGCAAGGGATTAGCTTAAAGGGATTGTCTCAACATGCCATTACAAAGGTGAGATGAGACACAGTTCTGACCACCAAACCGGCGCTGTTTCAATAGCTCGAATTGTGGTGCATGAGAGCTACGGAAATGCCGTAGCACAGAAAGCTATACTGTTTCCCAAACTTGGACACAGAATAAATTTGCTGTGCTATGCTTTTTCCATAGCTCCCACGCACCGCAATGGGAGCTACTGAAACAGTGAGCGCCGACGCACTCCTATGTTTCCCGGCCGGCTGGTGGTTGGGACTGTATCTCATCTTGGTTTTGTAGTGGCAAAATGAGACAACCACTTTAAGTTTAGTGTGATATATTGTGGTCACAAAATATATATTACATTTTTGTGTAATATATAAACTATTACATTCCAATATGGTGTCCACTGGCATCATCCTAGCCTAAGAAGTCAGGGACAGTCTATTACTAGTCTTGTGGACATACAGTGACCTAAAGGAGGTTTTCACAGACCCTTCATTCAGTAATAGATGGGGGTGCCAGGACCCCCACCAATAACATATTAGTAGGTTATTCTAAATCTAAGTAATCAATACAGTCCCAGAAAGCCCTCTATATTTATGTATGTATTTTTGTATTCTTAAAAGGCCAACTGTGGATTTAATTGGAGCAATGGAAACCCAGTCTGAGCCATCAGACCTGGAACTGGATGATGTTGTGATTACAAACCCACAAATCGAGGCAATTTTGGAAGATGAAGACTGGATTGAAGATGCATCGTATGTTTACAATTTAATCTATCTTAATTGATTTCATTACAGTGAAACATATCTGAAAAGACCTCCTCTTTTAGGTGACCAATATGCCTCTAGATTAGTGTATGTTCACATCTTCTTTGACAGCACCAACCCCTAGGAACCCATTTTTCAATTTTGGGAGGTTATCTTAAAGAGGCTTTAATGTACTTTGCAAAATGGCAACTTGGCCAGAATAAGGACTGCTTCTAAAACTGGAGATCCTCCCAAGACACCTGCTTGTGCTTCCAAATAATCAGATCTTATAATAGAAATTGGATGATGCCAATTACATGTATACTCTGTAACAACAAAATTATAGCAAAGGTATGACTACTCAGACATTAATACTCCTCTTCAACTGCACCATCCCCACATATGGACATCTTTACACTATCTATATTGTGGAGGATTGGTGTGGCTGTACTTAGTGTCGGTGGTAGTATTATTTAGGTGCTTTTATGTATAGATTGCATGACACTACCTTGAAGGCATTAGGTACTACTGGAGGCCGGTATTATTTAGACACTAAAGGTATTCGGTAGCATGGAAATATTTCTTTCTACTGTCCACCTTCAAGAGATGATGCAAAGAACTCTCTAATACATATTTTGACATCTTACATATACCATACACATACTGTATATAATGCAATGTTTTATTTCTGTGTTTGCTAATAAATCACACAAGTGATGTTGATTTTCTTGTTTCCTAGTGGACTTGTGTCTCACTGCATTTCAATTCTAAAGGTATGTATGCAAGGGACATATTACAGTTACCGTAATAGATAGTCTATAGTAATTTGCTCCCCAAGAACAGATCTCAGAATTTGTTTTAGGTTTACACAGCTGGTCCCATGATTGTGGTGGCAGAAGCCATGGTCCAGGTCTTAATTACTACGGAAGTATTAAGTTCATACATCTATGTATGCCAACTCAGAGAACCCCATTAATGAGACTTCTTCCTTTATAGATATGCCACACACTCACTGAAAAGCTGGTAGCTATGACTATGGGGTCAGGTGCTAAAATGAAAACTCCATCAAGCTTGAGCGACATCATTGTTGTTGCGAAAAGAATCAGTCCAAGGTAAGAGTAGTATATTGGCTCCATAATGGTTTTGGCTATATATGGTCCCATCAGAGACTTTAAATTGTTACTAATGGGCTGTTTATAGATTTGTTTGTTTCTGGTTTGACCAATGAAGAGTCTCAAAGTCAATATATTGCCATCACATACTCTCAAATACAAATACAATGAAATACAGCACCTAGATATAAATGTCAGATTGCTGCACAACTCAGCATGCAGTTATGTCGTCTCAGGCAGATATGTAAATGATTACAGGTGTGGTCTGATTAGACACTGGGTTTTGCCGTAAGGGCATACAATTGCCTCCCCCACACCCCACCCTATAAAAAAGCTCTCAGAGGCTACTTTTGGGTAGTGTACCTCTTAGTGAGAGATCATTGGCTGCTAGACATGCCTCAACAATGTACTTTAAGACTTTTGTCCAGTTAACAGACTTTGATAGGAGGCACATCATTGAACTGAGACAAGCAGGATGTTCATTTCGATGAACTGCTTTCCATCTAGACCGTTCTGATTTAGCTGTTAGGAGTTGTTGGTGACGGTTGCGTAAGGATATGCACACACAGCAAATAGGGAAGAAAGAACAAATATTAACTAGTGACAGGTTCTTGGGTGCCCAGGGCTCATTGATGCTTGTGGGCAGTGAAGACTAGCCAGTCTGGTCTGATCCAACAGAAGAGGCACTGTAGTCAGTGGCGTAGCTATAGGGGTCGCAACGGTCACAATTGCGACAGGGCCCCTAATTCAGGAGAGATGGAGTAAAGCGGGCACCGCAAGTGGTTTTTTATTAATTGCGGCGGGCACTCCCTATATTTTGTGTGGCTGCGCTGCGCTTACTTGTCAGCGCGAGACCTGTGACCTCCGCGGTGGGTCTCGCGGGATCACAGCCGCCAGAAATGACGAGCCCGCCGGCCGCCTCAGCCCTCAAGTGAGGAGAGCGGAACAAATAAGAGTAGGTAGTCTTTTTTTTTATGTAAAAAATGGCACACACCTGCGTCCGGCTTCATACGGAGGGGGGACATGAATGATGATTAGTGGTGCGTGAGGCAGTGTGTCTGAATTCAGAAGGGCCCGTACCAGCCATAATAGGGCAGCAAATAATGAGGAGCCCGGGGGCAAATGAAAATGAAATACTCTGTGGGCAAAAATCGAAATGTATGGAGGGAGGGGGCGGAGACAAAATGAAATATAGTAAGAGTCTGACAATATTTCATTTTGCCCCCATTCCCTCTATATATTTTAAATTTTTTGACCACTGAGTATTTCATTTTAATTTTGCCCCCTCATTATTTGCTGCCCCTGGCTGACCTCATATGGCCGGTGTGGGCCCCCCCTTTCTGAATTCAGACACACTGCCGCACGGCACCACTGATCACGGCACCACCACGGAGCCTCGCGAGGGGGGCCCTAATTCAAAGTTTGCCCTGAGGACCATAGAACTCTAGTTACGCCCCTGACTGTAGTATACACACTAACTGCTGAAATAATTACTACTGGCTTAGAATAAAAAAGTGTCAGAAACCATATTGCCATGCATCTTACTATGTATTGGGCTGTGTATTAGCAGACTCTGTTAAGGCATCATTTTTGGATGCTTGGTCCCAACAAGCCATTGTTTTTTTGCCAAAAATACCATCTTCTTTGTAATATAAAAAAGCATAACACATGCGACGGTGCATCCGGCGGTGTTGTAAACTCGCTGTTTGTTAGCAACTTAATAATGTGTTTACTCATAGTTACGACAATGAAAAATTATAAAAATCGGAGTCCTCGGAGACCTAAGGGTACTTTCACACTAGCGTTTTTCTTTTTTTCCGGCATAGAGTTCCGTCCTAGGGGCTCTATACCGGAAAAGAACTGATCAGTTTTATCCTAATGCATTCTGAATTGAGAGCAATCCGTTCAGGATGTCTTCAGTTCAGTCTTTTTGACTGTTCAAGACGAAGATAATACAGCAGCATGCTGCGGTTTTATCTCTGGCCAAAAATCCGGAACACTTGCCGGAATGCCGGATCCGGCTTTTTTTCCCCATAGGAATGTATTAGTTCAAAATACCGCAATGCCAGATCCGTCCTTCCGGTCTGCGCATGCAAAGACCGAAAAAAAATTGAAAATAATAAATGCCGGATCCGTTTTTCCGGATGACACCGGAAAGACGGATCCGGCATTTAAGTGCATTTGTAAGACTGATCAGGATCCTGATCAGTCTTACAAATGCCATCACTTGGCATACGTTTTGACGGATCCGGCAGGCAGTTCCGGCGACGGAACTGCATGCCGGATTCCTCTGCCGAAAGTGTGAAAGTACCCTTAGAGTGTCATATACAAAATTTTCAGGCTAACTGGAGCATATTTGAGTCATGTTCGGAAACTAACAGAATTTTTTGAAAAATTCGACAAAGCAGACATGAAACGAATTTCAAGAAATTCGCACATCTCTCCATGGACTATGTCTTATATTACAACTTAGCCCCATTCACTTTGGTCCACTATAGGGAAATGTTGTGTTATATGGACTGCTAAAATCTGGCTTATAAAGGGTCCCACTAAAAGGTCATATAGGCAGGAGGTTGTCCATCAAGACTTTTCAGATGGATTAACATAGATAAGGATGTCTCACATTATGTTTGGAATTGTAGTTTTAGCTGGGGGCAATTGCTCAATATGCATGTTACTAGTGCACCTGGCAAAGACTCACAGTGAAGTTGACTATTTGTTGGGCTGTATTAGTATGCGCCGAAATTTACAATGAAACCACACAATGACTCACAGCAGTGACTTGTAAATTAATAGACTCTATTCTCATGTACAGTGGCTGCGCCCACACAATGTCTGCTTCCTATGAAGTCTATTAGGATTTCTAGATAAAAGGCAATCCAACCTACAAGTATAACACTATACAGATATTAGGATTTTTATAATGAAGAAGGTAGCAATATGTTGCTCTCCTGCCATGAGGGTACTGTAAGTCTCAGCATGGCTACCTAGCATACTGTGTAGTCACCACTGTTTTAAGGTCACATTCTTTTTTCCTATTGTTTCAAAAGCATTGATGTATTGGATTTACAAAGGGTAAATGAGCTAATGTTGATGCTGTGAGAAAAAGTGCAAGATGTCAGCGATGGGGCTATGTGGCAGAGCAGTGGCAAATGGTAGATGTAATCTACTAATAGGTCTCACATTGGTGACCGACAGATCTTGACACTGGGGCACCAGGATGTTTTCCTCCAGAATAGGGAACACTGCCTTCTCTTATAGACTTGAGAGTCTCAACCTGTGTTATTTAAGGGTTAGGCACAATATTATGTAGCACAATTATCTATAAAGAAAGCATGGCTGTGGAGCAAGAGAAATTTTGTCTACGAGCTATCACAATTATAACGGCAAAGAGGTATCTGCAAAAGGAGTGTGCAAACAATTTGTACCACAGTCCTCCAAGTGCCACATGTGTCTGTCTCTTGTTCTCTGGCAGCAGTGGCCACGTTTGTTGTAGAACAGGCATCCTCAAACTGCGGCCCTCCAGCTGTTGCAAAACTACAACTCCCAGCATGCCCGAACAGCCTACAGGTATCAGCCTACAGCAGGGCATTGTGGGAGTTGTAGTTTTACAACAGCTGGAGGGCCGCAGTTTGAGGATGCCTGTTGTAGAAGATAAAAACTGCAACAAGACCACTGTGATTGGGAGTGCGCAGGCTATAGTAAAAATATAGAGTAAATAGAGAAGCCATGAAGTTTGATGATCATTCATGTACAGTACTGTGCAAAAAATGCTTACTGCAAATGCTGCAAAGTAAGAATGCTTTCAAAAATAGAAGTGTTTGGGGGGTACTATCTCTAGTTATGGAGAGCACCTTAATCAGTGTGAGGAGGCTTATAGGCCATACATGTTCCTCTGGGATTCTGGGAAGAAAGGGATGAAAATCCCCTCTTAGCAAGCTCTGCTTCGAATGCCATCAGATGTTCAGTAGCTTTCCTATAAATCAATATTTGACCCTTCAAACAGGCCTTGAGATATGACTTGGATAACAAGTAAGCCAAAACCTTATCTGCGGACAGCTGTTTCAGAGTGATTGTCCCTCATCAGTGCAGAGCAGCGAGTACTGGCTTAACTGGGTGAGAGGCCTAGGTCAGGATTTGGGGATACTACTGTGTGACGGACTGAACAGTCATGGGGCTGCTGGAGAGGCCTGAGGGCTAGCCTCCTTCCTATGGACTGTGGACCCAGAACTATGGAGACCCCTTCCCCCCTGCCTCCTTATTCTACAAAGGGAAAAATGGGTAGTTTCTGCCTGTGAGTGATTACGTTATCCCATTGTGTTGATTAATTGTATCACATGTGTGTGTTTTCTGCCTGTAACTGCATGTGATTGGTTTATGTAAGAAACTGTCTCAGTCTTCCACAAGATCCCCCATGGGAGTGTCCCTTGCTGGAAGACCTGCATAAAAGGCTGATATGTTGCCCCATTAAAGTGTCCTGTGCTACCCTTCATGAAGTCTGGGCTCATGTTTGGGGATTGGAGAACTACACTCTGGGGATTGCTATAATCAATATACTCTCCAGAGTATAATGATTAGTTCTTGTAAGAGCTTGTTCCTGCATCGCTCTCTGAAAGAGAGCGGGTCACCCACTGGAACCTGGAAACCTTAAGACGGCGAGATCCCAACCAAGCTGCGGCAGTTCATGGGGTCGGCAGTGCTTACGGTGTCAAGTGGAGTGCTTGGAGTCCTCGGGAAGCACTAGGAGCATCCATCAACGGAGGTACCCAGTCGGTGTGGCAGGTGATCCGTTACATACCTCTCCTTACGGAGAGTGCTTTTATTGGCATGAGGAGGCATGTATGGCCTATAAGCCTCCTCACGAATATTAAGGTGCTCTCTGTATGGGGAAATAGTACCCCAAATCCTGACTTATGCCTCTTACCCAGTTAATCCAATACTCTCTGCTCTGCACTGATGAGGGTCTATCATGCCAAAACAGCTCTCTGCAGATGAGATGCTGACTTACCAATTATCCAAGGCATGTTTCAAGGCCTATTTAAAGGGACAAACATTGACTTATGGGATAGCTACCTAGCATCTGGTGGCATCAGAGGCAAAGCTTGCTAAGAGCTCATCTCCATACCTTCTTCCCAAAAATAGAAGTGTTAATAGTTTATTTTTATCAAAGAGTTTTTATGAGACATTTTTAACTGATGACCTATCCTCTGGATCAATAGATCTAATCAGTGGGGGTCTGACACCCGGGACCCCTGCCAATCAGCAATTTGAGAAGGCTCCAGAGCTCCTGTGAGCACCAAGGCCTTCTCATAGCTTACCTTAGTCCAGAGATGTCACGTTCATCGGTCTTGTGGCCTAGGTGCAGCTCAGTCCCATTCAGGTGAATGGGGCTGAGTTGTGATACCAAGCTGTGAGAAAGCTGTGGTGCTCACAGAAGCGCTAAGGCCTTCTCAAACAGCTGATTGGCGGGGGTCCCGGGTGTTGGACCCCGATTGATTAGATATTGATGACCTAGGATAGGTCATTAGTCAAAAAGTCTCAGAAAACCCCTTTAACAAAATGTAAAGTAAATGGACAAAATAAAAATCTAAATCAGACTTCCCTTTGCCTTCAAAACAGTATCAATTCTTCAAGGTACACTTGAACACATTTTCTGAAAGAACTCGGCAAGGAGGTTACATGAAAAGACAGAATGAGCTGAGCAGGCCTATGTTCACAGAACACTGCTGTGAAACACAGGCAGATACTTATCCATCATGCAATACATCTGATTGGCTCCAAATCTATTCTGCAGCAGGACAGCAATCCCAAACATACAGCCAGTGTCATTAAGAACTGTCTTCAGTGTTAAGAAGAACAAGGAGTCCTTGAAGTGAGGATATGGCGCCCACAGAACCAAGATCTCAACTTTGAGTCTCTTTGGGATTACACAAAGAGATTGAAGGATTTGAGCAAGCCTACATCCACAAAAAATCTGCAGTTAGTTCTCCACAACCTCCCTGCCAAGTTCCTTCAAAAACTGCATGCAAATGTACTTAGAAGAATTGATGCTGTGGACACACCAAATATTGTTCGGATTTAGATTTATCTTTTGTTCATTCACTTTGCATTTTGTTAATTGATAAAAATGACCTATTAACACTTCTATTTTTTAAAACATTCTTTACTTTCCAGCATTTTTCCACACCTGCCTAAACTGCACAGTGCGTTATATATGATGCACAGTTTGATATCACAGCTTCTCTGGACTTTCACCTCAGTGAATCCATTGAAGGAGATGGTGTGAAATTGGAAAAAAAATTTGTCCCTGGCTTGTGTCAGGTATTACAGCTCAGCCCTATTTAGTTGAATGAAGCTGACCTGCAATACCAAGCACAGCCCATGGAGAAGAATGGTGCTGTTTCTGGAGCCAGGGACAGGATCTGATTATATCAGGAAAGGCTTTCCCAAAGCATGTAATGGGAAAGGCTTTCCCAATCCTCTATGTTATCCCATCTGCACTAAATATTATAGCTCATGCACGGAACTGTAATACGGCCATGTGCACAAAGCGTCACAGTTCAGGTTGTACACATCTGACAATACTGATGACTGTAATACATCTAACACATATGCTGCTTTATATCTAATGTTGCTTTATTCTGCATTTAGAGTTGATGATGTGGTTCGTTCTATGTATCCTCCCCTGGACCCAAAACTACTTGATGCAAGGTATGTAATTTCTAAACAAAAAAACATAGCTGTGCATGTCCATGTATAGGACAATCCAGTCATGTCATAGTAGACCTAGATGATCTGCAGTGGAGAATATGCAAGGTCACATATGGTAGTTGGTAGTTAAATCAGATGTGGGTGGCTTCACACTATTTAGGTGGTGAATGAGTTTTGTGTATTTCGGTTCTTGTTTAGACCTTGTGTTGAGCTGTGAAATTACAGTGAGTATGAGCGACCGATGGATCTTTTGGCATGCCTTCAACATCAAGAAACTTTTACGCATCCAAAATTTAAAAAGGGCCTTAGCAAGCGTTGATTAAAAATATCATACTATTTGGTATACATAGCTTCTATACAGATCTATGAGTCCTTACGGTAACATACTACAAACAAAGCCCATCTAGTCTGATCCTACAGGAGTCATCCATCTAAATTTACTCCTATTCTATAACATGTTAACATGAAGTAGGGGCCAATGGAAATATGTATGACTACAGGATCAGACTACGCAGAACATGTTTGTCTGTTACCATGGAGACACATGGGTCTGCATAGGAGCTGGAGACACAAAACACTAATCCAGACTATTTGCAAAGTTGTTTCATATTTTATTTCAGATGCACTGAAACAATAAAACATTGTTGCAAAAGTATACATGCTCTTTAACCACCTCAGCCCCCAGTGCTTAAACACCCTGAAAGACCAGGCCACTTTTTACACTTCTGACCTACACTACTTTCACCGTTTATTGCTCGGTCATGCAACTTACCACCCAAATGAATTTTACCTCCTTTTCTTCTCACTAATAGAGCTTTCATTTGGTGGTATTTCATTGCTGCTGACATTTTTACTTTTTTTGTTATTAATCGAAATTTAACGATTTTTTTTGCAAAAAAATGACATTTTTCACTTTCAGTTGTAAAATTTTGCAAAAAAAAACGAGATCCATATAGAAATTTTGCTCTAAATTTATAGTTCTACATGTCTTTGATAAAAAAAAAATGTTTGGGTAAAAAAAAAATGGTTTGGGTAAAAGTTATAGCGTTTACAAACTATGGTACAAAAATGTGAATTTCCGCTTTTTGAAGCAGCTCTGACTTTCTGAGCACCTGTCATGTTTCCTGAGGTTCTACAATGGCCAGACAGTACAAACACCCCACAAATGACCCCATTTCGGAAAGTACACACCCTAAGGTATTCGCTGATGGGCATAGTGAGTTCATAGAACTTTTTATTTTTTGTCACAAGTTAGCGGAAAATGATGATTTTTTTTTTTTTCTTACAAAGTCTCATATTCCACTAACTTGTGACAAAAAATAAAAACTTCTATGAACTCACTATGCCCATCACGAAATACCTTGGGGTCTCTTCTTTCCAAAATGGGGTCACTTGTGGGGTAGTTATACTGCCCTGGCATTTTAGGGGCCCAAATGTGTGGTAAGGAGTTTGAAATCAAATTCTGTAAAAAATGACCTGTGAAATCCGAAAGGTGCTCTTTGGAATATGGGCCCCTTTGCCCACCTAGGCTGCAAAAAAGTGTCACACATCTGGTATCTCCGTACTCAGGAGAAGGTGGGGAATGTGTTTTGGGGTGTCTTTTTACATATACCCATGCTGGGTGAGATAAATATCTTGGTCAAATGCCAACTTTGTATAAAAAAATGGGAAAAGTTGTCTTTTGCCAAGATATTTCTCTCACCCAGCATGGGTATATGTAAAATGACACCCCAAAACACATTCCCCACCTTCTCCTGAGTACGGCAATACCAGATGTGTGACACTTTTTTGCAGCCTAGGTGGGCAAAGGGGCCCATATTCCAAAGAGCACCTTTCGGATTTCACAGGTCATTTTTTACAGAATTTGATTTCAAACTCCTTACCACACATTTGGGCCCCTAGAATGCCAGGGCAGTATAACTACCCCACAAGTGACCCCATTTTGGAAAGAAGACACCCCAAGGTATTCGCTGATGGGCATAGTGAGTTCATGGAAGTTTTTATTTTTTGTCACAAGTTAGTGGAATATGAGACTTTGTATGAAAAAAAAAAAAAAAAAAAATCAGCATTTTCCACTAACTTGTGACAAAAAATAAAAAATTCTAGGAACTCGCCATGCCCCTCACGGAATACCTTGGGGTGTCTTCTTTCCAAAATGGGGTCACTTGTGGGGTAGTTATACTGCCCTGGCATTTTCCAGGGGCCCTAATGTGTGGTAAGTAGGTGAATGACCTGTGAAATCCTAAAGGTGCTCTTTGGAATGTAGGCCCCTTTGCCCACCTAGGCTGCAAAAAAGTGTCACACATGTGGTATCGCCGTATTCAGGAGAAGTTGGGGAATGTGTTTTGGGGTGTCATTTTACATATACCCTTGCTGGGTGAGAGAAATATCTTGGCAAAAGACAACTTTTCCCATTTTTTTATACAAAGTTGGCATTTGACCAAGATATTTCTCTCACCCAGCATGGGTATATGTAAAATGACACCCCAAAACACATTCCCCACCTTCTCCTGAGTACGGCGATACCAGATGTGTGACACTTTTTTGCAGCCTAGATGCGCAAAGGGGCCCAAATTCCTTTTAGGAGGGCATTTTTAGACATTTGGATACCAGACTTCTTCTCACGCTTTGGGGCCCCTAGAATGCCAGGGCAGTATAAATACCCCACATGTGACCCCATTTTGGAAAGAAGACACCCCAAGGTATTCAATGAGGGGCATGGGGAGTTCATAGAAATTTTTTTTTTTTTGGCACAAGTTAGCGGAAATTGATATTTTTAATTTTTTTCTCACAAAGTCTCCCGTTCCGCTAACTTGGGACAAAAATTTCAATCTTTCATGGACTCAATATGCCCCTCACGGAATACCTGGGGGTGTCTTCTTTCCAAAATGGGGTCACATGTGGGGTATTTATACTGCCCTGGCATTCTAGGGGCCCTAAAGCGTGAGAAGAAGTCTGGAATATAAATGTCTAAAAAATTTTACGCATTTGGTTTCCGTGAGGGGTATGGTGAGTTCATGTGAGATTTTATTTTTTGACACAAGTTATTGGAATATGAGACTTTGTAAGAAAAAAAATTAAAAAATTCCGCTAACTTGGGCCAAAAAAATGTCTGAATGGAGCCTTACAGAGGGGTGATCAATGACAGGGGGGTGATCAATGACAGGGGGGTGATCAATGACAGGGGGGTGATCAGGGAGTCTATATGGGGTGATAACCACAGTCATTGATCACGCCCGTGTAAGGCTTCATTCAGACGTCCGTATGCGTTTTGCGGATCCGATCCATCTATCAGTGGATCCGTAAAAATCATGCGGACGTCTGAATGGAGCTTTACAGGGGGGTAATCAATGACAGGGGGGTGATCAGGGAGTCTATATGGGGTGATCACCACAGTCATTGATCACGCCCCTGTAAGGCTTCATTCAGACGTCCGTATGCGTTTTGCGGATCCGATCCATCTATCAGTGCATCCGTAAAAATCATGCGGGCATCTGAATGGAGCTTTACAGGGGGGTAATCAATGACAGGGGGGTGATCAGGGAGTCTATATGGGGTGATCACCACAGTCATTGATCACGTCCCTGTAAGGCTTCATTCAGACGTCCGGATGCGTTTTGCGGATCCGATCCATCTATCAGTGGATCCGTAAAAATCATGCGGACGTCTGAATGGAGCTTTACAGGGGGGTAATCAATGACAGGGGGGTACTCAATGACAGGGGGGTGATCAGGGAGTCTATATGGGGTGATCACCACAGTCATTGATCACGCCCCTGTAAGGCTTCATTCAGACGTCCGGATGCGTTTTGCGGATCCGATCCATCTATCAGTGCATCCGTAAGAATCATGCGGACATCTGAATGGAGCTTTACAGGGGGTTGATCAATGACAGGGGGGTGATCACCACAGTCATTGATCATGCCCCTGTAAGGCTTCATTCAGACTTCCGGATGCGTTTTGCGGATCGGATCCATCTATCAGTGCATCCGTAAAAATCATGCGGACATCTGAATGGCGCTTTACAGGGGGGTGATCAGGGAGTCTATATGGGGTGATCACCACAGTCATTGATCATGCCCCTGTAAGGCTTCATTCAGACGTCCGGATGCGTTTTGCGGATCCGATCCATCTATCAGTGCATCTGTAAAAATCATGCGGACATCTGAATGGAGCTTTACAGGGGGGTAATCAATGACAGGGGGGTAATCAATGACAGGGGGGTGATCAGGGAGTCTATATGGGGTGATCACCACAGTCATTGATCACGCCCCTGTAAGGCTTCATTCAGACGTCCGGATGCGTTTTGCGGATCCGATCCATCTATCAGTGGATCCGTAAAAATCATGCGGACATCTGAATGGAGCTTTACAGGGGGGTGATCAATGACAGGGGGGTAATCAATGACAGGGGGGTGATCAGGGAGTCTATATGGGGTGATCAGGGGCTAATAAGGGGTTAATAAGTGACGGGGGGGGGGGTGTTGTAGTGTAGTGTAGTGGTGCTTGGTGCTACTTTACTGAGCTACCTGTGTCCTCTGGTGGTCGATCCAAACAAATGGGACCACCAGAGGACCAGGTAGCAGGTATATTAGACGCTGTTATCAAAACAGCGTCTAATATACCTGTTAGGGGTTAAAAAAAACACATCTCCAGCCTGCCAGCGAACGATCGCCGCTGGCAGGCTGGAGATCAACTCTCTTACCTTCCGTTCCTGTGAGCGCGCGCGCCTGTGTGCGCGCGTTCACAGGAAATCTCGGCCATCGCGAGATGACGCGTATATGCGTGACTGTGCGCAGCGCTGCCACCTCCGGAACGCGATCCTGCGTTAGGCGGTCCGGAGGTGGTTAAAGGGCATCTGTCAGCAGATTTGTACCTATGAAATTGGCTGACCTGTTCCATGTGCACTTGGCATCTGAAGGCATCTGTGTTGGTCCCATGCTCATATGTGCCCGCATTGCTGACAAAAATGATGTTTAATATAAGCAAATGAGCCAATACTCCTTGAGGCTCTGCTCTCTCTGCAACTGCCATGCTATCTCCACTTTGATTGACAGGACCAGGCAACGTAAACGCAATCATGCCTGGCACTGTCAATCAAAGATCAGAGGGTGCAGCAGTTGCAGAGAGAGCTGAGCCTCTAGGTGTATAGGCACCACTCCTGTCGCTCCTAGAGGCTCATTTGCATAAATCAAAACTTCATTTTCGGAAATGCGGGCACATATGTACATGGGAACCAACACAGATGCCTTCAGCTGCCAAGCGCACATGCAACACGTCAGCCAGGTTCATAGGTAGAAAGCTGCTGACATGTCCTTCAATGATAAGAAACTTAATATATGCAGATGAAAGTAAGTGCTCTGTTAGGCTACTTTCACACTCGCGTTTTGGGCGGATCTATCATGGATCTGCAAAAACGGACCCGTTACAATAATACAACCGCATGCATCCGTCATGAACGAATCCGTTTGTATTATCTGTAACATAGCCAAGACGGATCCGTCATGAACTCCATTGAAAGTCAACGGGAGACTGATCCGTTTTCTATTGTGCCAAATTGTGTCAGAGAAAACGGATCCGTCCCCATTGACTTACATTGTGTGCCAGGACGGATCCGTTTGGCTCAGTTTAGTCAAGCTGACAGCAAAACTCTGCAGGCAGCGTTTTGGTGTCCGCCTTGTAAGAAGGTACCTGGAATCATTGTGGATGGAAGGTATTTCAACGAGGTTCCTGTCCTCGTTGAAGAGCCGGTATTTTATGTGTCAGCAGCAGCTTTTGCTAATTGACACCTAAAGATTTAGCATGGCTGTTATAGCTGATCCGGGAAGGCTCTTACTGGAAGTATAAAATGTGTTTGGGATGGCTCACCCTCCGACTGGCAGTGAATGGGTGCTCCCTCTAAAAAGATACGCCCCAATCTTTAAAGGAAACAATTGAAATTTAGTGGATAGAGGGGCACACCTGCATCCAAAATTACACAGAATACTAGCCAAGAAAGGTACTAAATATTTATTAATACATATAGATCAATTGTGGTAACTATATAAAATACTACTAAGATAACATACTGTTAAAATGACATAAAATGACAGAAAATGGTACTGTATGCATACATGAAAATTAATTAAAATAAATGCAACCAGATGAGGTATTCAATATGTACGTTGTGCTAGCCTACAGTCTACTAGATTTTAATAGATCGTGGCGAATATGTTATTGTCAGGTCTCTGATTTAGGTGCACCTGTGGAGTGAGTGATTTCTCTTTGTGTCGGCAGTTCTTTACAGTGACTTTTCAATGAAAGAAGTTCCGATATGGTTAATACCTTTGCAAATCAGGATATTTTCCTCTCGATTTATCAGATGTATTATTGCAGCTATAGTGCAATCATCTACTAGTGCACTGCGATTTTGATCCTGCAGGTATTACTCACGGTTTGTAATGATGAAGTTTCGGATTATCGTGCCTGACGTGGCGTCCCACTTCAATGTTATCTTGAGGTGAGTGAAAAGTTTTGTAGATATAAGAGTAATCCGCTAGACACCAGGGTCTATGGCTGGTTAGACCCTCTTTAGTGATCGGCGTTACCTCGTGTCTGTTTATTCCAGACGCGACGGGACTCTTGTCATTTCTGGTAAAGCTTTCAGGAGCGCTCCAAAAATCACAGAAGGTTCGCTGGTCGTGTGCTGCGGTTTTTTCTTCTTCTTTCCTTGAGACTTGTATACACCAGACGCGTTTCGGAGTTAACACAGACTCCTTCCTCAGTGGTCCCTGAGTTAACACAGACTCCTTCCTCAGTGGTCCCTGAGTTAACAAAGACTCCTTCCTCGCGTCTGGTGTATACAAGTCTCAAGGAAAGAAAAAAAACGCAGCACACGACCAGCGAACCTTCTGTGATTTTTGGAGCGCTCCTGAAAGCTTTACCAGAAATGACAAGAGTCCCGCCGCGTCTGGAATAAACAGACACGAGGTAACGCCGATCACTAAAGAGGGTCTAGCCAGCCATAGACCCTGGCGTCTAGCGGATTACTCTTATATCTACAAAACGTTTCACTCACCTCAAGATAACATTGAAGTTAAGACCTTCGGTGCCGCACCACGTGGGACGCAACGTCAGGCACGATAATCCAAAACTTCATCACTACAAACCGTGAGTAATACCTGCTGGATCAAAATCGCAGTGCACTAGTAGATGATTGCACTATAGCTGCGATAATACATCTGATAAATCGAGAGGAAAATATCCTCATTTGCAAAGGTATTAACCATATCGGAACTTCTTTCATTGAAAAGTCGCTGTAAAGAACTGCCGACACAAAGAGAAATCACTCACTCCACAGGTGCACCTAAATCAGAGACCTGACAATAACATATTCGCCACGATCTATTAAAATCTAGTAGACTGTAGGCTAGCACAACGTACATATTAAATACCTCATCTGGTTGCATTTATTTTAATTCATTTTCATGTATGCATACAGTACCATTTTATGTCATTTTAACAGTATGTTATTTTAGTAGTATTTTATATACAGTACAGACCAAAAGTTTGGACACACCTTCTCATTCAAAGAGTTTTCTTTATTTTCATGACTATGAAAATTGTAGATTCACACTGAAGGCATCAAAACTATGAATTAACACATGTGGAATTATATACATAACAAACAAGTGTGAAACAACTGAAAATCTCTCATATTCTAGGTTCTTCAAAGTAGCCACCTTTTGCTTTGATTACTGCTTTGCACACTCTTGGCATTCTCTTGATGAGCTTCAAGAGGTAGTCCCCTGAAATGGTCTTCCAGCAGTCTTGAAGGAGTTCCCAGAGATGCTTAGCACTTGTTGGCCCTTTTGCCTTCACTCTGCGGTCCAGCTCACCCCAAACCACCTCGATTGGGTTCAGGTCCGGTGACTGTGGGGGCCAGGTCATCTGGCGCAGCACACCATCACTCTCCTTCATGGTCAAATAGCCCTTACTTTCAAAGTTTTCCCAATTTTTCGGCTGACTGACTGACCTTCATTTCTTAAAGTAATGATGGCCAATCGTTTTTCTTTACTTAGCTGCTTTTTTCTTGCCATAATACAAATTCTAACAGTCTATTCAGTAGGACTATCAGCTGTGTATCCACCTGACTTCTCCTCAACGCAACTGATGGTCCCAACCCCATTTATAAGGCAAGAAATCCCACTTATTAAACCTGACAGGGCACACTTGTGAAGTGAAAACCATTTCAGGGGACTACCTCTTGAAGCTCATCAAGAGAATGCCAAGAGTGTACAAAGCAGTAATCAAAGCAAAAGGTGGCTACTTTGAAGAACCTAGAATATGACATATTTTCAGTTGTTTCACACTTGTTTGTTGTGTATATAATTCCACATGTGTTAATTCATAGTTTTGACGCCTTCAGTGTGAATCTACAATTTTCATAGTCATGAAAATAAAAAAAACTCTTTGAATGAGAAGGGGTGTCCAAACTTTTGGTCTGTACTGTAGGTACCACAATTGATCTATATGTATTAATAAATATTTAGTACCTTTCTTGGCTAGTATTCTGTGTAATTTTGGATGCAGGTGTGCCCTTCTTACAGGAAGTAGTCAAAGTGCTGGGTGGGTGACTACTCCCCATGTTCCAGGCCGGGTTTTGCCAGGCATGAAAACCAGCCAGCACTGCCAGGTGTGTGAATTTACCTCCCTCTGACAGTGGAGCTGAGGAGTCTGTGTGCTGTGAACTAAGGGCTGTGCTGGGATTTGAGGTTTGCGCCGGGCTGGAGGACTCAGGCCCCTCTAAAGGCGAACAGGCCGCCTATGGACTTGATGAGGTTGAACGGCTAACAGGGTGTGAATTAACACCCAGGAGAAAAGGGGACTTTATTGTTTATGGACTTTCCTTTTGTGTGAACAAACACCAAGCCACCTGCGTTTTGTGATACACCTTATCTGCATTTTGTTATACAACAATGTGTGAATAAACAACGCTGTTTAATTCAAGAACTGTGTACTTTGCCTCTATGCTGCATCCACTAGTCCTACCTACCAGAGCAAATCCCCACAATTGGCGGAGGATGCGGGCAAGTGCAGTGAGGCTGGCGTGAACGCCAATATATTTTTGGGTTTGCATTATTGGGCCCAGTTGAATGTCGTACATCAAACCAGCTGCATTTCAACCCGTGCCCCACGACAAATGGAGGCTGTTGTGAAGGCCTCATGGAGGCTAATTTGCAGCAGCGAGAGACCAACCTGCACCAATGGGAGGCTAATAAGCAGCAGCAAGAGACCAACCAGTTGCTGCTACAACACGTGATGGCTTTACATACAGCAGGAGCAACCCCATGCGTCCACGATGCCCGGAAAGCAGTCCGTGCAGCGATCCTTAAGATGACACCTGTAGACGACATCGAAACCTACCTGGCGATGTACGAGAACGTGGCCAACAGGGAATAGATCACCCGAGACCAGTGGGCTGAGGTAGTCACTCCTTTCCTGGCATCAGAGTCCTAGCAGGTGTATTTTTGACGATCAAGTGGCCGACTACCCAAAGGTAAAGGGTGAGATTTTGGCAAGACTGGGGGTGAATGTGTTGGTCCGGGCCCAGCGGGTACATCAGTGGGGATTTAAGCCGGCTGAGCCCGCGAGACCTCAGTATTATGATTTATTCCACCTTTTGCAAAAGTGGCTACAGCCTGATGTGCTGAGTCCCACAGCTATGCTGGATAGACTATTCGCTGACATATTTTGGAGGGCGCTGCCACCCCCTCTCCAGCACTGGATCAGCCAGGTATCTCCTGGAAATGGTGGACCTGGTGGAACGCTATGAGGCCTAGAATCTCAAGGGGGGTTATTTTGGGAGGAGGGCAGGCAAACTCCAGAACTCCCCACCCCAGGCCCACTGGTATGAGCCAATGAAACCCCCCTGGGTTTCTGTGTGCCACAGGTACCCCGGAGGCTCTAAACCACTTGTGCCAGGTGGAAGTGGGAGACACTCAAGCGGAGGCGCTGCTGGACTCAGGGGAGCTTGGTGACCTGGTGCGGTCCGCTGAGTATACTGGCCGAAAAGTTAGGCTGATGTGCATTAATGGAGACTTGAAAGACTACCCCATCGCGCTGGTGTCTCTAACCACAGTCGCCACATATCTCCACTATGAACTTATAATAGGGAGAGACTTTCCAGGTTTCCCTGCCCTATGGCTGGTTGTGAGAGTTAATGATACCCCTGAGACAGGAATAAGCCCAGGAGATTGGCCTTGTTCAGGGGGACGGCCATAACCCTGGGAACCTAAGTCCGAAAGGCCAGCAGTAGGGGTGACCACCACTTCGGTGGGAAGAGGGGGGGGGGACAACCCCGCGTAGGGTAATGGTGGTAGACGTAAAGGAGTTGCCACCAAGTCCTGGGTTGGCAGACCTCAACGTCTCCGGGGAGAATTTCGGTACACCCCAACGCCGAGACCCAACCCTATCCCGGGCCTGGGAGAATGTTGTAATACTTGATGGTGTACCCCAACAACCTGGGGCCGAGTCGATGTTTACCCATTTTGTGGTCCACCAGAATATGCTATATCGGGTAAACCAACTGTGGGGTGAACCTGTTGAACAGTTGGTGGTGCCCAGGGCCTATTGAAAACTCGTGTTAGAGTTAGCCCACAAACATGTTCTCGGGGGTCACCTGGGACTGCAGAAGACACAGGACCGGATACTACAACGGTTTTACTGGCCCAGTGTCTTTAGAGAGGTGGATGACTTTTGTAAGTCTTGCCCAACCTGCCAAACCACTAGCCCTCAGCACCTGTTCCGCAGTCCCTTAGTGCCCCTCCAGATTATCGAAGGTACCATTTGAGAGAATCGCTATGGATCTCGAAGGCCCAGTACTGAAGTCCGCTAGGGAGGCACCAACACATCTTGCTCGTCCTGGACTACGCCACTCGGTACCCGGAGGCAGTGCCACTGTGACATACATCAGCCAAACTCATAGCAAAAGAGTTAATGGAGATGTTTTCCGGAGTGGTGATACCCAAAGAGGTTCTGACTGACAAGGGGACTCCTTTTATGTCCAAGGTCATGCGGGAGCTAAGTTGCTGAATATCAAACAGATACGGACATCCGTCTATCACCCACAAACTGACGGCCTAGTAGAAAGGTTTAATCAAACGTTAAAAACTATGTTAAAACTAGTAGTAGCTAAGGATGGAAAGGACTGGAACCTCTTTCTGCCCTATCTTATGTTCGCAGTGTGAGAAGTGCCCCAGGTCTCTAACTGGGTTCTCGCCCTTCGAACTACTATATGGCAGACATCCACGTGGTCTGTTGGATATAGCCAAAGAGGCGTGGGAGCAACAACCCACACCATATAAAAGTGTTGTCGAATACGTCACCCAGATGCAGGAACGTATGGAAACCGTGTTGTCGCTGGTAAAGGAACATATGGAGGCAGATCAGAGAGCTCAAAGTCGGGTGTATATAGTACTGATACCCCAACCGGACGGGACGTTGCAGTTTTGTAACAATTTTCGAAAATTTAAACGAGTTATCTAAGTTCGATGCGTATCCCATGCCCCGGGTAGACGAGCTGATTGAGAGGTTAGGACAAGCCCCGGTATTTTTCTGTTTTGGACCTCACCAAAGGGTACTGGCAGGTACCCTTAACGGAGGCTGCCAAAGAGAAAATGGCCTTCATCACACTGGAGGGGCTGTACCAGTATAAGGTGTTACCCTTTGGTCTGCATGGCGCCCCCCGCCACTTTCCAAAGGCTAATGGACATTGTGCTGCGACCACATAGTCGGTAAGCTTCGGCTTAGGCTACTTTCACACTGGCGTTTTTGGCTTTCCGCTCGTGAGATCTGTTCAGGGCTCTCACAAGCAATCCAAAACTTATCAGTTTTGCCCTAATGCATTCTGAATGGATCAGTTTGCCTCCGTTCCGTCTCCATTCCGCTTTGGAGGCGGACACCAAAACGCTGCTTTGGAGGCGGACACCAAACAATGTAAGTCAATGGGGACGGATCCGTTTTCTATTACACATCTGGCACAATAGAAAACGGATCCGTCCTCCATTGACTTTCAATGGTGTTCCAAGACGGATCCGTCTTGGCTATGTTACAGATAATACAAACGATCCGTTCTGAACGGATGCAGACGGTTGTATTATCTGAATGGATGCATCTGTGCAGATCCATGATCGATCCGCACCAAACGTGAGTGTGAAAGTAGCCTACCTGGACGATATTTTGATACACAGTACAGACTGGGAAAGTCACCTGCCCAAAGTGCAGGCTGTAGTGGGCTCCCTTCGAAAAGCTGGACTAACCGCTAACCCAAAAAAAAGTGCGATAGGGTTAGAGGAGACAAAATACCTGGGGTATGTCATTAGGCGCAGAGTGATCAAACCCCAAGTAAAAAAAATAGAGGCAATAAGAAATTGGCCCCGACCTGTCACCACTAAACAAGTAAAGTCGTTCCTAGGAATGATAGGCTATTACATGAGATTTGTTCCCCACATTGCCACTATAACCGCACCCTTGACAGAGCTCTTGAAGGGACGAAAATCAGTAATGGTTCGCTGGGATGAGCGGGCGAAGAGTCTTTTACCACTTTGAAGTCGGCCCTGTGTGGGTCACCGGTTTTGGTGATGCCCGACTTCAATAGGGAGTTCGTGGTACAGACAGATGCCTCTGAAGTAGGTCTCGGTGCTATACTCTCTCAGGAAGTCAACGGGGAGGAGCATCCCGTTGTCTTAAGCCACAAGCTCACCCCAGCCGAAACCAGGTATAACACAGTGGAGAGTGCCTGGCTATCAAGTGGGCACTAGAGTCTCTCCACTACTATTTGTTGGGGAGAAAGTTCCACATGGTGACTGACCACTCCGCTCTCAAGTGGATGAGCCAGGTCAAAGAGTGAATGCAGTCAAAGAAAGGAATATATATATATATTTATTTATCATTTCATTTTCTTCTTCTCATTAAAGCAAGACCAAAAATAGGGGGTAGACACTACAGATATACAAGTATACACCATCATGCGCTACAAAGGATCGCAAGGAGAGAAATTATCCCCACCCATTTTACATTTGCTTCGCATTAAATACAAAAACACAGAAAAAGAAGAACCTTTTTACCCCCCCCCCATCCCATCCCCTCCCCCACCCTCACCTCCCACCCTCTTGGTTGTCTTGGAGCATCTTCGAGGTATTTCCTTTCCATGACTTCTTTTCAAGAATAATATATATTATATATATATATAATTTATATATATATATATATACACTCCCCCCTTCTCTTTTTTTTTTTTTCCCCCCTTTTACCTCTTTCTGCTCCTGTTACCCACCTGGTTTCACCTGGCTAGCTTTCTCGTATCTATGCACCCTTCACATAAATTTTTCCACTCTACCCACACTTGGCGGGCTGTCCGCTCCCAACCCTTTGCCAGTACTACACGTGCCAGCATTAACCCTTTTTTCCCATTTCCTTTCTCTTTCTTTTATCCGCCCCAAATTCTTCTAATATCTCCCAGTACTGCTACCCTAATCTCCAGAGGTGCAGGGTTTCCCTATCTCTCTCCCATGGTCTGAAAAACTTGGGTCCCATACCCCTGTACATCGAGCAGAGCCAATCAAATGCACAAAATCGCTGTCTCCCTCTCCACACTTCCAACATTTTGCCTCCCCTGTTTTGTACATATTACTCAATACCCTGGGGGTAATATAGGTCGATGGAGGATAAAAAACTGCGTCAATCGGGACACTACTGGAGACGGTACTCCTTTTTACATTTTTATAAATACTTCTCCATTCAGCGTTGGGGGTTCCACCTCTTGTGCCCATTTCTTTTCACTATTAAATCTAGTCACCCCCCTACCCCTAATCCCTTCTTCATTTTTTTATAAATACTGTGAAGCTTGATACTTTGCTCCCAATTCCATGATAGCAAAATTCAAGCAAAATTGAGTGTTTCGTGATAAAATATTCGCTATTCTCAGTTTTATCAAATGCGTGTTTTAATCTAGCATATCTAAACCATGTGAGGCAATCTTTATCTATACTTAGACCCATTTCTCTAGTGTCTTCAACTGTCATTCCACCACCATCTGGGGCACAAACCTAATACCCCTTTTTATCCCAAAATACAAAAATCTCGAACTTCACAAAATTCTTTTAAATTTAGATTTCCCGGAAAATTTTAATGTGTGATTTATTCCTAATAATTTTTTAACATTAACCCAAACTAGGTGTATCATATTACTAATTGGGCACTGCCTACCCTTTATTTTTAACACTCCAGTTTCTAGAGTACTAATGATGTTATATTGGAGACCTCCCAATTCCCCTTCCAAAAAACGACGCAGTCTATCATCCTCCATCATTAACCACTGAAGCTGGGATGCGTAGTAATAACCCCGAAAACACGGAACGGACAGGCCGCCATCTTCCTCATCTAGCCATAAGTATTTTTGTTTCAGCCTGACCCTTTTTCTCCCCCAAATAAGGTCATTTATAACTCGCTCTAACGAACTGAAAAAGTGGTCCCCTATCTACACTGGGCAGGAGGAAATAACATACAGAATCTGTGGTAGCAGAACCATCTTTATAATCGCGATTCGATCCACTTGTCGGATTAACAATTTTTGCCAGGTACTTGTTTTTTCCCTAACCCTTTTTAAAAGAGGCTCAATATTAAGTTCTAGATACTCCTGTATCCTCGAGCTAACTTTGATACCTAGATATTCAAACGACTCCGTGGGTTTCAGGACTTTAAGATTTATTTTCTCCGGCCCGATTTCCTGGCCAATTGGGAGCAATACCGACTTTGTCCAGTTCACCCTAAATCCGGAAATAAGACCAAACTGTTTTACTATTTCCATCAGGTGCAGTACCATTGGTACCCCCCCTTCCACAAAAAACAAGATATCATCAGCGTAAAGGCATATCTTATCCAGTGCGCCATTGCCCCCAAACCCCCTTATTTTATCATCTACTCGGACCTTACAAGCCAGCGGCTCAACAAATATAGCGAACAATAATGGGGAGAGTGGACACCCCTGGCGGGTTCCCCTCTGCAAAGGTATCGATTCTGATATTACTCCATTAATTTTTACCCTGACTTTCGAGTTATAGTACAGAAGCTGCACCCATCTAATGAATTTTTCTCCCAGATTAAACTCATGCATAACCTTCCAGAGGTATGCCCATTCCACCCTGTCAAACGCTTTCTCAGCGTCCAGGGACAGGATGGAATGAGCACCCTCCCCACCCATCTGAATGTTCAGTAATGTCCGTCGAATATTCGACTGAGCCTGGCGTTTGGGTACAAACCCTGACTGATCCGGGTGTATTAACTTCTCAATAACTTTTCTTAGGCGGTTTGCCAACAATTTAGCACATATTTTAAAATCAGTGTTGAGAAGAGAGATGGGGCGATACGAATCCACCTTTTTCTCGTCCTTACCCTTTTTACCTATCAGACTTATTACAGCTTCCGAGAGGGAGGACGGAAGTTCGCCCCTGTCCATTGACTCATTTAAGACCTGCACTAACACTGGAAGTATGACATCTCCATATCTTCTACAAATCTCAAAAGGCAGACCATCCAACCCAGGACTGGAGTTCCCCTGAATAGTTTTCAATGTCTCCCGTAATTCCTCCACTTCAATGGGGCCCTTCAACCAGTCCCTCTCCTCCTCCGAGAGTCTGGGGATCGGCACTCCCTCCAGGAAGAGTCCGAATTCTTCAGCCCTCCCCCCTCCCTCCGAGGAGTAAAGGTCCCTATAGTATTTAGTAAACTCAAGCTCTATCTCTCCCTGGCTGGATGCCATCCCCCCATCTCTCCTCTCAACACTATCAATCCTGTTACCCCCCCTTTGGTTCTGTATAAGTGAGGACAACATCCTCCCGGACTTCCCAGATTCCCTAAAGTATCGTTCCCCCTCAAAGAACACTTTTTGTTGTGCTTTATCCGTCAGATAGTTTCTCAGTGCACTTTTAGCCTGATCCAATTGGCCTATTAATTCAGGGATTTTCTTAGTCATGAGTTCTACTTCTATTTCTTTTATCTTATCTATCAACTCTCTCTCCTGTTTTACAAAACCCCTTTTCAAACCCTTAATTTTGCTTACCAGAATGCCACGTAGAAATGCTTTGAAGGCATCCCAAACATAACCTAACCCTGTTGATCCCAGATTATATTTCCAGAACTCCTCTATATCCACCCTAATATCATCTTCCTCCTTAATTAAGTTCAGCCAATGTGGGTTCAGGCGAAACTCAAGACTTGTTCGTCTTAAGTTTGTTTTAAACAGGAGGCAAACGGGGG